>NC_069503.1:447363616-447726116 GCF_027579735.1 Bombina bombina
AAGAAAAAATGTGACAATAGTAGACTGTGCACAAATAAATATACCTATCTGTGAACAATAGCGAAGAGAAAGTTTCTTTGTATATAAATGTTTGCCAGTGAATAAAATCTTCTTCTTTAAAACATGAAATAGAGCTACATTAGCTCTAAGTGTTGCGCTCTATAACAATGAAGCTCAGGTAAAACTGGTTCCAATTTATTGCCACAATGTATTAAAAAAAGTTCAGACTCATGCTGGGGTCATGGGTACTTTTCAAGACCTATACTTGTAATGGCACACAGTATGATGCCGATTTTATCAATGTGTGGACGGACGTGATCTGTTGTAGCTGATCATGTTCGCCGCCCATAAATAAATGCCGACAGCATACGCTGTCGGCAATTTATCATTGCACAAGCATTTCACTAGAAATGCTTGTGCAATGCCACCTCCCTGCACATTTGCAGCCAATCGTATGTGATAGGACGGATTGCTGTCAGCCCCCTCAGAGGTGGCGGACGAGTTAAAGGGTCATGAAACCCACATTTTTTATGTCATGATTTAGAAAAAGCATGTCATTTTACAACAACTTTCTAATTACTTCTATTATCCAATTTGCTTCATTGTCTTGATATCCTTTGCTGAAAAGCATATCTAGATAGGCTCATTAGCTGCTGTTTGGTGGCTGCACACAGATGTTTCCTGTGATTGGCTCATCCAATGCGCATTGCTATTTCTTCAACAAAGGGTATCTAAAGAATGAAGCAAATTAGATAATAGAAATAAATTGGAATATTGTTTAAAATAGTATTCTCTACCTGAATCATGAAAGAATTTTTTTGGGTTTAGTGTCCCTTTAAGGAGCAACGGTCTTAAGACTGCTGCTTCTTAACTCCTGTTTCCGGCGAGCCTGAAAGCTTGCGCAAAAACAGATGCATTTAAATGCATACAGGGCTTGATAAATTGGCCCCTATGGGGCCAATTTATTAATGTGCAAGCAGACATGATATGATGTAGAGTATCATGTCCACCACATATCGATAAATGCCAACAGGCATATGCTGTCTGCATTTATCATTACACAAGCAATTCTTGTGAACTGATTGTGCAATACCGCCCCCTGAAGATTTGCGGCCTATCGGGTGCTAGCAGGGGCGGTGTCAATCAGGCCGAGTCGTATAGGATCTGGGCGGATTGATGTCCGCGGGTATCAGAGCAGGCGGACAAGTTATGGAGCAGCGGTCTTTAGGCTCGCACGAAAACAAGGGCATCAAGCTCCATTCAGAGTTTGATAATTCAGCCCCATGTGTCTTGAAATCTTTGTGTTCCATTCGTAATCTGGCCCTAAATGTTCTAAAGTTTCTTACCGAATCTGCAACTAAAAGTGTGTTTCTTTTATTGACAGGTTTCCATAATGGTCACTTTTGAATAATTGGTATTCTGGATAGGAAATATAATACATGATAAAATATAGCCATACCATGGCTTTTTGAAGAATTTCCTGTACTAAGCCTTTATAAGCAGATTAAAGGATAAGCATTGGAAATTATAGATTTAGTTATAAAAACACAAACATTTTGAAAATATTTTTTAAACTAAACTAACTGTTGTTCAAATGTTTCCTCAACCTATAGACTGAAATTTTGCCCTCTAACCTGACATCTTATTAGACCTTTGCAAACAATAACACAGAGTCTCTGTAACAAATAAGGGAATCCATTCTTCAGGCATCTAAGCTATGCTCTCTGTCATTCAAAACTGTTCTCAGTCATATCTGTATTGCCTATCTCAGTCTACGCTTACCTGTTTTATCTCACACTTTTCTGATGTATCACTGATTTACAGTAACATCTCTCTGTATTTTTTAGTTTATCTGCAGCTGTCATAGTTCTTGCAGTACACATCATGTATTAAAACATTATAACTTTTTGTCAGTTATTAAGTTGAATGTAACAGATGTTTAAAATGTGTTTAAATGCTGCAGCATGTCAACATCCCTAGGAGGACTGCAATACAGAGAGACATTAAAAATATGCTCAGTATTTAGTACATACACTCTTAAATAAAACATTGCCCTGTCCTTGCAGCCTCTACACTACTCCAGCCACGTCATGCATCTGGTGCAGTCTAGAGGCGGCAAGAATAGGGTAAATTTCATTTGAATCATGCTTGAATTAAACATACATGTACTCCAGTCCTCCTATGGACATTGAAGTGCTAAATTAATCCCCCTTTAGATAATTACTGTAGATTTGTGTGAGTTTAATTTGTACCTAATTGTGATGTTTATTTTGATTCCTTTTCCCCCCCAGACATTTATAAAATCCCATAAATAAAAAGAGAGAAGTGCTCAACCTGGGAATGAACAATAGCATAATAGCTTGTTCTATGGCTAGTTACCACCATAGAAGCAGCCTCTTTTTGCTCAATATGTGCCTTTCACAGAGAAGAACTTTCCTGTAGCATATCAGTCTGATCCTTACTTCACAGTACAGTCCAGCACCGAAATACCAGGCAATCCCTCTCTGAACTAGAGAAATGTCAAAACCCCAGACTTACGTTTCGGCCTATTGTGGGCCTCGTCAGTGAGCTGCAGCCATATCCCTCTAGGCACACTGAGCAACGGGTCCACGTCTGGATTCCCGCATCACACTTAGGGAGAATTCCCTAAGTGTCATAATTTGCATAAATAAAAAGAGAGAAGCGCTCAACCTGGGAACGAACAATAGCATAATAGCTTGTTCTATGGCTAGTTACCACCCTAGAAGCAGCCTCATTTTGCTCAATATGTGCCTTTCACAGAGAAGAACTTTCCTGTAGCATATCAGTCTGATCCAGACTTCACAGTACAGTCCAGCACCGAAATGCCAGGCAATCCTCTCTGAACGAGAGAAATGGCAAAACCCCAGATGTACGTTTCGGCCTATTGTGGGCCTCGTCAGTGGGGTGCAGCCATATCCCTCTAGGCGCACTGAGCAACGGGTCCACGTCTGGATTCCCGCATCACACTTAGGGAGAATTTCCCTAAGTGTCATAATTTGCATAAATAAAAAGAGAGAAGCGCTCTACCTGGGAACGAACAATAGCATAATAGCTTGTTCTATGGCTAGTTACCACCCAAGAAGCAGCCCTCTTTTTGCTCAACATGTGCCTTTCACAAGAGAAGAACTTTCCTAAAGCATATCAGTCTGATCCTGACTTTACAGTACAGTCCAGCACCGAAAAACCAGGCAATCCCTCTCTGAACAAGAGAAACGGCAAAACCCCAGACGTACGTTTTGGCCGGTTGTGGTTCTCAGGTTGAACGCTTCTCTCTTTTTTTTTATGCAAATTATGACACTTTGGGAAGTCTCCATAAGTGTGGTATGGGAACCCAGACGTGGACCCGTTGCTCAGTGTGTCTAGAGGGATATGGCTGCACCTCACTGATGAGGCCCACAATAGGCCGAAACGTATGTCTGGGGTTTTGCTGTCTCTCTCGTTCAGAGAGGGATTGCCTGGTATTTCGGGGCTGGACTGTACTGTGAAGTCAGCATCAGACTGATATGCTTCAGGAAAGTTCTTCTCTGTGAAAGGCACATGTTGAGCAAAAAGAGGCTGCTTCTTGGGTGGTAACTAGCCATAGAACAAGCTATTATGCTATTGTTCGTTCTCAGGTTGAGCTCTTCTCTCTTTTTATTTATTTATAAAATCCCATTATTGTGTTTTTAATGCTCTAATTAACGTTTGTTAATTATGCATTTCGTACATTTTACACAACTATGAAGATGAAAGATTTTATCATTGAACACCTGGTAGGTATATGTACTGGCTAAATGAACAACACATTGCTTTATCAGTATGTATTTATTTATTTTAAATATGCTATTAAAAGCTCAAATTTTAAATATGTGAAATTTAAGTTTTTCCTAGTATAAAAAAACCCCTCAAATGCCAAGCTGGATTTGAGGAGTTTTTAATTTTTTTTTTTAATTTTTTTTTTTTAACTTTTTATAGACCCCCAAGATTTATACTATTGGAAAGGTTAGGTGATTACCTTTCAATGGTGGGTCTTGGGGGTCTGTAGCTGCTTAGATGCCTGAGATACAGGCTAAGCAGCATGTCCCATTTTCCTATACTGTCCTATACTGTCTATTGTATTTTTTAAATAAAGTTGTGCAGTGACGTCATCACGTCATTGTGCGTGTGACCGTCATTGCACATAACATCACTGCTCAAAACGTGAAGCCCTGGCTAAGCCTGTCACTATACAGGCCCGATCGCTGGGGTAGAAATCGATAAGAGCCCCCAGATTGCCCACAAGTTGGGTGAGTGCTAGCAACGGCTCTGAGCCGTCGTCAGCACCTGACTGGGAAAATTTGCAACGGCTCAGGACCATCGTTAGAAAGAACTCAAAGGGGTTAATAAAAACAATAACAACAAAAAGTAACTAGCAGTTTTTATAAGTGTGCAAATCCCTCAGCACATTTGTTAAAAATAACAGATATTGGCCTCATTGTAAATCAATCTAGAATATTTGATGAATCATCAATTGAATAATTGCTTTTTTTAGTCAATTTTTTTTTAATAATTAAATTTAACTTTTTTTTTTTTTTTTTTTAGGTAATTCTTTATTTAAATACAAGCAAACAAACAAAAGTTGTAAACAACAATGGTAAATGTGTACATTGAGAGGTTGGGAGGTCAGGGTTTGATTAGTCCTTAGCTGCAGGTAGCATATAAACTTTCCCAAGTCTCTCTTTGTTGATTAGAGGATAGTCTGAAAGTTAGACTCCTACCACTGCTGTTCCTGTTGATGGATTTACCTTGCTTTATCTTTTTACATATTTTTGTATCTGAACAGTAAATGTTGAACATTCTGGTACTACACAATTTTACATTGATAGGTGAAGAGGGTAGGGGGGGTATAGGGGGGATCAAGAAGAGGAGGAGGGGGGGTGTAGCTGGAGGGTCAGATGTTCACAGACTGGAGGGGGGGTAAGGGAAGTTCTGGAGCGCGGTGAATGTCAGTCCCCCGGACCTCTGTCGCTCTGATCAGCTGGTGGAATTTCCCTCCCATGTCATCAGCATGAGTTCATGTATGTCAAGGTTGGCCTAATTTGAGGTAGTGAAACCTTTCGAGTTGCAGCTGTGATGAGACTAGTGATTCCACTCTAAAAGAGGTGGGGATAGAGACAGTTTTCCATTTTAGGGGGATTAGAGCTTTTGCCCCATTTAGCATGATGATGAGAAGCACCTTGTCGTGTGTGTTAGGAAGTCTTGGGAGGTCATGATAAAGTAAGGTCACCGGGTTTGGATGGATCTCTGTATCAAGTTTCTGACTAATCGCTTCAAAGATCTCTCTCCAGAAGTCTCCCAGTTTGGGGCAGTCCCACCAGATGTGTAACATGGTACCTATTTGGCCACACCCTCTCCAACACTTATCTGTGGAATTGGGGTAAATTTTTTTAATTCTTTGGGGGGTTAGGTACCACCTGCTCAGAAATTTGAATTGAGTTTCTTGGGTTTTGGCAGATACCGAGCATTTTTTTGGTGGCTTCAAATATTTTGGCCCAATCCTCGGCTGCTAGTTCGAGCCCTAGTTCATTGTGCCAACTCCTCACGTATGGGGGGAGGCTTTTAAGGCCATCACTTTGCAGCATATTGTATAGAGTTGAGATGAGATGTTTTGGCGGGTGGTTCTGTTTGCACAGGGTTTCAAACGGTGTGAGAGGCCTAAGGAGCGAGTGTCTATGTCTGTGCGTGGTGATATAGTGATACAGTTGGGCGCAGTGGAACCAGGACGAGAAAGTGACAGGGCTCCACTCCCCAAGCTCCTCTTGGGTTTTGAGTTTGTTTTGGTTCATGACATTGTATATGGCTATTTTGTTTAGAGGTATATTATTCATTGTGTTCCTCGCTGGTGATTGGAAGTTTAAGGATGGATTGTTGTATACCGACACCAGAGGTGAAGTAGGGGTTGTGATGGTGACCTGTGTGGCGGCAATGCCATCCCATGTGGCCAAAGTTTCATTCAGAAGTGGGTATAATGATGTTTGGGGTGGGCGAAGTCTATGTGGGGTCCACAACAAGGACCCCACGTTATGGCAATTAAGTATGTCAGCGTCTAGTTTTATCCAAGCCTTGTGTGCCAAGTTTTGGCTCCATTCAACAGCTCGTTGTAACGTAATAGCCTGTCTATAGAGGTGTAAGTTAGGTAGGCTCACCCCTCCCATCGATCTTGGTTTGTGCATTGTGGACCTGTTGATCCTTGGTTTAATTCCCTGCCATGTGTATTTTTCCAAGGCATGTTGAATGTGATGGATGTATAGTGTGGTTGGAGGGATTGGAATAGTTTGTAGTAGGTCTAACACTCTAGGTAGAATATTCATTTTGACTATATTGATACGTCCCAGCCATTATATATGTTTCTTTTTCCAGCTGGACAGATCAGCTATGATTTCCTCTTTTATTTTTTTGTAGTTGGCTTCAACTAGGCCTGCCAGAGAGGGGGTAATGATGATGCATAGATAGCGAATCTCTTTCTCTACCACTTTTATGGGGCTACTGCTTTTAATGGTAGTGAAGATCTCGTTTGATTCATTAATGTTGAGGAGTTCAGATTTGTTTAGATTTAAATGAAAATTAGATACCAGACCACACTGGTCGAATTCTTTTAGGACTTCGGGTAGTGAATGGGCTGTATCAGTTAGGGTGAGCAGGATGTCATCTGCGTACATGGCTAATTTGTAGGTTGTAGATTGGATTTGGAGGCCTTTAATTTGGGGGTTATCACGTATTTTGCATGCTAGGGGTTCTATGGAGATGGCAAATAGGATCGGTGAAAGTGGGCATCCCTGCCTGGTACCGTTAGATATTTTAAATGGATCTGATAGTACTCCATTGACGTGTATTCTGTCATTAGGTGATGGGTATAGTGATAGAATCATATTTTGAAATTTTGGGCAAATGTTCATTTTAGATAGAGTGGAAAGCATGAAGGACCAGTTGACGCGGTCAAATGCTTTTTCAGCATCTGTTGAGAGGAGAGACAAGGGGGTGTGGGAGTTATGGGCGTAGGAGAGGAGTTGAAGTACTTTAATTGTATTGTCTCTCGCCTCTCTGTTTGGGATAAATCCGACTTGATCAGTAGAAATAAGTTGGGGTAAAAATTTGTTAAGTCTGTTCGCATGTAGCTTAGCTAAGATTTTTATGTCCGAATTGAGCAGGGAGATTGGGAGAAAATTTTCAGGTTTGGTAGGTGGCTTGCCAGGTTTTGGGAGCACAATTATATGCGCTTCCAACATTGTACCAGGGAGGGAGGCCATCTCAGCTGTGGAGTTAAAGATAGCTAGAAGATGTGGGGCGAGAGTATGGGTGAAGGTTTTGTAGTACTTGGATCCTAGCCCGTCCGGGCCAGGGCTTTTCCCCGCAGGTAATTCTTTAATAGTGTTTAAAATTTCTGTGAGGGTAAAGGGTTCTTCCAAGGAGGATTTTTCTTCCTCTGATAATGAGGGAGTTTCTACTGTAGTTAGATATTGTTGGGCGTCGGACTTATCCGGGGTGCTTGTTTGGGGCTCAGTGGTGTTCTTAGTCTTAGGGTGTAAATTATATAGGGTATTGTAGTATTCCCTAAAGGCCTTGGCAATATTTTTGGCGTCGTGTTGTGTTCTGCCTTGCGTGTCTGCTAACTCGTGGATGTAGGAGTTGAGTTTACGACAGTTAATGGCACGGGCTTGTGACTTCCCTGCCTTGTTGTTTTGATCATAAAATATTTGTTTCAAATGGAGGGATTTCCTTTGTTGTTCCTCTTGTAGGTGATTTAAGAGGTTTTTTTTTGTTTGTTCTAATTTAGCTGAGAGGTGTGTATCCAAGGGGTTCTGCTTATGTGAGGATTCTACATGTGAGAGTTTGGTAAGTAGTGTATTAAGCTTTTCCCTTTTCAACCTCATTTGTTTCGCTCTTAATTTGATAAATTCCCCTCTAAGTACGCACTTATGCGCCTCCCATATAGTGGTTAGAGGCATGTTGTCGATAGAGTTTAGTTGGAAGTATTCTTGAAGTAGTTTATCAATGTCAGTTTGATTAGTTGTGTTATTTATCAACATGTCATCTAATCTCCACACAAAGGAAGATACCGGCCTGTCTGGCCATTGTAGTGTGCATGATACAGGGGCATGGTCTGACCATGTGATTGGATGAATCTTACAATCTGATACGAGTGACAGGCCTATAGTGTCAGTGAAAACATAGTCAATTCTTGAGTATTTGTTGTGGGGATGAGAGAAGAAAGTGTAGTCTTTTGAGTTAGGGTTGGTTATTCGCCAAGTAGAATTTTTAGATCCCTCAAAAGGGATCCGATCACTTTAAGTGTTTTGAGAGTGGTACTGGAGGAACCAATCCGAGGTGTCAATGGAAGGGTTTAGGGCCACATTAAAGTCCCCCTCCATGATGAGAACACCATTCTGTAATTCCAAAATTTTTTGTTTTAACTTTTTAAAGAAAGGGGTTTGAAGTGTGTTTGGGGAGTATAGATTAACTATGGTCACAGGGCTATTGTATAACAGACCCGTGACCACGATGTATCGACCCTCAGGGTCTTTTACTGTCTGGGTGTGCTGAAATGAGGTCTTGGTGTGGAGCAGTATGCCCACACCATTTTTCTTACTTGTGTTTGATGCAAAAAACGCTTGCGTGTAGTGTTTCTGAAACCACTTGGGTTCATGGCCCTTTTTAAAGTGTGTTTCCTGGAGAAGAATGATATCTCCTCCTAGTTTTTGAAGGTCCCTTAGTACTATGGACCGTTTCCCGGGGCTGTTTAGTCCCTTCACGTTTACGGTAATTAGCTCTATTCCTCGCGGAATAGTTCTGTTCGTATATGTCTGCATTTTTATTCTCTTCTCCTTTTGTCCCCTATGAAGGGAGGGGAGGAAGGGGTGGGCTCAAGGGATGGGATTGGTTGGGTGGGTTAAGTAGGGGAGGGGAAGGTGTGGTGGGTGGTAAAGTTGTGACTTTTAAATGAGTAACAGCAAGATTAAAAAGTCACCAATGAAACAGGAATATGCAATCTCAAGTTTACCAGTAATCAATACAATATTTCAACAAGGAAAAAAGGACAACACTAGGGGTAATATCCCTAGTCCAAAACCTATGACTAGCGTGCTTGTTTGTATGATGTGTTTATTATGTGTGCCGGATAAAGATATATAAGCGATGGCAGCATTTATTCAAGTACTATATATATATATATATATATATATATATATATATATATATATATATATATATTTTTTTTTTTTTATGTTTTTTTTTTATTTATTTTTTTTTGCTCAGGGGGGTGAGAGTGTGGTGTAATGTTTCTGATTAGGGTGGTGTTGTGCGCATGCAAGGTTAGGTGTTCCTGTTACTAGCATCCATTTCAATGTAACATTTGTTTTGTCTTCTAGGGTGTTAGGTTGGTATGTTTCTAGAAAATTCACTATGCAGGTGTAAGCAATATACTGAGACAGATGTACGTTAATAACATTTAAACTTTTGATAGACAAGCCAAAAACAAAGGATAAACATTCGGTGTGCTATTTTACCCATCGGTCTGATAGATTCTTTATGCAGGTGTAAACAATACACTATGACAGATGTACGTTAATAACATTTGAACTCTTTAACAAACAAACCAAAAACAAAGGATAAACGTTCTGTATATTATATTACCCATCAGAGGAGGAGGTAGTTCATGGCCAAAAGAGTTCTTGGTTTAGGTTGGTGGAGTGGACTGTTAAGTTTGAGGGACAGAGTCCTGTTGCAGGCATTTCTATGTTGGGAAAAAGTTCACTATGGGTTTGCGTCCGTGGTTAGATGCTCTGTAGGAATTTCTTCCTGCAGGTGCGCCAGTGATGGAGGGAGTTGAATGTTCAAACCAAGATTGTTGTTGAAGGTTACTAGATCCAGTATGGTGCGGAAAATGGAGGTAGTATTGTCTTTAATGGCAATAATGCTGGTGGGGAATCCCCAGCGATATGCAATTTGTTTCTCTCTGAGTACTGTTGTGATGAACTTTAGATCTCTGCGCTTTTGCAGGGTAGCAGGGCAGAGGTCCGAGAAGATCTGTATGTCTGTCCCGGCGTGTGTAAGCGGTGTGTTAGCTCTGGACCCTTTCATTATCTCTTCTTTGTCCCTGAACGAGAGCAGCTTCACAATCACATCCTTGGGAGGTCTGGGGCGAAGTGCACAGTAGGCTCTCTCGATTGGGATTTCGGGGGCTGATGGGGTTTTTTTTACGGTGCGGAAGAGACTCTGCAAATAGCCCATAATGGCAGTTGGGGATACCAATTCAGGGATCCCGCGAATCCTGACGTTGTTGCGCCGGTTCCTATTTTCTAGGTCTTCCATTCGGTCCATGAGATTCTGTAGCATACTGCGTGTATTTGAGTGTTTTCTCCTTGGAGTTGGAGCTCTGTGTTATGTTTTTGAGTAGATTCTTCCAGTTTCTGCACTCTGTTTTCTACACCTTTAATATCTTGCTTAAGCTCTACAAATAGATCCTTCACTTCTTGCATAGCAGATTTAATATCTTCTTTTAAGGATAGGTGTTTGAGGTCCTCCTTTGTAACATAGGTAGATAGATTTGTGCTTGTGGGTATGCTCTGCGTTGCTTCATTATGCTGTTCCCTTAAGTGAGTGTCTCTGGGGGAAGTTGTGGGGGGATCTGCTGGTTTCAGAAAGTTATTCATTGTGGACAACTTACAATCTTTGATCAGTTTGGAGGTTTTCTTGTTTGGCATCACAGCCTGTAATAAGGCAGGGCCACTATATGTATACTAGCGTATCCTCCCTGTCTTTATTTCTTTAATGATCAGTAGTAAGAGGTCTGCGAGGATTCAGCAGCAAGATCACCAAGTTTTTCTAGTCTCGCAGTGTGTTAGTCAGATAATACTATTATAGTTGTATAGCTCTTCTTCCCCTTTACACTGCAATTGTGAGTATATTTATGGGATGCTGTTATTGTATGTATATTTATTTTTTTTTTTTTTTTTTTTTTTTTTAGTTTATCTCTGTTTTGTTGCAGGGACCGTTCTGGCTTTCTTTGCTTTTGGCCCGTGAGAATGTCCTAATCCTGTGCTTACCGAGGTCTGTATCCCACGTGGTATTGTTAAATGGTTATGCACTGTGGGTAAGGCTACTATCGCGTAGATGTCTCCCTAATTTGGTGACCCTTTTATTTCAGGATGGCTGCGGTAAGTGTGCAGGGTCTTATCCACTCCAGATCTAGTGCCCTCTGTGCCGTGTATGATGTAGGCGTGTAACGCCGGCACTTACGTGAGTGGCTCCGTGGTCAACGGTCAGAGCAGTTTGGTGCAAGTTCAGGGCAGCGGTAAGTTATCACTTTCTGTGCCGCACACTCCTGTCGGCTGGCCTGTTGTTTGGGTAGTCCGGCGGCTGTATGTCCCGTTAGGATGTGGATAGGGTTGAGGCAGGCCCTAGCATTCACGGAGGGGAAAAAAGTTAGATGATGTCTGAAACACCTCCCTGAGCATTAGTTCTTTTATGCTATTATGTGCAGGGTTGATCTGTTAGCTGCCATCGCCTTTTAGGTGATAAAATAGTTTGGTTGGAGGCACTTTTTAGGCGGATTTTAGACTTAGGGCTTCAGAGCTCTACACTAAAGCAGCCATATTCCAGTGCGGCCAGGCTCCGCCCCCAATTAATTTTACTTTTAATGTAGCAAATGTTACATTTGTTTCATAGAAACAGTTTGAATGGTGAAAATTGAAAAATATTAATTCTGCTATTCACAGGTCAAGCGCAGACATGTGAAATTATGTTTGCTTAGATGTAATGTTTTTGGTGAACTTCTATATTTTAAAAGTTAAGAATTGAAAGATACATCTTTAAAAGGTGCTTACAGTAAAAAAAAAAAATTATAATGTGTTAGCATTGCAGGGTCGCTAGTCTTAAAATTACATGTTTAACCCCCACAAGGAAGTGCTGCTCAGGACCCACAGAGCACTTCCGGTCCAAAGTGGAAACTTCCACTGATGCAGTCAGCAGTGCTAGTCACACGACTCAACTGTGTGACTAGCACTGCTGAATAGATCAGTGTCAGTTTCTAATCAATCAGAGCAAACAATTTGTTCACTATAATTGACAAATTGGCAAATATTTAATACGAAGAACGGTTCCTGGCAGCATATGCACTTACTATATATGTGAGTGAAGACAACACACATCACTTAGGAGTCCGTTGTGTATACAGTAATAACACATCAGGAGATCTTTCTATTTTGTCACCTGAAGTTTCTCAATATGCATTTTTTACTGTGCATTCCTAGGACAGGTAACCAGGTGCATCCTCAGTGAGTGACAAAGCTTAGGAATACTAAACGCATTTCATCTGCATAAAACGAGCAGACTTCCTCAGGGGTTTAAAAACTCAGCTTTTTAGGACTGTGCTGTTGTTCTATCATTCCATAGAACACCGTAATCACAGACTTAAACAGCCCAGGCCAGAAGTGATATAACACAAATGGCAGGTCATCATTGTCACCATCTTAGGTACGGGTAATAACTCCGGTGTTCTGCCATGGTGCTAACCGTTCCTTAATTATTAAAACATTTCCATTTATACGACTATTTAAAAACATGTTATACACTGTAAAACATTTAAAAGAAACAGTTACAAATCAAACATAAAATAAACTTATTAAATAAGTGTTAGTGGACTTTTTTTTTTTTTTTTACCATTGATCGATTGGTTAGAAAATATATTTTATACCGGATATTATGGTAAAAATATGGGCAGTAATGCTGTTTTAAAACTGCTCTTGCATGAAAGCTACAATGTCTAGGTCCACATTAAGACCATGGGGTTGTAGACTGTCTAATTCTTTAAACCAAAAAGACTCTCTTTTTCATAAATATATGACTGTGTTAGGTCCCCCTTAATTAGGGGGATCCAATCTAACACTTTAATCTGGAGGCTACTCTTATTGCTCTGAAGGAATTCTTTATAATGTTCTACTACACTGTGTTTAACTTCACCTGTGATGTTACATATGTGCTCACCACATCTGGTTCTTATTTTCCTCTTGGTACACCCTATATAGATCTTAAGACACAGGGAAATCAGTTGGTATACTACATACATAGAATCCAAGGTGCATTTATATTGAACATTATATTGTTTAGTTTATTTTCTATTCATGAAAGAATCTCCTTTATTAAAGTGTTTACACTAGGGATGGGCGAATGTTTCTAAAAATTCGAAATTTAAAACGAATTTTGATACATTCGTTCATTCGAATCGAATTTTGAATGTTTATATAACATTCTAACATTCTATATTTGAATTTTCATTTTCGAATTTTTCAATAAAATTCGAAAATATTTGTTCGAATAATAGAATGTTTAACTATGTATTCATTGAATTTCGAAATGTAATATTCAAATTTGAATGTGACATTCAAATTTGAAGTAGTATTTCTAGTCTACAACTGTGTTTAATAAATGTAATATTCGAATTTGAATGCTACATTCGAATTCGAATGTCACATTCGAATTTGAAATTGTATTTCTAGTCTAATACTGTGTTTTAAATGTGATATTCGATTCGAATGTGACATTCAAATTCAAAATAGTATTTCTAGTCTAATACTGTGTTTTATAAATGTAATATTCGAATTTGAATGTGACATTCGATTCGAATGTGATATTCGATTCAAATGTGATATTCGATTTGAATGTGACATTCGAAAAAGTGTTTCTAGTCTACAATTGTGTTTTATAAATGTAATATTCAAATTTGAATGTGATATTCGAATGTAACATTCAAATGTGACATTCGATTTCGAATGTGACATTCGAAAACTGTAAATAACATTCGAAAATCGAATTTTTAAAAATATTTGTTCTTATTAACATTCTATTATGTAAATCGAATTTCTACAATAACATTCGTTCTAACATTCGAATTCGGATATAAACACATTCGCCCATCCCTAGTTTACACATAGAACATGGGAAAGTACCAGCCAAGGGGGGAAGCTAATTAGATTTTGACTAAGTTTCTTTGATGGATTTTAGCTTAGTAGGTGCAAGAAAATGTTTTAGATCTATATATTATACGTGGTTTATCCTCCACAAGGGGTCCTAAAATAGTATCTTTTTTTAATAATGGGTAAATGTTTTATCAGTATTCGTTCCATAGCCTTACCCCCTTCTGAATATGAAGTTACAAATAGAGGATTGCCACCAGGGATAGGCAAGGTGTCCGTACACGAACACTGGTGTCCGTGACTGGCCCTTGCAGTGTCCGCCGCCCATTTTGCTGTGGGGAGGGAGGAGAAAGACAGATGAATACTGGTCCTGACTCCTCCTTAACACATGCGGTGCCACGTTTCGCAGGGTTGTGGACACTCCCACATGATGACACTTAGTACCAGAAAATGACTCTGAGTGAGACAGAGAGATAGGGAAGATTCAGGAAGCAAGCTGCCACTGTGTCCCTGGGGCTTTATATGCAAAGGTAAAGCACTTTAACCAGCACCTGAGGTTTATTATAAGTAGTATTTAAATAGAAAGAAAAGATATAGTAAGGTTGTGAATCATAACCTTAGTATATCTTTTCTTTCTGATTAAATAATAGGAAAGGGAAAATATTTAGTGTGAATAAAATTAGTGGCTTGTCAAGAGACTGTTAGCAATATTGGGTGATAAGTTATGGAATAAATAAAGCCTGGGTGAAATACTGTATGTGTATCTTCTGCATCTGTATAATAACACCCAGCTCTATATAAAGACACAGAAGTGACACTGGCACATGTGTATAGCTAGACAAGGGCTGGTTATAGGATCAGTGGTATCTGCATCAGTATAATAACACCCAGCGCTATATAATGACACAGTAGTGACACTGGCACATGTGTATAGCCAGACAAGGGCTGGTTATAGGATCAGTGGTATCTGCATCAGTATAATAACAGCCAGCACTATATAATGACACAGTAGTGACACTGGCACATGTGTATAGCCAGACAAGGGCTGGTTATAGGATCAGTGGTATCTGCATCAGTATAATAACACCCAGCACTATACAAAGACACAGAAGTGACACTGGCACATGTGTATAGCCAGACAAGGGCTGGTTATAGGATCAGTGGTATCTGCATCAGTATAATAAAATTCAGCACTATAAAATAATAGTTTTAATTGTAAATGTACCTTGGTGTCCTTTACTAAAGGTCTTTACTTTAGAAAATGTCCGCCACAGCCTTGGCTCGTGCCTATCCCTGATTGCCACTCAATGGTCTGGTTTTCTTTGTATTATATATTTACTGTGAATCTGAGGTGTGCTGTCCTTTTGTTAATTTAGAGAAAACACTGTGGTTTCCTGGGAAAAGCAGCACCACTCCAACACTTAATGAAGAGTCACCTTTGGGTCATTGGCTTTGGCAAAGATATACTTTTTATACCAATTACCTTCTTATATGTTATTGACATTTTATATGCATACCAATGTGTATCGCAATAGATCTTATATTTTAATAAATAGTTTTATTTATAATATTTCAACCTAGTTCATATAGCGCTAAACATTAAGGGCCAGATAACAAGGGAAGCGCAAACGTTTGCTTGCGAGCAATAAGGGGTTTATTGGTGTGTTTGCGCTCGTCGGGCTTACCGCTGGTATTACGAGTTGAAAGTAAATGCGATTGCTTAAGCACATTCGCAATTTAAGATAGAATGATTACCGCAAGCTCTGGATTACGGTTTTGTAAAACAAAAAAGTTGCACAAAACACACCAAAAATACATTACTAAGTATAGTTACACTCATAAAAAAAAATCTAAATTATTTAAAACAAATGTTGCACACCAAAGTTATAAAAACTCATAGATATGAGGTCTAAGGTGAAAGAAAAAAAGGCAGACAAAGGACTTTAACATTAAGATACATACATATACTGTACTTGTCTAAATAAATATACAGTGTGTATGTATGTGTATATATATAAGAAAAAACAGAAAAAGTGTACATTTGGCGCAAAGTGGAGCCTAAAGAATAAAAGAAGTGAGTGAACAGTTGCAGCCCTAATCCATCTATCAGGGCTGGTGGGTCCCCACACCCCTCAGTCCTGATAAGATAAGATATACAAAAAAAGAGAAAATATAGATGAAAAAAAGGGCGCAGTCACTGATATTATATAATATAACAATTATCTTCTCTGATCCTCTGAGGAAGAAGGCTGCAAAGAAATAACGCCTTTGAAACGCGTCAGGATAACTGGTCTGCACTATCTACACTTTAAAACTTTTAGCAAGGAGCTGTGGACGTCTGGTCACAGAGTGACGATTACATTATCTGTTCTTTCATTGTTGGACTATGTGCTATGCTTTTAAATACCTCATACATTATTGAGGTTTTTTATTGTGAGTGTTGCATTTGAAATAAATTGAACCTATAGTGAATTTATCCACAGAGTTGCACTATTATTATCTATATTTATTTTACATGCACATGGCCACTTGAGACCTAGACATCGGCAAAGACAGAGACAAAGTCCCATCAGCGGTTTCACATTTCCCTGGGAGACGGAGGAAGTTTCTGCTGACACTAAGTGACACTTACCTCATATTGATTGAGGTTAAGGAGTGTGAGTAGATACCCTAAGGAGAACTTATACTCCGGGCACTGGGGTCTACTGTTTTCAATCAATCTACCTTACATGGAGCATCGTTTTTGGTGTTTACCTCGACCTGTCACTTTTGGAACTGCTAACATCTGTTCACTTTCTACTAGCACTATAGCGTATGACACTGTAAAAGACTTTTCCCTTTATTATTATTATTATTTATTATCTGTATTATTTTTTGTTGTTGTTTTTTATGCAGAATATTTTTGCTGTTTATATTTATATATCTTGACTAATACTGAGTTTTTGGGTGTACTATAATTCTTTATTTTCATCAGCCTAATCTAGAACTGCATAGTAATTTTATTTATTTATATGTGGAGTCTATTTTGATTCTAAATATTTAAAGTCTTTTTTCAATTTGAAATTGCAATATATATATATATATATATATATATATATATATATATATATATATATATATATATATATATATATATATATATATATATATAATATATATATAATATATATATATATATTAAACCTACTATTGTACACTACAGTTTACATACAGAGTACATTGTCTATTGATTAAGAGATACAGATAGTCTATCATACTATCTCTTTCTATTCTTTTATTCATTTATTTATTAACTTATTTTGACTCTCTAAATAGGGGTATTATTTCTGATATATTACTGATTATTGTTATATTATAAAATATCAGTGACTGCACCCTTTTTTTTATCTATCTTTTCTCTTTTTTTGTATATATATATTTGTGTGTATTTATGTTTTTATATGTGTATTTATGTATTTACAGAGAAAACATGAAAAAACATGTATGCAATATAAATTTTTAATAAAGTTTTATACTGTGTTTGTACTGTAAATATTTTATATAGCAGAATATGTTCTATGTATTTCTAAATAGATATTCATATATATATATGGTAGTTTATTGTAGGCTATTTTTTATTTATTTTGGGGGGGGGCTTTTTATTTTTATAGGGAAATTAGATTAGGTGTAATTGTTTTTATTTTGGATAATAATCACCTAGATTATGGTTCATTGAGGACTTCGGCCCGGTTGGATGAAGACTTCTCCCGGTAAGCTGATCTTCAAGGGGTTAGTGTTAGTTTTTTTTTTTTAAGGGGGTATTGGGTGGGTTTTAGAGTTGGATTGGTTGTGTGGGTGGTGGGTTTTAATGTTGGGGGGATTTGTAAAAATGTTTTACAGGTAAAAGAGCTGATTACTTTGGGGCAATGCCCCGCAAAAGGCCCTTTAGTGTAGGGTAGGGCTTTTTTTATTTTGGGGGGGGGCTTTTTAATTTTGTTAGGGGGATAAGATTAGGTGTAATTAGTTTAAAGATCTTGTATTTTGTTTTATTTTCTGTAATTTAGTGTTTTTTTGTACTTTAGATAATTTAATTTAATTGTATTTAATTGCATTTAATTTAGGGAAATAATTTAATTATAGTGTAGTGTTAGGTGTTAGTGTAACTTAGGTTAGGTTTTATTTTACAGGTCAATTTGTCTTTATTTTAGCTAGGTAGTTTATTAAATAGTTAATAACTATTTAGTAACTATTCAACTTAGTTAAAATAAATACAAACTTGCCTGTAAAATAAAAATAAACCCTAAGCTAGCTACAATGTAACTATGTTATATTGTAGCAAGCTTAGGGTTTATTTTACAGATAAGTATTTAGTTTTAAATAGGACTAATTTAGTTAATGATATGAATATTATTTAGATTTAATTAAATTATATTTAAATTAGGGGGGGTTAGGGTTATACTTAGGTTTAGGGGTTAATAAATTTAGAATAGTGGCGGTGACGTTGGGGGCGGCAGATTAGGGGTTAATACATATAATGTAGGTGTCGGCGATGTTGGGGGCAGCATATTAGGGGTTAATAGTTATAATGTAGGTGAAGGCGATGTCGGGGGCAGCAGATTAGGGGTTAATAAGTATAATGTAGGTGGCGGCGATGTCGGGGACGGCAGATTAGGGGTTAATAAGTATAATGTAGGTGTCGGCAATGTCAGTGGCAGCAGATTAGGGGTTAATAAGTGTAAGATTAGGGGTGTTTAGACTTGGGGTTCATGTTAGGGTGTTAGGTGTAGATTAGGTGTAGACATAAATTTTATTTCCCAATAGGAATCAATGGGGCTGCGTTAGGAGCTAAACGCTGCTTTTTTGCAGGAGTTAGACTTTTTTTCAGTCAGCTCTCCGCTAACGTAAGCAGCGCTGATATTGGAGTGCGGTAAGGAGCAAAATTTTGCTCAACGCTCACTTTTTGTCTGTCAATGCTGGGTTTGTAAAAACCCGTAATACCAGCGCTGTCTGTAAGTGAGCGGTGAGCATAAACGGCTCGTTAGCACCGCATAGCCTCTAACGCAAAACTCATAATCTAGGTGTTTGTTATTTTTCATAATTTAGTGTTTGTTATTTTTTGTAATTTATTATTTTTAATTTTTTTGTAATTTTAGACTTACATTTTTTTAGTAGTGTTAGGTTTTTTAATGTTTAATTTAGTTTAGTTAGTTATTTTAATTTTAGTATAATAGTTATGTTAGGTTAATTTATACTTTAAACTTATGTTTTTTTAATTTCACAGGTACATTTTTATTTACTTTAAGATAGAGATATTGTAATTTTTTTTTTTTTTCCAAATGCTTTATTGAAAAATAAATAATCAGTACAAACATAAAGATATGCAAGTTGGATATACATACGTCAGTCTTACAGGATTCCATGCATGTAAAGGAACAACAGATGGATTATTACTGACGAGAAGAGAATAAATGAAAAGAAAAAACAAAAAGAACAAAACTTCTCCGTTAATAGGATACCCTTTATGGGTCAACAGCTATTGTGCGCTACTGTTGGTTGATTCTAATTTGGCACAAAAGAAGAGGTGTTTACATAACTGTATAGTTGTATGAGGTATGGTCTGTTTGTGTGGCTCCTGCAGGTAAAGAAGGGAGGACTTTCTGGGCCATGAAGGTAGGTGTTGGGTCAGTTAGAGGCGGGGGAGTTGATGTCACATGCAGATAGTGGAATGTAGTGGTAGGTACTTGAACGTGGGGATGAGGAGTTGTTGGATTCCCTATATTATATGTTGGGATTGTGTTTGGTTGAGGTATTCCTCCCATAGGAAGCAAATGGAATGGTAGTCGTCTGTCCGTTTGATATGTTTATAGTGGTGTTTCTCTAGTTTGAGTGACTGAGAGGTCGCTTCTTTCCAAGCTGAGGTTGATGGGAGGCTTTGGTTTTTCACATTTTTTGGTATCAGTCGTTTTGCCGAATTTGTCATTATGGTTAGTAGTGCCAGTCTTAGTTTGCATTTTATTTTGGTGAACTTATTGAAGAGGAAAAACCAAATGTTAAGTTCAAGCTTGATTGACAGGCAGATTTCAAATTCTGTTTTGATTGCTTTCCAATATATCTGGGCGGTAGGGCATGTCCACCAAATATGTGTTGGTGTACCTGTGTCGTTGCAGCCTCTCCAACAATTTGGAGATAGTTCGGGGAGAATGATGTGTAGGCGGTATGGGGTATAATACCATCTGTACAAAAGTTTGACGGTCATCTCCATTGTGTAGATGGAGGATGAAGATTTCGTCATGTTGAAGATAATCTTCAGCCAGTCTTTGTGGGTTTGGGTGGCGCCAATCTCTTTTTCCCATTTTTGTATATAGGAGGGGAGGGAGGGGCGGTATGTTTGCATGAGTAATTGATGTGTGAATGAGAGGAAGCCTCTGTTCAGTGTTTCATTAATGCAGCTGCTTTCGAAGCTGGTTAAAGGGCGTGTGAGTTGAGCTCTCTTAGAGTGTTTGGCGATTAAGTCTGAGAGTTGCCGGTGTTGGAACCAAGTTAACTGTGTAGTCCCTAGGGTTGACGTGATTTCAGTTGGGGACATGAGTTTCCCATTTATAAGTAGTGTGTGGCAGGGGAGGTTCCTGGGTATATGTGGGGTTTGAATCGCGTGTGGGAGAGGTTTAATTGGGAAGTCAGGGTTATCGCCTAGGGGAGTTAGCGGGGATGGTATAGTTGATATGTGGTTGTAACGTTTGATATGCAAGTCCCACATCTTAAAAGTCTCTTTGGTTATGGTTGGAAGGTGCATTGGTAGATTCCTCTTATTGGGTGATAGCCAGCATTTGCTACCCAGATGTGAGGTTGTGGAAAGTGACTGCTCGAGGAGTAACCATTCCTTGTGAGTCTCATGTCTGTTCCAATGGATAATGCGAGAATAAAATGAGGCTAACCTGTACTGCATTAAATTCGGGATCCCTAGGCCTCCAAGTTCCTTAGGGCGGTATAATGTGGCGGTGGCTATCCGGGGTCTCTTATGTTGCCAGATATAGAAGATGATGGATTTTTGGAGTTTGTTGATTAGGGAATTAGGGGTAGGTACCTTAAATGGGGTTTAATAACTTTATTATGATGGTGGCAATGTCAGGGAGCGTCGGAATAGGGGTTAATACATTTTAAATAGTGTTTGCGATGCGGGAGGGCAGCAGAATAGGGATTAATAGGTTTAGTTAGTGGCGGCGGTGTCAGGGAGCAGCGGAATAGGGGTTATTAGGTTTAATATAGTGTTTGCAATGCGGAATGGCCTCAGTTTCGGTGTTAATAGGTAGTTTATGGGTGTTAGTGTACTTCGTAACATTTTAGTTATGAGTTTTGTGAAACATTTTTGTTGCGCAAAACTCATATATACTGCTTTCAGATAGCGGAACGGCTTGTGTCGGTACAGGCTTAAACACAAGCATTTTAGCCTCACCGCACAACTTGCAATACCGACGCTATGGAAATTCCACTCAAAAATGTCATTTTTTTGAGTGCCGGATTGACGTTGCTTTACAGGCTAAAATGCTTGCGGTACAGCTATACTGACAAGACTCGTAATGGCTGCATTACTGTTTTTACGCTGAAATGGCCATTTTTTCAGCATTAAAACCATAAAGCACAACTCGGAATCTAACTGGAAGTTATTGATGGTAAGCACAAAATATAGTTCTTAAAGTAAAAAAGTTATATCATTTTAAACCCTTTCTTAACTCTTTCTCTATTAAGCCTTTTCACATCCCTGTGCTATATCGATTTTGAGGTTTTTTTGCTGGTTACATTTAAACCCTATTGCAAGTCATATTTCACAAATTACATTGCACACAAATTACATATATATATTTATATATTTTTTTTAAAGGAGCAGCAGATTCAAAACAAACAATTATAATATTCATATTTTAATGCCGGTTGCATCAAAAATAAAAATTAATAAAAAAAAATGTTTGTTATAATTTTATTAATAACATTGAAATAAGCCATGTGACTACTGTTAGTATTGTGATCACCTCACTAAATTCCTATCAATCACCTAGAATACGATTTTTGCGCTCTTGTTTTAACGCTGAAAAATTACCATTACGAGTCTTGTCGCTATAGCTGTACCGCAAGCCTTTTAGCCTGCAACGCAACGTCAGTCCTGAACTCGAAAAAATGATGTTTTTGCTTCCGATTTCCATAGCGCCGGTATTACAAGTTGTGGCCTATACCAACACAATCCATTTGCAATCTGAGAGCAGTAGTTATGAGTTTTACGCAACAAAACTGTTACACAAAACTCATAACTAAAATGTTACAAAGTACACTAACACCCATAAACTACCTATTAACCCCTAAACCGAGGCCCTCCCACATCACAAACACTAAATTAAACATATTAACCCCTAATCTGCCACTCCCGACTGTGCCACCAGTTATAACATTTATTAAACCCTATTCCGCAACTCCCCGAAATTGTCACCCCTATAATAAAGTTATTAAACCCCCTTCCCCCGCACCTCAACATCGCCCACACTATAATAAAGCTATTAACCCCTATTCTGCCGCTCTCCGACATCTTTGCCACTAAATAAAATTATTAACCCCTAAACCTCTGGCCTCCCACATTACTACTACTAAATAAACCTATTAACCCCTAAACCTAACAGCCACCCAAATTTTTAATTAAAATTACAAGATCCCTATCTTAAAATAAATAAAAACTTACCTGAGAAATTAAAAAACAAACAAATGTAAACTATAAATTAAACTAACATTACTATTGTACTACAATTAAATAATTACAAAAAATAATTAAATTACACATTAAAACAACCTAACCCTACTAAAAAAATTGAATCTACAATAACAAAAAAATAAAATAAAAAAGTACAAAAAATAACAAACACTAAACGAACAAACGAAATTATCCAAAATAAAAACAATAACACCTAATCTAATAGCCCTATCAAAATTAAAAAGCCCCCCCAAAATAAAAAAAAACTCCTAGCCTACAATAAACTACCAATATCCGTTAAAAGGGCCTTTTGTAGGGCATTGCCCTAAGAAATAATCTCTTTTCCCTGTAAAAAAAAATACAAAGACCCTCCAACAGTAAAACCCACCACCCAACCAACCCCCAAAATAAAAAACCTAACTATAAAAAAAAACTAAGCTACCCATTGCCCTGAAAGGGCATTTGTATGGGCATTGCCCTTAAAAGGACATTTCACTGTTTTAAGAATGCCCAAAACCCTAATCTAAAAAAAAAAACACGCCAAAAAAAAGTTTAAAAAACCTAACACTAACCCCCGACGATCCACTTACTGTTTCTGAAGTCCGGACATCCATCTTCATCCAGGCGGCGAGGTCTTCATCCATCCAGAAAGCGTCTTCTATCTTCATCCCAGCGACTTTTTTTGTAGTGTTAGGTTTTTTTAATGTTTAATTTAGTTTATTTAATTGGTAGTTTTTTTAATTTTAGTATAATAGTAATGTTAGTTTAATTTATAGTTTCAACTTAGGCTTTTTTAAATTTCCCAGGTAAGTTTTTATTTATTTTAAGATAGGGATCTTGTAATTTTAATTTAAAGTTAGGGGGTTGTTAGATTTAGTGGTTAAAAGTTTTGTTTTAAGCGATGTGGGGCACTGGCAGTTTAGGGGTTAATAGGTTTATTTAGTGGCGGTGATGTGGAAGGCCAGAGGTTTAGGAGTTAATAACTTTATTTAGTGGCGGCAATGTCGGGAGCAGCGGTATAGGGGTTAATATCTTTGTTATAGTGTGGGCGATCTTGGGATGTGGGGGATAAGGGGTTAATAACTTTATTATAGTGGCAGTGATATTGGGAGCGTCAGATTAGGGGTTAATAGATTTATTTCTGTGGCGGCGATGTCGGGGTGGCAGATTAGGTGTTAATAACTTTATGTAGAAGACGGCTATGTCGGGGAGCGGCGGAATAGGGGTGTTTAGACGCGGGGTTTATGTTAAAGTGTTAGGATTAAATGTAACTTATTTTTCCCCATAGACATCAATGGGGTTGCGTTACAGAGCTTTTTCATTCCGCAATCGCAGGTGTTTTTTTCTAACACTTTCTCCCCATTGATGTCTATGGGGAAAGTGTGAACGAGCACGTCAAAGCAGCGCTTGTATTTTGAGCGGTATGGAGCTCATTGCAACCATATCACACGCACAAGGTGGCTTTTTCAAAACTCGTAATCGCAGCGCTTGTAATTTAAGTGAATGATATTTAATATTGCATGAGGGGACGATACAGACTTATGGGAGTTTTAATAAAAACTAGAGGGGCCCCTTGTGCCATAATAGAAATAAAAGCCCCTTTTTTGTCAGGTGATCACTGTCACCACAAAAATCACCTGGCTATACAGATACAATGTACATTTACTATAAAATAAATGTTATTGTGACTTTATAAACATGTTTGATGTTTTATTATGTGTCCAAAAAGCTACAGTTAACTGTAAAACTTATGTTTAAAATATTTTAGCTTTTTTTTCTTTTCAATGATTTTTATTAAGGTGACAGAAACAAACACAAAATCACAGTACAAGCATAAAAAGTAATATCATAAATACAGTTTCCATATAAACTTGTTCACTTGACTTGATTTTTCATAATTAGCCATACTATCGTACTGTAATTAACTCAACCTTTGTAAGTAAGCTTATTCTGTACCTTACTTTTATTTTGTTGTTATATATAAACATCGAATCTACCTAAAAATAAAAATAAAAAGATTTATTTTGCCTCTTGAGTGATAACAGTAATTATTGAACTGATTGAAGCTTTGTCACATTTTATTTCTGAGAGGTTTTGAAGTATAGAGAGACTATCATTATAAGATTTTGTGGATTATAATTTTAACATATCTAAGGAACCCGTAACAATCACTAAGAACTAATTGAGTCCAACGTTTGAGGAACCCTCATATATTTTCTCCTAAATTGAGAGAATGGACAGGGGAAGGGGGAAAAAAAAGTTTATCCAAGTTTATCCAAAAAGTCTTATCCATATTCGGAAGGAAGTAATTAGTTTTAATCCTGAAACTCGTTCCATTGAGACCAAACTTCACAATATACATGGAGCCTATACTTAATTCTATATACATATTCTTCCATTTTCTTGATATATTTCAAGTAGGTAATAACAGCCTGAAGTGTGGGTGGCATTGATTGCTTACACTCTCTGGCTATAATCAGTTTGGCTGACGTCAGAAAATAAGTGAGAAACAATTTTCTAGGTAATGTCATCTTTGGAAGAAACAGGTGTAGTAAGCCTCACTCTGGTGTTTGTGGGATGTTAAAGTTCATAGGAAATAACGAAGAGAGAAAAAAAAACGTACTTGAATAGCACTCATTCCTACTACTAGAGTAAACAACGTTAAAAATAAACTTTAATCGTAATAAATGGTAAAAACAGGGAGAAGCCCTGATCCCAAAACACAACACCCACACCCAGTAAAAACCATGGGTCACTTCCCTGTTTCCTGTCTGATAACTTGAAGCGTCGGCTTCAGGTGACAGGAGTGACCTACACGGTAAAAAATAGCAACAAATGCGTTTCCGCCATTACCCGGCCTTTCTCAATGTTGAAAAACCTAGTAATGAACAAGCCAAAGCTCAGTCAGCAGCTGCCTTATAAACACCCACTCACCCCCAGTCTAGCCAATACAAACTGTATCCAAATACCACACCCCCTCAGAATCCAATGGGAGCGATGGCATATAGTTACCGTATTCACCAACAACCAACAAAGGGATGAGTCATGCTGTGTAATGTGCGGCAGTTAAAGCTGATAGGGTATGTGTCTTTGAAAGTAGGAAAAATGCCTGTATTACTCCGATCCGCTAATTATGAAAATGTGGGGTTACCAGTGAAAAATAAGGAAATATCTTCTAACATACCAATGTATATTAGGGCACTAGTGATGACATATACACGTTTAATTATATCACCAATCGAGTCTTACATACCTTATAATAACATAGTACCCCGTAATAATAATATCCAGCACTACATAAACTAACAGTGAAAAAGTGGAGAAGACATCTCCACATATTGAATAATAATGGCACAATATAAATCCACTATATCAAAAAAGCATGTAAGTTAGTTACAGAACAGGCTATTAGTCATCATAGACCTGCTCTGACTACTACGTATATCAAGCTTATATCCAGATATTAACAAGTAATAGAATAATAATGCTTTACATAGGTCACTTCAAATAAATGGAACATCCTCAATATATGAAATCAAATTCCATCGCCCTATAATTTCCCAAGGTTATGGGCTTTATATAAGTCATCTTGAACAATTTGATATGACATATACTACAATCCTAGTGCAAATAGGATAGCTGAACCATTGCTAGTCCCTCCTATCCAGTACTGTGTATGGTGTATAAGTCTGATGACACTTTTTCGAACTACACTGTATCAGCAAAAATGAATAATATATGTAGAGAGTTAAATATCACTTAAAATATAACAATAACTAATAGCCTGTTCTGTAACTAACTAACATACTCAGATTGATATGAGAGCAGCTCACTTTTCTTATACTGAAGCTTGTATTAAGGGTCAAGGAGTGAATGATGCACTCTCTAGTAAAGGGTTAACTTTCTGTTAACTATAGTGGAGATGAGCTGTACTATATTAGCCTTAAGCTAATTAGCAAATGTGAGCCAACATTCTAGTGTATGGACAAATATATATATATATATATATATATATATATATATATATATATATATATATATATATATATATATATATATATATATATATATATATTAGTGTATCTAGTATATGTACAAATATATATATATTATATATATACAGTGGATATAAAAAGTCTACACACTCCTGTTAAAATGTCAGGTTTCTGTGGTGTAAAAAAATGAGACAAAGATAAATCATTTCAGAACTTTTTCCACCTTTTATGTGACCTATAAACGGTACAACTCAATTGAAAAACAAACTGAAATCTTTTAGGTAAAGGGAAATAAAAATAAAAATCTAAAATAAAATGGTTGCATAAGTGTGAGCACCCTTAAACTAATACTTTATTGAAGCACCTTTTGATTTTATTACAGCACTCAGCCTTTTTGGGTATGAGTTTTTCAGCATGGCACATCTTGACTTGGCAAGATTTGCCCACTCTTCTTTGCAAAAACACTCTAAATCTGTCAGGATGCGAGGCCATCTCCTATGCACAGCCCTTTTCAGATCACCCCACAGATTTTGAATTGGATTCAGGTCTGGGCTCTGGCTGGGCCATCCCAAAACTTTAATCTTCTTCTGGTAAAGCCATTCCTTTGTTGATTTGGATGTATGCTTTGGGTCGTCGTCATGCTGAAGGATGAAGTTCCTCTTCATATTCAGCTTTCTAGCAGAAGCCTGAAGGTTTTGTGCCAATATTGTCTGGTATTTGGAACTGTTCATTATTCCCTCTACCTTGACTAAGGCCCCAGTTCCAGCTGAAGAAAAGCAGCCCCAAAGCATGATACTGACACCACCATGCTTCACTGTGGGTATGGTGTTCTTTTGGTGATATGCAGTGTTGTTTTTGCGCCAAACATATCTTTTGGAATTATGGCCAAAAAGTTCAACTTTGGTTTTATCAGACCAGAACACCTTTTGCAACATGCTATTGGGAAACTTCAGATGTGTTTTTGCAAAATTTAGACGGGCTTGGATGTTTTTTTTTGTAAGAAAAGGCTTCCATCTTGCCACTCTACCCCATAGCCCAGACATATGAAGAATATGGGCGATTGTTGTCACATGTACCACACAGCCAGTACTTGCCAGATATTCCTGCAGCTCCTTTAGTGTTGCTGTAGGCCTCTTGGCAGCCTCCCAGACCAGTTTTCTTCTCGTCTTTTCATCAATTTTGGAGGGACATCCAGTTCTTGGTAATATCACTGTTGTGCCATATTTTCTTCACTTGATGATGACTGTCTTCACTGTGTTCCATGGTATATCTAATGCCTTGGAATTTTTTTTGTACCCTTCTCCTGACTGATACCTTTTAACAAAGAGATCCCTCTGACCTCTGATGCTTTAGTAGCTTTCTGCGGACCATGGCTTTTGCTGTAGGATGCGACTAACAAAATGTCAGGAAAGACCTACTAGAACAGCTGAACTTTATTTGGGGTTAATCAGAGGCACTTTAAATGATGACAGGTGTGTACTGACTCCTATTTAACATGATTTTGAATGTGATTGCTTAATTCTGAACACAGCTACATCCCCAGTTATAAAAGGTTGTTCACACTTATGCAACCATATTATTTTAGTTTTTTATTTTTATTTCCCTTTACCTAAAATATTTCAGTTTGTTTTTCAATTGAGTTGTACAGTTTATAGGTCACATTAAAGGTGGAAAAAGTTCTGAAATGATTTATCTTTGTCTCATTTTTTTACATCACAGAAACCTGACATTTTAACAGTGGTGTGTAGACTTTTTATAGCCACTGTATGTATGTGTATATATATATATATATATATATATATATATATATATATATATATATCAGGAAAAGAATGAATGATTCCAGGCGTCCAAATAATGTAAGAAATCCAAGCTTTATTATTCAAAGTTTGCCAAGGTTAAAAACCCTGAGTAACAGAGTCTCCAGATAAAAAAAATAGACACAGCCTAACATGTTTTTGGCCAGTCTGGCCGTAATCATAGACATATCCCTCCTTCTTAGAGGGTGTGCTTTTATAGGGCCACTCTCCGCCCCCATATTTAAAAAAAAAAAAAAAAAAATATTTCAATTTACCTTTACACTACCATTGAAAAAAAAAAAATCTAAATACCTTATAACATACCATGTGTAGATATTATATATATATATAAATACATACAGTCAGGAGAAGGGCTTATTCATCATCAAAGGTGGACAAAGAAAAAAGGTGTTTTGCAGGAAAATACACACATGAGTAATTTTAAAAAAGAAAATTAATTTACTCAATATAACTACTTATACAGTTACTAATGAATGCTCTGCATATATGCTTCACAAATACTCTACAGATACTTTGTGCAATTTATAGTATATGTTATTAATTGTGTATTATTAATAGTATACTCATTGAAGCAGCATTCATCCTATTTTTCTGAATGTGCTTTAGTTAAGAACTTGATAAATTATATCCCACTATAATAAGTTTAGTATCTAAATATATCACATAAAATATTGATGCAAATAATATGTCATAGAAACTAGCTTTGCTCCATTAGGACACTGTTTACTCAATATTTTAAGTAATTTCAATCCGTAAGGCCTGATGTAAATTTGCACTTGTCATCACATATTGTCTGCTTTTTTGATATAGTGTATTTATATTTTGTCATTATTATTCAATATGTGGAGATGTCTTCTTCACTTTTTCCACAGTTTATGTAGTGCTGGATAGCATTATAATGGGGTACTATGTTATTATAAGGTATGTAAGACATGATTGGCGATATAATTAAACGTGTATATATCATCACTAGTGCCCTAATATACATTGGTATTTTTGGAAGATATCTCCTTATTTTTCACTGGTAACCCCACATTTTCATAATCAGCGGATCAGAGTAATATTGGCATATTTCCACTTTCACAGACACATACCCTATCATCTTTAACTGCCGCACATTACACAGCACGCCACATCACTTTGTTGGTGAATATGTATTGGTAACTATATGCCATTGCTTCATTGGATTCTGAGGGGGTGTGGCATTTGGATACAGTTCATATTGGCTAGGCTGGGGATGAGTGGGTGTTTATAAAGCAGCTGCTGACTGAGCTTCGGCTTGTTCATTACTAGTATTTTCAACATTGAGAAAGTCCGGGTAATGGCCGAAGCGCGTTTGTTGCTATTTTTTACTGTGTAGGTCACTCCTGTCACCTGAAGCCGATGCTTCCAATTATCAGACAGGAAACAGGAGAGTGACCCACGGTTTTTACTGGGTGTGGGCGTTGTGTTTTGGGATCAGGGCTTCTCCCTGTTTTTACCATTTATTATGATTAAAGTTTATTTTTGACATTGTTTACTCTAGTAGTAGGCATGAGTGTTAGTCAAGTCCCTTTCTTTTTCTCTCTTTGTTATTTCCTATAGTATTTAAAGGGGCAGCACCAGGACCTTTAGTTGCGTTCTTCTTTCCTATTATTATTTATTTTCGTAGTGGCAGTACTTACATTTTTTATCCTATGTTAAAGTTCATGTCACCTAGCAATCTGAAGCATTCACTCCAGAATGGTCTGAGTCTGGGGCATTCCCACCATATGTGGACCCAGGTACCCAATTGACCACAATTTCTCCAACATAATGGTGATACATTTTGAAATATCCTATGCAGGTGTAGAACTAAGTGCCATCTTACAGCAACCTTGTAGTGCAGTTCCCATAAAGTAGCACTGTGTAAAGCTTTCCTTGCAAAAACTAGTTCCCTATTCCAATAATTGGTGTCCACTGATAAGCCAAGATCTTTTTCCCAAGCTCTTTGAGGATTGGAGATAAGTTCTGTATGTACATCTGTAATTGTTTAATAGATAAAAGACAGGATTCCCCCTGTTCTACGACCTCTCAGCCAAAAATTCTCCCAACACGTCAACTCTCTCAGACCCTCTTTTTGGAAGCCCCGAAGCCTTAGCAATCCAAAGAATCTAAAGATCTCAAATTGATATTTCGGGTGTAATGTATATTTTTCTATAAATGATTGTGGGCTTAACTACCTACTATTTATATATAGGTCTCTGACCCGAAGGGAACCCAAACTATCCCAGAAGGTGCTGTGAGTTTTTTGCATGCAACCTATTATGCTCCAAACAGAATGGATCAGTTAAGGGTGTAGAGCTTCATTGTAAAGATTTTTGATTCCATTCCAAAAGTTTAAATTTTCCAGCAATATAGGGTGATCAATTTCTATACACTTTCTGTAATGAGATGAGATCCAGACCAAATCTGGCAGCTGTATGGTGTATTAGGGCCAATTCCACATCCTGCCACCTACGGAAGTTTTTTATGTTGCCCCAGCCTAATATGTGGGAGAGACGCGCTGCATCATGATTTAGTATCCCATTTGGGAGAGCTACTCCTCCTCTTCTAATTGATTTCTGAAGTATGTGCCTGGATGTACATGGTTTTTTACCTTTCCAAATGATACCCTGCAATTTGTTAAGTATTGTTCTAGGGATTTGAACTGGAATACACCTAAACAAGTAAGTGAACTTTGGAAGAAAGGACATCTTGATGGCTGCTATTCTCCCTGTCCAAGAAATTTCCGAGAACTCCCATGATTCTAACAGGGCTCTGAACTCAAGGAGTCTTTCTGTAAAGTTTTTGGTTATTACTAGAGAGGTGTCTGGGCCTAGGAAGATGCCTAAATGTTTAATAAAGTTTCTAGACCAATTAAATTTGTATCTACTTTGGAGATACTCCAGATCTTCTTTTATGATGTTTATATGTAAGACTTCTGGCTACATTCAATTTGTAATAACTTATGTCACCAAAAAATGTTAAGAGATCCATTACTGCCAGTAATGATGTTCTAGGGGAAGTGAGTAGCAAAGTGATGTCGTCCACAAACAAAGCAATTTTATGTTGGAATCTGCCTATCACCATCCCTTTAATATTATCAGCTCTTCTTATGGCCTGTGCTAATGATTCAACAGCTAGCGCAAAAAGTAATGGAGACAGGGGGCATCCCTAGCGAGTGCCATTTGCTATTGCAAACTCATCTGACACAAAACCCATTCCTCTTACTCTAGCGGTAAGATACAAATATAAGGCCTGGACTGCTAACATAAATAATCTAGGTAACTGGAACGCCCCCAGAGTTTCCCACAAGTAATCCCACCTCACCCTGTCAAAGGCCTTCTTTGCGTCCAATGACAGGGCCAGGAGGGGGACTCCTTTTCTTTTGGCTTCCATGAATATATGGAGTAATCTCCTTGTGTTGTCAGGGCCCTCGCTGCCTGGAATAAAGCCTACTTGGTCTCTGTAAATTACAGAGAGGATGACTTTTGCCAATCAATTTGCCCAAATTTTAGTGAAAATGGTCTATAGCTGCTGCAGCTCTGGGAGTCTTTGTCCGGCTTCAGTAATGTAACTATCAAGGCCCCAAGGAACTCAGCTGGGAATTTACCGGATGTAGCAGTTTCATTAAAAAATCTAAGTAAAATGGGGGCAAGATGGTCCTTGAAGTTTTTATAAAATCTGCCTGTAAAGCCATCTGGGCCTGGTGACTTCCCTAACTTAATTTGTTTTATTACACTGTTGATCACTTCTAAGGAGATAGGGTCTTTCAAATATTCAATATTTTCTGAGGATAGCCATGGGAGCTTTAACGTGTTTAGATATTGCCTTATGAGATAACTATGCATACTGGGATTGTCTGTCTGGGAGCCTAAGTTGTATACAGATTGATAGTATTTATGGATTGTATTCCAAATATCCTTAGGTGATATCATAATTTTTGAACCATCTTTAATAGATATTATTAAATGTTGAGCTGTCCTGTTACAAAGTTTATTAGCCAAATGTGACGTAGCCTTATTATTACTATAGTAATATATCTGTTTAAATTTCTCTTAAAGTTCTCTGGACTCTCAGAATTTCTAGATCGCAAATCTGGATTTTAGTTAGCTGTAGCTGGACATTTACCTGGGGATTGTACTTTTGCATCAATTGATGATGCAGATGCCGCATACAACAAGTCAGCTCAGCCAGTGATCCCCCTTCTTTCCTTTGCTATCGCCGCCAGTTTGATGAAACAACCTCTAATGTACGCCTTAAATGCGGCCCAAAGAGTCTGTATTGAGGTTTGACCATTATCATTTAAATTTAAGAAATCTTTAATTACCTTATTGATATAATCTTTCTGTATATGAGTTCCTATAAGCCAATTGGCTAGTCTCCAGGAGGATCCCACCCCCTGTGTTCCATTCCCAACTGCTACTAACACTGAATGATGATCTGACCAATGAGAATGTAGAATTTTGGATTGGGTCACCCTATCTAATAATCTTGAGGAGGAGTAGAAAGTATCGATTCTAGAGAAAGACTTATGGGGATTTGAGAATTTATGGAAGGCCTGAGAGAGAGACCATACTGATCTGTCTTGTTTTGCGGCTGAGGGAAAGAACCTATCAATTTCTGGGTCCCATACTAGAATAAAATCTCCACCCAACGCCAATTCTCCCTGCCTAACAGCAGACACCAACTTCATGAGCTTCCTAAGGAACCTAAGTTGACCTGTATTCAGAGCATAAACATTCACCAGGGTTAGTAATACATTGTTAATCTTACAAACTAGAATAATGTAGCAAGCTTGAGTATCTCGTTCGACATATATTGTCTCCAAGGCGAGAGTGTCTTTGATTAGTACAGCCACCCCTCTCGATTTAGAATTGTAAGATGCTGCTATGACCTGCGAATAATGGTGAAAATTGTATAATCGACCATTTGCAGGCACCCAGTAGTTCTCCTGTAGGAATGCTATATCTATATTGTTTTTCTTTAGACTAATTGTTACAAGGCTTCTCTTAGTAGGAGTGTTAAGCCCCTGCGTTTTGTGAGTTAGAAATCGAACTTCAGACATTTTTTAGAACACAAAAAAGAGAGGGAGTAGGGAAAAAAGATTAGGATAAAAGAGGGAATGAGTGTATCCTTTCCTGATGGGGAGTACAGTTATGGAGACATCTAATTAAATGTAGATTGTTACGAGTTAGCTATCTCGTATATCGGTTGTGGGGAGCAAAACTCTGTACCTTAAATATATTTTGTGATAATTAATCCCTATTATCAGAGAATTATTGGAAAATAGCGGACCAAAGCCACTCCTAATAGTATTGAATAAAAAGACTGGGTGTATTATGAACACCTTTTATGGGGTAGAAATGATTATCTATGCAGTGTGATACTAGGTGTTGACATGGGGGGTAGAATTTAGAATCTTAACTGATTGGGCCTGTGAAGTAGTCTGTAGTGCGTGGCTGCCCACCAACTACCAACGAGTAAGTGTTACTTTAAATAGGAATTAAAGGGGTCATGGAGTGACATCAAAAGTAAAATTGGAAAATATATAAATATGGTGCAGATAGTTAAACCCAACTATAACTAGTTAAACATAACCATTTTACTGAATAAAAATATCAGATACATTGCTCAATGTCAACTGGACTTCAGCTGTGGAGGAAATCTAGCATTAAAAATATAACATTAGTATAAATGAAATATCCTAGTACAATCAATAAACCTATTCTCATGCCCAATCCTGAGTCTTTGTAGCATATAATTTTAAGCTTATTGAGATAAGGCCTAAACCTGCGGTGAAGACCTAGACTCTTTTTGGTGTATCTAGCTAACAAGGAAAACTGGTTAGAAAAGCAATATGAACTTAGCATTGTTTAATGTATGGGATTTATCTCAACTAAAATTAGTTAGCCATCAGCTGTGTAAGGAATTTGGAGGCTAGACTTCACAATAATATAATAACACTGTCTCAGAACAGTCCAAAATCAGAGTCCCAAGACAAAAACTCTTTTTAGCATATAATACTGAACTCTTTATAGGAGGTCCCAGTCCAACTTTTGGTGTGAAGACCCAGTCCTCTTGGTAAACCTACATAACAATAAAAAATGGATATATAAGCAGTATTTGCCATTTGAAAAAGGATACTTTATTCAAACGTCTGCATACCCGCTATGGGCTAGATGCTTTCCGCATTTGGACCTTTTCTTTTAAAAGATGAGTGTCCTCTTTTTGGTAGTGGGTCTCACTCTGGCGCTGCAACTCGCAATCGTTTTCTGATGTCTGTAGATGGGGTCTGTGTAGGTGGAGGTGTGTTGAGATTCAGAGACTTCAGTAATTTGCTGTTGTATTGTAAAAACAGTTTAACAGGGAATCCCCATCTGTATCTGATCCCTGCATTTCATGAGCTCTGAGTTATTGGCACAAATGACATTCTCCTAGCCAGTGTATGAGCTGACAGGTCTTGGTAGAGCGGTATATTTTTATACATGTCAGGAAGGGTTTTGGTATTGAATGCCGCACTGAGGAGGTTTTTTTGAAAGTGAAATAATGTAATCGAATGATCACATCCCTCAGTTGTTCAGAAGAGGCATTTCTTGGTCTGATCACTCTATGAGCTCTATCAATCCAAGAATCTTGAAATCTCCCGAGAAGCACCTTGAATAGTCCCAGTAGAAAGGATGGTAGCTCCGCTGTGTTGATTTCTTCTGGTATCCCTCGCACTCTGACATTGTTACGACAAGACATGTCTTCCAGATCAGCCAACTTTATCTCTAAGTCCACTATCTGTTCAGACAGGCTTTGTGAATAGGATAACAAATTAGCGTGATCTACAGAAAGATCCTCCTTACTTCTTTCTATTATTTCTGTCCTTTCTCCCAGGGCGTTTATGTATCTTTTTAATTCAGTTATAGAACTTTTTATTTAGCTTTTTAGTGGAGCATAATAAGTGTCCATTTTGTAGGAGAGAGCTTTGATGGACTCCATTACTGAGTTGTCACTTTCACCTTGCCTAGATGATACAGGAGTGCCAATGTTCTTTAAAGCTAATCAATAAGTCTCTTGATTCTTCATCTGAGCAATCTCTGTCCAACAGTACTTTAATATGGAAATGATCTGCTACCATCCTCTTTGAACCTTTCGCTTGCCTCTGTTTCTTTTTTGTTAGAATGTACCATTTTAGTTAAGGATCAGACAAGCAATGATTCCTGATGCTCTGTGTACCTAGGATGGATGTTATAAATCCGATCCCACCTCTGCAGTTATATACAATGTTCTCCCCTTAGACCTCCTAGGTTACATTTTTTCAATGGGGTTCATCTGCAATTAGGAAGTGTAGGCTATCTTAAATTAGAGAGGTTATTTAGGCTATTCTGCAAGCCACTAAGTGACTTCCTGTGGGATAATGTTAGTAGACCAACTCACTCATCCCCCGGGGACAGATGTCACTTGACCAGGATGGGAAAAGGTATAAGGGATATGACCCGCTGACACTACATTCAGGGGGAAATGGAGGGGGAGAGTGAACCTCAGCCAGTTAAAGACCTTCAGTACCTCTGATGATGTTTTTTTTTTTTGCTTTAAGTTAGTTTCCAGCTATGATGAGCAAGTGGAATGTACACTTTAGGATTACTTATATGTTGCAAGTTTTAATTGATGAGGAAGAAACACAAATTACACATACAGTCAAATGGCCCTCTTATGTGAATCAGCAGCTTCATTAGGTACAGGCAAGTCACTAATAAGTCTATGTGTAGGAGAACAAGAGAACAAGTACAAGTAGTATTGGTATTTGTTACACACAAAGTTTATGTGTCCTAAGAGATCCATGTGTCTCATGCCCTGATCCCCCTAGCCGCTCTGGCACCTGGACCCAATGTGTGATGATTGTTCACAGAATGTTCAGCTAGTGTGATGTGGGCTAGAAATCACAGTGGTACAACAGACTTAGGTAATAAACAGTGATTATGACCTCAAAAACTCACCCCACCTTCCGGTTTATTTCATAGCCAAGTTATAGGCAGGCCTGCAGTACATCCACTCACCCTGTTACGCACTTTACTTTGTTTTAATGGCAGCCGTTCACGCTTAAAGGAGGGTGCCTCCCTTGCACCGGAATCTTCTTTACCTTAGTAGCGATGTGCACATGATCCCCCCCCCCCCCCCCGGTGAGCTCTGAGATCGCTCCTTACTCTCCCTCTGCATTGACTCTTGGAGTGTGAATTATTTCCAGGTCCAATCTCCAATACTAGCACTCGCAGCTGCAACTTCCAAACTGGATGCCCTTAGGTGCCGGTGATGTTGGGTGCTAAACTTAGTTTCTAGACCTGAGACACAGTAAATATGTGTAGGTTTGTTGGCTATTTATGGGTCTTGATTGCCTGTAGCTTGTAAGGGAGCTGAGATAGAAGGGTTTGAATTACCTCCCCCATCCAGCTCCCTTACCAGCACTCCCATTTGTAGCCTGCCCACTAGACCACCAAAGATCCCAAGTCTGTAGTATGTTGCCGATCCCCTTTGCATGATGAGAGTACAGTGTCATGTGCACAAAGGCCGCAATGTCCATGACAAAAATACCTCATAATGAGATTCGAAGCAGTTAAAGGGAAACTGAATCAATTTTTTTTTTCTTTTGTGATTCAGACAGAACATGCAATTTTAAGCAACTTACTAATTTACTCCTATTACCAAATTGGCTTCATTCTCTTGGTAATCTTATTTGAAAAGCAAGAAAGTAAGTTTAGAAGCCGGCCCATTTTTGGAGAATAACCTGGGTTGTTCTTGCTGATTGGTGGATAAATTCACCCACCAATAAACACGTGCTGTCCAGGGCTGAACCAAATATTGTCTGGCTCCTTAGTCTAAATGCCTTCTTTTTCAAATAAAGATAGCAAGAAAACAAAGAAAAATTAATAATAGGAGTCAATTAGAAAGTTGCTTAAAATTGCATGATCTATCTGAATCATGAAATAAAAGGTTCAGTGTCCCTTTAAATAAGAAAATATCAATAGTGATGTCACGAATAGTTCGCTGGCGAATAGTTCCCGGCAAACATAGCATGTTCGCGTTCGCCACGGCGGGCAAACATATGCGATGTTCGATCCACCCCCTATTCGTCATCATTGAGTAAATTTTGACCCTGTACCTCACAGTCAGAGGACACATTACAGCCAATCAGCAGCAGACCCTCCCACCTCCTGGACAGCATCCATTTTAGATTCATTTGGAAGCTGCATTCTTAGTGAGAGGAGGGACAGTGTAGCTGCTGCTGATTTAATAGGGAAATCGATAGCTAGGCTAGTGTATTCAGTGTCCACTACAGTCCTGAAGGACTCATCTGATCTCTGCTGTAAGGACAGCACCCCAAAAAGCCCTATTTAGGGCTAGAACATCAGTCTGCTTTTTTTTTTTTTTTCCTGTGTAATCTAATTGCAGTTGTCTGCCTGCCAGCGTGTGTGTCAGGCTCACAGCGTATACTGTGCCCACTTGCCCAGTGCCACCACTCCTATCTGGTGTGACAGTAGTGTAGATTTTAAAAAAAAAAACACTTTTTTGACTGTGAAATAATAGCAGACAGCTGCCAGTACCCAAGATAAATTGTAAATGCTTCTCTGGGATCCCCTTTGTTTAGAAATAGCAGACTTATATTGCTTTGGCGTTGCTTTTTGGTAATTAGAAGGCTGGTAAATGCCACTGCGCACCACATGTGTATTATGTCCAGCAGTGAAGGGGTTAATAAGGGAGCATGTAGGGAGCATCTAGGGTTAATTTTAGCTTTAGTGTAGTGTAGTAGACAACCCCAAGTATTGATCTAGGCCCATCTTGGTATATTTCATGCTACCATTTCACCGCTAAATGCGATCAAATAAAAAAAAACGTAACATTTTTCACAATTTTAGGTTTCTCACTGAAATTATTTACAAACAACTTTTGCAAGTATGGCATAAATGATTGCAAATGCTTCTCTGGGATCCCCTTTGTTCAGAAATAGCAGACATATATGGCTTTGGCATTGCTTTTTGGTAATTATAAGGCCGCTAAATGTATTATGCCCAGCAGTGCAGGGGTTAGTTAGGAAATTTGTAGGGAGCTTGTAGGGTTAATTTTAGCTTTAGCGTAGAGATCAGCCTCCCACCTGACACATCACACCCCAGGATCCCTCCCAAACAGCTCTCTTCCCTCCCCCATCCCACAATTGTCCCCGCCATCTTAAGTACTGGCAGAAAGTCTGCCAGTACTAAAAAAAAGGTATATTTAAAAAAAAAAATTGTATAGCATATTTAAATATGCAGCTGTGTAGGATCCCCCCTTAGCCCCCAACCTCCCTGATCCCCCCCAAACAGCTCTCTTACCCTCCACCTCTACCTTATTGGGAGCCATTTTGGGTACTGGCAGCTGTCTGCCAGTACCCAGTTTGCAAATAATTTTTTTTTCCTTTTTTCTGTAGTGTAGCTTCCCCCCCGACAGACCAATCCCGCTCCCAGATCCCTTAGATTTACTTTTATTATGGATTTTATACCCCCTTACTGCCACTTATAACAAATGTTTTTTTCTGTAGTGTAGCGGTTCCCACCCGCTGCCTCCCCGTGCACGCGCCCGCCCGCTGCCCCCCGTGCAGCGCTCCCGACAACCCCGCCCCCCTCTCTCTTCAGTCTTTCATCGATGGCCACCCACATCAGCTCCCACCCACCAACGATTGCGGCCATCGATGCCGGTGCAGAGAGGGCCACAGAGTGGCTCTTTCTGCATCGGATGGGGGAAAAATGTTATTGCAGGATGCCTCGATATTGAGGCATCACTGCAATAACCGTAAAGCGGCTGGAAGCGATCAGGATTGCTTCCAGCCGCTTTTATCCCCAACGTCGTACAGGGTACGTCACTGGTCTTTAAAGACCAGGTTGTGTGCGACGTACCCTGTACGAATTTAATTAAAATTAGTTTTCTTAGTGAGCTTTTTATTTTGAATTATGATTTAATCAATTTAACTAAAAACTATGAGGAATGTGTTTATTTGTGACTTTATCATCTAATATAAACCAGTCACTGGTATACATTTTTACTGAATGCTCTTTACAAAATATTTAAATATATGTTAAAATCTGCTGTTTTTGTTCTTTAAATACAAATAATGTAGAAAACAAAGTATGATTGTATATGCTTAAGAACTGGTGGAAATTATTTTACTTAAATTAAATTAAAATGTTGATTAATTTATTTTGGCTAAATATATTTATGATATTATTGTTCATATTGACATTGATCTGCAGAGTTTTAAATAAATGAAAGCTTTTATTTCTTGTTTTTTTTAGAACAAGAAGTACTATTCAGTTGATGCCAAGTATTCTTTATTGACATTATTTTCAAAGTTTTCTAGTTGCCTTTGTAGAACTTGTTTTGAGTTCTTGCATTTTAATTTGGTTGATTATACATGAAATCCCCATTGAATTGCACCCTCCTATAAACTTTCATATTTTTATTTTATTTTAATTGTTCAAAATCTCTCTATATTTGTTTTTAGCAGTCAAGTAAGCTTACATTAAACAAAAATTATTATAATGGATCAGAAAATAATAAGGTAGCATCAATTAATTTTAATTTTAAATGTGGCTTTAAAATATTAAAATTATAATTTCAAACTATTTTTATTATCAAGTTAATGGGTTCTAAAAAATAGAACAGTTTAAAAGAGAACCATAAATTGGGCATATATATATATATGTATATGTATGTATATATATATATATATGTACAAAAAGTAGTAAGAAATGATCATCATTTTTCAAGAGATTCCAGGTCTGAATTGTATTACATTTCTAGTAGTGTATCTCTGATAATGTCAAAAATAAAAATATAAAAAGATACATTTCTCAATTATCTATTTTTAGCTATCACATCACAATGAAATATATGGTTATACTTTAAACTAGTTCTACTGTCAAATATCACTGAAAGCACTTCAGTCAAATACAATGGAGATAAAGCTTGTAAAGGTTTTATAGTTAAATGAAAAATATATTATTTCCTGCTTAGAATTTATAGATGGTTTTAGCTTATGTGGCACCATCTTAATCCTCTTAAGCCTAGTATATTCACCTTTTGCTATGGCAAAGGGAACATGCTTAGGATGGCAACTTGTGCCCAAGAGTAAGGAGTTAATTGAAATGGGCTTCCTGTAGATGGTGGATTTTATAGTGCCCATTGTGGTACCCTCCAGTGTAAGGTCAAGGTAGTTAATGAAGCTATCATTTAGTTCAAAAGTAAACATCAAGCCAATTTCATTGTGATTCAGAAAATCAATAAACAGAGGGATACTCATGCTGTCACCAGTCCAAATGAATAAGAGGTCATCAATGTATCTCCTATAAAAGGAGATACAGTCCCTGTAGGGATTACTATCTCCAAAGATGTGGTAAAACTCCCACCAGCCTAGAAACAAATTGGCAAAAGAGGGCGCAAACTTTGCACCCAAGGCGGTACCACATCTTTGGAGATAGTAAACCTCCTCAAATTTTAAAAAAATGTGAGTAAGTAAGAAGGTGGTGACTCTCAGAATATACTTAGTAAAGGTATCACTGTATTCAGTCCCCTGTTCAAGGAAAAAAGCAATGGCCTCCACTCCTGCTTGATGTGGAATGCTCGAATACAAAGACACCGCATCAACAGTAAGCCATTTGGACTGCTCAGTCCATTCAATCCCTTCAATCAAGTTTAGGATGTGTTTGGTGTCTCTCACAAAGGAATGGAGGGACATCACAATGGGTTGAAGAATTGAATCCAACCACTCTGAGAGGTTGCCTAGAAGTGAGTCAATCCCACTCACTATTGGTCTACCCTGGACATTGTCCAGGGATTTATGAGTCTTGGGTAAATGATGGAACAAAGGGGTCTTAGGGAAATCTACCAGCAAAAATTCAAATGTGGCCCAATCCAGGACACCCTGTTCTAGACCATCATCTAAAAGTTGCTTTAGCTCAGTCTGGAATCTAGCAGTGGGGTCTCTGTTTTGAACAACATAGTCTTGCTCTTTTTGTAATTGTCTTAGACCTTCCTGGATGTATTGTTCCCTATCAATTACTACTACCATTCCGCCTTTGTCAGAATTCTTGATGACAAGGGATCTGTTGTCCCTCAAGGACACCATTGCTTTCTTTTCAGAAGAGATAAATTGAACTTATGTTTTGGTTAGTTGTTCTTGAGAAGCAACAAATCTCTCTCCACTCTGTTATAAAAAGTCTCTATAATATTACCTCTGTTATGGATAGGGTAAAAATTTGATTTTTTTCTGAAACATGGACCCTTGTTGGTAACCCCAGTGTCACCTGTTGCTTCCAGCTGCAGCTGTTGAAGCATTACAACATCACAGGTATCTCTAAAACTGTAAGAATCAGTACTAGTGGTGCCAACCTGGATCAATGTCAGTTCATTCATACAATCATTTGAAAAATGTTTCTTAAGTGTCAGATTTCGTACAAGTTTATTAACATCCAGAATGTTTCTAAATAAATCAAAATCATTTGTTGGTGCAAAGTTGAGACCACGGTTCAACACTTGATACTGTGCTCCACTAAGATGTTGTGTAGACAAATTTACAACATTACCCACAATCCTAGAATCCTTTGCTTGTACTTTATTCGTGGTCTGAGCTGATACCTGTCCTGACTCTGGTTGTATCTTCAGCAATAGTAGGGATCTCTTTCTTCTAAAGAAAAACGACAATAATCTAGATTGTATACACCACATAAAGCATTCCAGGATGCAAGCCACAGTTCCCTCTGGTAAGAATAGCTACAGACATGCTTTTGACATAGATTTTAATAATATCAAATACAGCATCACAAATAAAATAATTTGTATTCTGAAGCAAACTTAATAGTTATAACCTTTAAACCTTGCAAAAAGGATTAACAGACCAACCCAGTTTAAATCATTCCTTAGCAATCAGGTCACAGAGTGCAGTTAGAAGTAGAGAACATTTCAGGGAGATTAGCAAAAGTTTTAAACATTGATTTTAAACAATAACAAAGTTTTGCATCAGAATATTTGGGATTTTTAATCCTTAAAGTGACTACGAACTCTTTAAAAAGAGAACAATGTGTTCAACTTAAAATAAAAAAGTGTAATTTAATTATCTGGTTTCTACAGCAGATGGGGGACCCTCACTCTTTAGAGGAAATCTCATTATCTGAAGATACCACAGTATCCCTTGGAACAAAGTAGATAGCACTCACAAAAAAAAAATTAACTAACCTTTTTACAAATGTTTGAAGGCAGGTGAGCAGCAAAAAACCTTATAAATAGCATTGCAAATAGTAGTCAGAAGTACTTTGTTAGCATTATCCTGTAATAAACAGGTGTATTAGTACCCTAAAAAAACATTAGATTGGTCAGTATGCATTTAGTAAATCTAAACACAAGTCACATAAATCAGCTGAGGAAAATATTTCAGTTGTTTTATAATAAGCACACTGAAATAATTATAAAAATGTGTTCAGGATACTCAGTTTCTAGGGTAAGTTTAGGGACAGAGTTTACTGCTCCTTATAGCATAATCAAAAGCAAAGCAATAATTACTAAAACCCCTTAAGATAGCTTTGAGAAAAGGAGAAAAAAAAATATACTCCGTTTAAGTAGCTTTACAGATAGTGACTGCAGGTATACCAGTATCCCTTGGAACACGTTCAGTCTAGTTTTGTAAACAAACTTTTGAAGGGACAATCAAGGTGCAAGTACCTGCAGCTGGATTAAAATTCTAAACCTGTCTACTTGCTAGGTTTCTGAGCTAATCATTGGATAACTAGAGCTGACTTGGAAAGAAGTGTGCCAAAATACATTTGTGTACAAAATAAGGGTAATGGAATATGAGTATAACGTCTATCTGTAAAGTGAAGCAGAAGACGAGTCCCTGCAACCGAATTTACAGAGAGCTCATGAAGGATTTCCCATTAAAGGGAACCTAAACACCATCTTTTTTTCTGTGATTAACTTTTTTTTTAAACGTTTTTGTATGGTTTTAAATGTTGTTGCTTACTTTGTTTATTTACCTAGCCTCTGCTCAATTATTTTTCAGTCTCAATATTACCCCTAAACCACTGCCTACTGAATGCGGTGCTAGCCGCCATGTTGTAACGTGCGTTGTCTATATAGACTGGATGCGCACTCCCTTGCAAATCCAAACCGGAAGCCTGCTTAGTGCTGTGAGCGTGCACACATATAGACATTGCGCTCACAGCATAACTAAAAAACTACTGCTGCTATAAAGTTTGCAGCTATTACCTGCTTCACTGCTAAAGCATATCTTTTGAACCGGTGTTGTGCCGTGAATGGATTCCTCATCGACAATGGTTTCCCCCGGCACTCGGCAATCTATGGCGCTCCGCCCCCGCTACATCTACTCCTACTATCCTTGCCCCACTCATTACAATACTATTTTCTAACGCCTCCACATTCTTTGCGCTCCGCCCCGCTGCATCTGATCCCTGCCCTTGCCCTATTCATTCATTGTATATTTTCATTATACCGTGCGCGTGCACGCACCATGTTTCCCCTATCAACAAATATAATATAAACATTAAAATAATGTTCCTGAAAAAGCTATCAGCAGCATAAATTAGAATATAATCATACTTTATATTTATATATATATATATATATATATATAAAGTATGATTATATTCTAATTTATGCTGCTGATAGCTTTTTCAGGAACATTATTTTAATGTTTATATTATATTTGTTGATAGGGGAAACATGGTGCGTGCACGCGCACGGTATAATGAAAAATATACAATGAATGAATAGGGCAAGGGCAGGGATCAGATGCAGCGGGGCGGAGCGCAAAGAATGTGGAGGCGTTAGAAAATAGTATTGTAATGAGTGGGGCAAGGATAGTAGGAGTAGATGTAGCGGGGGCGGAGCGCCATAGATTGCCGAGTGCCGGGGAAACCATTGTCGATGAGGAATCCATTCACGGCACAACACCGGTTCAAAAGATATGCTTTAGCAGTGAAGCAGGTAATAGCTGCAAACTTTATAGCAGCAGTAGTTTTTTAGTTATGCTGTGAGCGCATTGTCTATATGTGTGCACGCTCACAGCACTAAGCAGGCTTCCGGTTTTGGCAACATCACTTTCACCCATATCTGCAGAGAGCGGTCAGAAAGTCACATAAATGTAAAAAAAAAACTAAAAAAAATAGAACACCTATAATAAAAAAAAAGGGATTTGCATTTTAAAAACTGAAAAAAACATTATGAATAAAAAAACACAAAACCCTAATGACAAGTGTTTAAGGTCCCTTTAAGCAAATACATTGTATCATAAAGAAATACTCCAAACACATCCCTTTGACATGCACTTTACTGGGGAACTGGATTCATATGAGCTGAAGCACCTTTCACTGTAGAAATCAAGCACATCATTATGTTTTAAACACCTTCAATGAAGGCAAAGTAAAAAATGTGTGAGTATGTGTGAGGTGGGAGGAATTTTAAAGGCTTTTTGAGTTAGTAAACTTTGGACAGATAAAACTTAGATCAACCTGTACCAGAATGATTGGAAGAAAAAACTGTGGAGAAGGCTTGGAATGGCTTATGATCTGAGGCATACCACATTGTCCGTAAAACACAGTGGAGGCAGTGTGATGGCATGGGCATGCATTGCTTCCAATGGCACTAGGTCACTAGTATTTATTGATGATGTGACAGAAGCAGCCGGATGAATTCTAAAGTGTATAGGGATATATTGTCTGCTCAGATTCAACCAAATTCAGCAAAGTTGATTGGACGGTGCTTCACTTTACAGATGGACAATGACCCAAAACATACATTTCACTTGCTGAAGAAAAAACTTAAGGCAGAAATACCCACAAACAACAACTGAAGACAGCTGCAGTAAAGGCCTGGCAAAGCACAAAAAAGGAGAAAACAGCGTTTGGTGATGTCCACACGTTCTAGACTTCAAACAGTCATTGCCTGCAAAGTATTCTTGATAAAGTATTAAAAATTAACATTTTATTTATGAGTGTGTTAATTTGTCCATTTACATTTGAGCACCTGAAATAAGGGGACTGTGTATGAAAATGGTTGCAATTCCTAAATATCTCATACAATATTGTTGTTCAACCCCTTATATTAAAGATGAAAGTCTGCACTTCAATTGCATTTTGGTTGTTTCATTTCAAATCCAATGTGGCGGTGTACAGACTGTAACTACTAATGATTGCTTTCTATTAATCCCAAAAGATATAATGTAAAGATATATTATGGGCCAGATTACAAGTGGAGTGCTAATTAATGATCCCGCTAGAAGTAAGCTTTTTGTTTGCATCAGGTTGCGCTCGTTGAAAATAAACTGTTTAAACAAACCCGATGAGCACAAAATTCCAAACTTAGAATATCACTTGTGTGTTCACATATTCCCCCATAGAAGTCAGTGGAGCAAAAAAAACCCAATCATAGCATATCCTCATGTGTGCTAACCTGAAATGAAAATATGAACATTTCACTTTCCAATGTTCTTCACATAGAAGAATATGTTCTATGTATTCATAAATACATATTTCTGATTTTTTTTTGTACAATATATATATACGATTATATATAGGATTATATATACAGATATATATATATATATATCTATATATATATATGAATATATATTTAGAAATTCATATAACATATTCTGCTATGTGCAGAACATTAGAATGTGAAATATTTACAGTAATATATATACATTGTTAAAATATATACATTGTTAAAACCCTTATTAAATATGAATATTGCATAAATATGATTTTCCATGTTTTAATCTAAACTGCAAAGGGCTCGAATGCTTTTCTATATATGTCCATATATGTGTACACTTGTATTTATGTGTTTATATATGTCTATAAATACATTTATACATATATAAATACAGAAATACACATATATAGAAATAAATACATACATAAACATCTTTAAACATGTATTATATATATATATATATATATATGTATCTCAATGTTACCTGTCTTTTTTTTCCTAACACATGAGCCTTTGAGCCCTTATAACTTTGTGTGCAATATTGTTTTTAAAATAATTTTTGTTAGATAGTGTTATTGTGAGTGTAACTATGTAATGCATTTTTGATGTGTTTTGTGCAACTTTTATGTTTCGCAAAACAGTTAACCAGAGCTCTGAAGTTGCAGTAATAATTTCAGTGTAAATCGCAATCGCACTCAAGTGATTGTGTTTACTTTCAACATGTAATACCAGCGGTAAGCCCAACAAAACACCCATGATAAACCCTTTATCACTCCCGCACAAATGTTTGCCCTCCACTCGTAATATGGCCATATATCTTCTGTCTGCTTTCGAAAATGATTTAATATTGTATGTTTTGCTTCTGTTTATAAATTAGACCAGTATCAGTTCAGATTTCTCAATTTTGTATTGTTATTGTTTCATCTGGTCAATATAAACAAAAAAATTATATATCTTTGTGATTGCGATTTTCTTTATAAAATCTCCAATCTAATATAAGAATCCTTTAGTGTATCCTATGGTTCTTTGGTTATTTAATTCCAAATTACTCTCCTTATATTATTATGTTTTGCTTCAAAATCCATTGTTTCAAAATATTTTTTTTTACCTAACATAACTACTATAACTGTAAAAAGCAGAGATATTTGTCTACAGGATTTGCTGAAGCAGATGTTGGACTAAGGGAATTGGACAGAATTCCATAGGAATTAGGATTTGTTTAAACTTTTTAATTCTTTATTTTGGGGGGGGGGTTGGTTGGGTGGGGTTTTTTTTTAACTTTTAGGGGGGAGTTTGTAATTTTTTAATGTAAAAGAGCTGTTTAAATTAGGGCAATGCCCTACAAAAGGTCCTTTTAAGGGCTATTGGTAGTTTATTGTTAGGTTAGGGGTATTTTTTATTTTGGGGGCTTTTTTTTTTTTCATAATAAGTTTTTATTAATAAATAGGGTACATAAACCAAAAAACAACACAAATAGCATTTGACATAAATCGAAATGAGGTTACACGCAGTCAAGTAAAGGAGGAATGAGTTACATTCAGGAACAGTGCATCTAGGATAAAACTCATAAACACAATAAAGATATTGCCCAATGCGTGCCGAACATATCTGTTGTGATGTTTTGGTCATTCTAAGGAACCATTAAAGTTTTATATTTTAATTAAAGTATCGCAGTGTATGCCATACTTAAGATGTCTGACAGTCATGTGCGGAAACTAATAGGTGTTCATAATAAACATGTATGATAGGTGGAGTGCGAGGTTCTACTCTGTATATCCTCACATGAAAGGGGGGTGGGGGGGGAGAGGAAAGGGAAGGAATCAGAGGTGGGAGGGGGGGGGAGAGAATTTATGTCTCGGTATCTCAGCTCAGTAACAGCGGGGCACATCTCCTAGGGCGACCAGGGACCCAGCCAGAGCAGGCCAACAATGGCCAAGGGAAGGGGGGAGTTACGTAGCCAATTTAAGGAGTGTTTCCCAAGGTTCCCATATCTGACTAAAGATAGCAGATTGGTTGTGTATGCGGAAGACATAGTCTTCCATTGATTTGATGTAGTGCAAATGGTCAACCACTGCTTGCCATCGTGGGGGCTGTTGTTTCTTCCAGTTTCTGGCTATCAGCATCTTTACAGATGTCAGCAGGTAGACCAACAGATATCTCTTATACTTCGGAATCTTTTTTATCCCTATATGCAGAAGGGCTAGGCTCGGGGCATCAGGTGTCGGGAGCTCCAGCGCTGTGCAAATCGCAGAGGTCTTAGACCAGAGCGGTCTCAGTCGATCGCACGACCACCACACATGTAGTGGTGTGCCGATCTCGCCACATTCTCTCCAACACAGGGGAGAGTGGCTAGGGTATATAGTGCGAAGCTTGGTCGGCACCAGGTGCCATCTTGTAATGATCTTGAAGTAAAGTTCGTATAGAGTGACACAATGGAGAGCAGCTTTGGTTAGTTGTATAGCCCTAGACCAGTCCAATGGAGTGAAGGTCAAACCCAATTCAGTTTCCCAGGAGATCATATGCCTTGTCTTTACAAGGGTAGGGAGCCCTAGAAGAGATTGGTAGTGAGCAGTCAGGGGTTTGTACAGTTGTTGGTTAGTTTTCCATCTTATCTCCCAGATGGTGGGGGGCCCTGATCTTGTCAGTCAGGAATCCCCAAGCCTTCATAAGGGATCTGAGTCTCGTGAGGTCAAAGTCTAGCTGACGAGGGATGCCAAATCTGGCTATCATATCTTGGTTTGTGAGGAGGTTTTCATTCTGGTAAAAGTCACCCAGGGAGGCAATCTCATGGGTCCTCCAGAGAGCTAGCTTGACATTAGGTAGTTCCCGTAGGAGTGACAAGACAGGATGAATGGGGGACGGATGCGGGGCTATCAACTGGTTGTGTCTCAATTGGAACCAAGTTGTTTGGCAACCTTTGATAAGCTGGTTTGAGACTGGTATTCGAGCAGCTAAATGTTGGGGGACCCATAGTAGGTCTGAAAGATCTATGTATGCCGGGAGGGAAGCTTGTTCTAGTTCCCTCCACCTAGTAGGAGGTAAGGTAGGCCCCCACACTGAGACATGCGTAAGCATGGCCGCCTGGTGATAAAGCTGAACGTTAGGTAGGCCCAGTCCACCTCTGGTCACTGGGGCCTGCACCGTGGCTGCCGCTACTCTCGGTCTCTTGCCTTCCCAAACATATGAGTTGAATAAGGTTTGGAAACCGCGTAAGATCCGTTCTGGGACTGGGATGGGGATGCACCTCATAATGTAGGTTAATTTGGGGAGGATCATCATTTTAAGGGCAGCTATTCTGCCCATCCATGAGATTTCCTCGTATTTCTTAGACTTCAGCTTAGGGTCTAACCTCTTTAGTAGAGTCGCATAATTCTCCTGTATCACTGTGTCCTTTACATGGGACAGAAATATCCCTAGGTGTCTGATACCGATCGTAGACCACTTAAATGAATAAGACCTCCTGAGATGTCTCTGTTCCTTCTCCCCAACAAATATCGTGTAGGCCTCTGTTTTAGCGACATTAATTTTGTAGTTTGATATTTTGCCAAAGGCATCAATAATTTCAAGGAGAGGGGGCAAAGAATCTAGCGGGTTTGTTAAGAAGAGGGTGAGATCATCGGCGAAAAGCGCTACCTTCTGTAGGGTATCATGTATCTGAAGGCCTTGGACTCCTATATTTTCCCTAATTGCCTCTGCTAGCGGCTCCATAACTAGGGCGAAAAGAAGCGGGGACAGGGGGCACCCCTGCCTGGTCCCGTTGCTGATGGGAAATTTAGGCGAACAAAAACCCAATCCCTTAACCACCGCCGTCGGGCAGGCGTAGAGGGCTGCGACAGCAGTCTGGAACACTCTGGGGAGCCCAAAACGCTCCATAGTGCAGAACATGTATTCCCACCTCACCCTGTCAAACGCTTTTTCTGCGTCCAGGGACAGGGTGAGGAGGGGCAATTCCATATCAGCCGCTTCCATAAATATATTTAGGAGTCTACGGGTGTTATCAGTACCTTGCCTGCCCTGGATAAATCCCACTTGGTCCAAATGGATAAGTGAGGGTAGATGTTTTCCGAGTCTAGTTGCCAAGACTTTGGCATAGACCTTGACGTCCTTGTTAATTAGCGAAATTGGCCTGTAGCTCTCGCAAAGCGAGGGATCTTTCCCTTCTTTGGGAATGGTCAGAATGCTAGCCTCCAGGTATTCGGGAAGGAAAGTTCCAGTTTCTGCAACTTCCTGGTAGAGGCGTAGTAGAACAGGGGATAAGAGGTGGACAAGATTCCGGTAGAATAGACCCGTAAACCCATCAGGGCCAGGTGCTTTATGAGGCTTCAAAGCGAGGATAGCCGCCTTTACTTCCTCTATGTCAAACGGGGCAAGTAGATCATCAACTGATTCTACATTCAAAGAAGGGAGGTTTAATTTTGCCAGGAACTGTTGGATAGCCAGTCTGTCTACCTCAGTCTCTGAGGATTCATTTTTTAAGTTGTATAGGGAGGTGTAATAGGCAGCAAATGCCTTCCCTATGGCTTTTGGAGAACGAACTACGCCCGCAGGTGTGGTTATCCGGGGGATTCTAGCTTGAACCGCGCGGTCTCTAAGTTTACGGGCAAGTAACCTGTCAGCTCTATTCCCTTTGTAGAAATATAACTGTTTAAGTCTCACTAGATTGGCTTGGACCCGAAGCTGCTCTCTCTTGTTGATTTGCTCTCTAATGGAACCTATCTGTTCAGCTAGGGTAGGCAAAGGAGCATTTTTGTTACTCAATTCGGTTTGCCTCAATTCAGCATATAATTTTGCAAGGGGGAGTTTGTTTTTAGCCTTCTGGATTGAGCTCATTTTAATAAAGTGACCCCTAAGATAGGCTTTAAATGAGGCCCACAATATTTCCTGGCTTGTGTCGCCCGTGTCGTTGAGTCTTAGAAAGTCTGAGACGGTCTCGATAATTTGGGGAATTTCTGTTTCAGAGAGAAAGTGGTCTGGGAGTTTCCAGGAGGGCCTACTGTCGGGGGGACGCAACTCCAAGCATCCAACACTTACCAAATCATGGTCAGACCATGGGCACGGTCGTATACGTGGGGTGCAGAATTGGTCTAACGTCCAGGAGTCACAAAGCAAGTAATCAATCCTGGAGTAGGAGTTATGTGGTTTAGAGTGATGGGTGTAGTCCCTGTCAGTTGGGGCGAGGCAGCGCCAGATGTCGTAGAGACCATGTTGGTACATGAGCTTGCGCAGTGCATTGGATTGAGTATTAAGGTTGCGGTCAGTGGGATAAGCTTTAGGAGTCTTTTTGTCTAAGACGGGGTCCCAAACCAAATTCAGGTCTCCTCCTATCAACAGGTGGCCTCTCCTAACTTCACTCAGTCTCCTTAGAAACTTTCTCAAAAAGGGTATCTGCTTAACGTTTGGGGTATAGATTGAAGCCAGGGTATATAAGATACCGTTGAGGGTACAGATCAAAATCAGATATCTACCTTCGGGGTCACGTTCTATGTACTCTGTAGTACAGCAGACATCTCTGTGAAGTAGGATCGCTACTCCTCTCTTTTTTTCAGTGAAAGATGCAGTTTCACATATGGGATAGTGAGCTGGATTACGAAAAGGTCTAAGTTCTTTATTCCAGTGTGTCTCTTGAAGAAAAACAATGTGTAATCTATGGGCATTCAAAAAATTGGACAGGAGACTTCGCTTAGTAGGGGAATTTAAACCCTGGACATTCAGGGTGGCTACAGTAATAGGAGCCATAGGGTTCGCAGAGTAGAGGTCTCTTTTGGGTAGAGGAGAGGGGAGAGGGGGCAAGGAGGGAAAAGCAGGTTGCAGGGGGGGGGGAGTAGTTGTGGGGAAGGAGGTAGATAAGGTGTTGAAATGAAGATAAGCTTCGCTCTTCCACTTAAGGGTAATGTATAGTGTCACAAGGACTGTCAAGACTTAGTGTGATGTGTATATTACACTATCTCAATGAGTGTTCTTGCTAGTGATAGCAAGAGAACACAACTATCAAGGTGGGGGGGGAGGCCAAGTGTGAGGCCTAACCCCAGTCAGCCATTTTTGGCTCGTGCTTCTGATCTAAACTAGTATTGGGGTTCTTCTACAGGCGTCTAATATATCTTATTACTCGGAGTGTGTAATGGCTCAAGCATAGTAAATACATAACTCAAGATAGGTCGAGCATTGATAAAATTCAATATACCTAAACATGGCAGTCCAACTATAAACAAATAACAATCATTGGTAAAGGTAATATGGTAAGAATGGAGCTCATGCAAGACCCTATAACGTGGTGAAGGGAGGGCGGGGAGGACGAAGTCAGATAGTAACAAACGGTGGATCAGAGTCCAATTTCGTCTGGTTACACCCCGCATTCCCCACCACCCATAGTGTGTGGCAGCCCTCATATGACAAGAGCAAAGTTCCTAGAGAAAAGAAACATAAAATAAAAAAAAAAAAGGGAAAACAAACAATACTAACATTACAAAGTTCTCAGGACATCTGAATATGCATTTGGGAATGGCGAAGAAGCCATAAACAGTGGCGGTAGGGACATCCTGAATAATAGCAAATTACGCTACTTCTGAACCGGTTGGTAAAACTGTAAATACATAACAATCAAAGAAGGGGTAGTATCCCAACAGTTCAACACTTGAGTGACACTTCAGCGTGGCGAGGGGAGCATGGGGAGGACAAAGTTAGGTAGTGATACGACTAAATTATAGTCAAGCTTCGTCTAATTGTATCCCAGACTCCTCATCGCCTACGATGCGTGGCAGTCAACTTGTGGATAGAGCAAAGCTTAGGGAAAGCAAACTCTCTAGAATGTCAGTATGTTTGAATATGTTATCAAAATAGGGAACAAACCACAATCAATAATAATGATATCATTTTGACACTCTAAGGCAGTAATTGAAATATGAAGGTAGAGAAACCTGATAGACAAAATTTTGCTGAAATTATCCAAGAGCAGTCGTGAAGGTGGCTTTAGAGGGGGAAGATAGCCCCTAGAGGGGATATCTAAACTCTCAAAGGAAAGTACAGTAACTCCCTACACAGGGTGCGGGAGGAAGAGCTTAGCAAAGGGGATCTTAAGTTGTGTGAGGCTCATCAGTGGCACTACTGGTAGACGGGGTCTGGCCCGATCGCTGTTGATGTTTCTTCTGGGTGTTGCTTAGTCTCTGGGGAAGGGGCCGCCACTCAGGGGCCGAGGCTCTCAGTCCTCTGGTGGGATCTTTGTCGTGATGATCTCCAGGCGGGTCTGGTGGTAACAAATCCCACCTCTGCATAAGTTCTCTAGCTTGTTGTGGGGTGGATACTGTATATTGGTGGCCATCCTTAGTGACGTGAAGCTTCACAGGAAATCCCCATCTATATTTTATGGCTTTGTCTCTCAACAATCTAGTGTAGGGCTGATAGTTGCGCCTTAGTTGGAGAGTGTGTGGGGAGAGGTCTTGATAGACTTGTAGGTCAGAGTACTGTTCTGGGAGGTTTCTGCCACCTACTAATGCTCGGAGTAGCTTATCTCTAAAGGTGTAATAGTGTAGCCGTGCTACAACGTCTCTCGGCTTATCTCCCTCTGCTGACCTGGGTCTCAGTGCCCTATGTGCCCTATCAATCAGCATTTCCTGACCTTCCTCTGGGCCAAGAATAGTGGTGAAAAACTCTCGTAGGTACTTGTCTAGGTCCTGAGGGAGGACAGACTCCGGAATACCCTTAACTCGGATGTTGTTGCGTCGGGTGCGGTCCTCGAGGTCGGCTAGCTTGACCTCTAGATCAGAGATTTGTTCAGCTAGGCACTGAGAGTAGCCAAGCAGGTTGGTGTGGTCGATCATTAAATCTTCTTGCTTACGTTCAATGGTGTCAGTGCGTTCTCCAATAGAAGCTATATCACGTTTCAGATCTGCATGGCTCTTCTCGAATTTCTTTGAGAGGGAGTCATGGTGAGAGGCCAAGAGTGTTGTAATAGAATCCATAAGGTTGTTGTTAACCTCCTGGCCGGCGCGTAGGGATCGCCCCACTGATTGGAGCAGGGCAGTCTCATTGGGGGTTTCAGCAGAATCACTGACATCTGTGAGCTCTTCATCTGTGCCAGCTAGGGATCTAGAGAGGGGTTTACTGAAATGGTCCACCACTGTACGTTTGGGTGTATTAGAGGGCTTTTGTTTTCTTTTGAATGTTTGGGGCATTTTTCGGCTCTGCATGGACATTCAGCAAAATTGAGGATAATGATAGCACTATAGTGGTCTGCTTAAATCAGGCTGACTGGGGTCACGGCATCAAGGAGCTACCTACATAGTTAAAGGATATATTACATCAAAACAGAATTGTTTTGGCCTGTGCCACTATAAGGGGTAGTTAGCACACACTACTCCATCAGCAATATTGTGGGGCTAACTGCACCAGAAACCAATATTCCCTCTCGACTCGGGGTAGAGGGATACGACCCAAGGGAAGGGGAAAAGGGAAGTGGAAGTGACCAGCCTGGACAAGCCAGGCCGGAAAGGGTGAGTCTTGAGGGATTACTCTAGCTCAGCTACACGTATATATCTAAACACAATACACATTAATTATGAAGGGAGCAACCTGTAGAGAAAAATAGCAGTTAGGCAAGCAGTAAAACAGAGCAGTGATTAATTGCAATTTTGTGTGTCCAGTATATCTACGATATCTGAGGGCCTGAAAAGGATTAAGGTTGTTAGGCAGAATAAAATAACACTCCACCTTAAGCAGATGCTCAAGGACACCTGTGCTGACGCAGCAGCAATAAATGGACAACAACAGTACACTTATAGTTGGAAGTTCTTCTGTATAAAGTGTGGCCTTAAGTATATGTGAGAGTACAATTTTTCCCCAGTCAAGCAATCAGTATTAAATGTGTGGCAGATGTAAGGCCCGTTTAGCGTGGGTAGTGAGTAAGTCCCAACAAAGTTACTTTCTTTAGGAAGGTATGGTTGAGAGTAAAAGTCTCTATAGCAGGGGAGCTTCTTATTGTACCTGCTGCTGTGTGACAAAGTTACATGTATGCAGGCTACTCACCGGGGTCAGAGGAGATAGAGAAGGATGTCAGCTGAACAAACTGGCTCTTACCCGGTCTTGCAGTGGGGCACTTATGAAGCGAAAAGCTGATGGATTCGTGATATGTCTCAGGGGCCGTGAGCCGTGTAAACAACTGGGCTCTCTGCAGAGGAGCTGTAAAGGTGAGAGGGCCCCAAGATGGCGGGTCTTCGCGCCTTTTCTTAAGGCCTGCTGGAGAAGGATCGTAGTTGGTCCCCAGGGACCACAGAAATCTGGCAGATCTTCAGGGTCACCGGACCCACCGGGAGGTAAGGATGGTCAGTATAGCGGTCAACCTCAGGTCCGGTAACTTCAGGTGTTTCAGAGGTAGTTCAGGAGAGCTCCTAAATGCCAGGCAGCCCCACTCGAGTGGGAAAGAACAGCAGCGAAGCACTCCGGAGCGGATCCCCGACCCTCCGGAGTGATGAGGTAGGATGAGGCTCAATCAGAGGCTGGGCAGGCTAAGGCGGGTTAAGCGGTTACTCCGGAGCGGAGCCCCGACCCTCCGGAGTAGGTGGAGAGCTACCGCACCAGCTGTGGGACCAGTTAGGAGTCTGTCCGTTGCAGATGGTAAGTGGCGTTAGTGGCACGAGAGGCAGGCCAGTTGGTCTGGGTAGTAAAGGAGTCGGCAGTCTCACTCGGGGTACCTCTCTGGCAAGTTCGGCAATGAGCGGTGAAGGCCTGGTCTGTATACAGCAGCGGTGCAGCAAAGAGTTTCTGCGTAGGGGAGGCCAAAAGATCAAGTTGGGTATAATATTTTGCCCCTATTTAGTGTCCACGATGTTTCTAATAGTAAGTTGGGCAAAGGAACCCAAAAATAAACCTTTATATAGCTTTTTATGGTTTTAGGGCTCAGGAGCTCAGCACACGCACGTCTGAACAGTTCAGTGGCTAACTCCGCCCCCAAAAAAAGAATTGGGGGCTTTTTTATTTTTATAGGGCTATTAGATTAGGTGTAATTGTTTTTATTTTTTATAATTTTGTTTCTTATTTTTCTTATTTTTAGTATTTATTATTTTTTGTGATGATATTTTTTCGTAGTATTAGGTTTATATAAAAAAAAAATGTAATTTGTCTTTTATTTTATTTTATTAGAATAGGTATGTTATAAAGTTAGGTGGTGTTAGGTTTAGGGGTTAATAGTTTAATTTAGTGTTTTGCGATGTGGGAGACTGGCGCTTTAGGGGTTAATAGGTTTAGTTTATTAGTTACGAGGTGGGGGGCTGGTGGTTTAGGGGTTAATAGGTTTATTATAGTAGTTGTAATGTGGGGGGCAGATGGTTTAGGGGTTACTAGATTTATTTAGTGTTGGCGATGTGGGGGGCTGGCGGTTTAGGGGTTAATAGGTTTATTTTAGTGTTGGTGATGTGGATAGGTGGCGGATTAATGGTTAATAGGTTTATTATAGTATTTTGATGCGGAAGGGTGGTGGTTTAGGGGTTTATAGGTAGTTTATGGGTGTTAGTGTACTTTGTAACATTTTAGTTATGAGTTTTGTGAAACATTTTTGTTAGCAAAAGCCATAACTACTGGTCTCAGATTGCGGAATGTGTCGGTATAGGCTGTAACGCTATCATTTTAGCCAGACTGCACAACCTGTAATACGTCGAGCTATGGAAAATCCTGCACTCAAACATAATTTTTTTGAGTGCAGAATGGATGTTGCGTTACAGGCTAAAATGCTTGTGGTATATCTATACCACCGCAACTTGTAATATGCGTTACCGGCCATTCCACGCGCAATGGCTAATTCTTCAGCGGTATAGCCATACCGCAAAACTCGTAATCTATCCGTTTGTTACTTCAGCTATTTCATTATCTGTCCATTTAATAAAAGTGCCATTTTGTTATTTGTTTCTGAACTAAGAAAACAAACAACAAATACATTTAACATTCATCTAAAAATAAATGCACATGTCAAAAAAATATGCACCATGAAAAACATAGACATCCTGATTTATGTTTCATGAAACAATCAAAATAAAAGTCGGCTAATTAAGTAAATCAAATTCAGAGGTTAAAATCTTCAACTGTGTGTGCAGTCAGACATGCGTTATACATGGCTCATTAAACAATACATGACAAAGCATATAAACTTTCCATTGAACAATCCAGCCTTGCTATGTTTGCACCTGGTAACACTGCAAACCAGTGATTTCAATTTACCTGACCCCATTCTGCTGTGTTAAATTACTTTCAGCTTGTTAAACACCTTTCTACAATCCACCTAGCAGTAACTTATTTTAGAATTAACAAGCCAGAAAATTAGCATGTTGTTTATTGGGTTAGGATTTAAAGAAATATCATAGAAAGAAGAATAAACATTTATTCCATGTATTTTTTTCAGCAATGAAGCACTGTATTTATAAAGAATCTTTATTTTTTATTAAACTTCACTAGACAGTATTTTGGGGCCATTTGGGGCAGATTTTTAAAATTAACCAGAGATCAAATCTCTGGTTAATTTTATAAGCAGTAATTGCTACTGAACTTCTAATGGCTGATTAATAATCATCGCGCTCCCACAAACGGACAAATTTGCCCGTTTTTTGGGGCTGTGCGAAAATTTAGCCCTCCACTTGTAATCTTCCCTATATGTGTTAAAAACATTTAAAACTGTCATTTTGTTAGCATCTGCTGCATATGGAGCCGGAGCGTGATTTGTCCATGGAGGGATGGGGCAGCTACACAATTTAGAAAAGGGGATCTGGGGGTTTGGGGGCCCCCAAACTAAAGATCATGGATGGGGGAGGTGTTGGTAACACTACGCTACAGAAAATATAAAAAAAAAATTGGCCTTTGCGAGCAGAATAGTCACCCGTATTACAAGTCACAGCGGTACGGCTATATTGCTAACGTTTTAGCCTATATCGCAACAATCCAATCCACACTCCAAAAATTGCTTTTTAGTGTGGAATATTCAGATCATCCGTATTACAGGTTGTGCGGTCCAGCTATTACGCTAGCGTTATAGTTATAGTTATAGTTTATACCATCACGATCAATTCCGCTGTCAAAGACCAGTAGTTATGGATTTTGCAAAACAAAAATGTTTCACAAAACTCTTACAAAGTACACTAACATCCAAAAACTACCTACCCTATGGGGTATGTCTAACAGTTTGAGCTGGAGGACACAGTGTCAGACTTCTCAAAACTTCCTAAATTGGAGCAGCTATAGTAGTACATATGGGCAGGTGGACACTGTGGATAGTCCAGGAGCTGATGGGCATGGTGAGATTTTACAGATAACATTTCGCAGATTGGTGCTGCAGCACAAGTGGTCAAAACACATGGTGGTATATGTAGTTGGAGTCATCGATTGCTGGATCATGTCCGCTGCACATCGATAAATGCCGACAGCATATGCTCTCAACATTTATCATTGCTCCAGCAGTTATGGTGAACTGCTGGTGCAATACCGCCCCCTGCAGATTCGCCGGCAAGTCGGCCGGCCCTGCAGATTTCTGGCAATGTCTGTCCGCCGCCTCAGAGCAGCTTCATAACTTGTGTTTCTGGTGAGCCTCCATATGGAGTTTTATAAATAGGCTTCTATATATTTAGTGTGTAGTTTTTTTTCTAACACTTTTTTCCATTGATCTCTATGGGGAAAACGGGCACGAACACGTTAAGTCAGAACTTGGCTTTTGTGCGTTATGGAGCTTATCGCACCATTCTGCACAACACAAGAAGGTTTTTTTTGTAACGTGTAATGGCAGCGCTATGGAAAGTGCAATACCGCTAAATTTTTAGAGTTATTTACACACCGGGTTTAGCGCACAACTTGTAATCTAGGTGTAATTATGTTATGGAAAATAACAATTTTAATGAACTTTGATTTTGGACAAATCATTTGTATCTTTTTTTTTCGTGACACCTCAGACCACCCATATTTGTTTTTGGCCCAATTTTCTTAACACAATTTAGGCACAAATTAAATGTATTTCACTTTTTTATGTAGATAAAATGATGTAGGGTAAACAGCAACCTAGAAGCAGCTGAACAGCAGCACAAATGGGCAGGGACCCAAAGCCATAGAATAGCTTTCGATACATGCAGAGTAGCAGAGAAGCTGCTTGACATGGCAGAATACAACAAGGTGTGGGGTATGTCTAACAGTTTGAGCTGGAGGACACAGTGTCAGACTTCTCAAAACTTCCTAAATTGGAGCAGCTATAGTAGTACATATGGGCAGGTGGACACTGTGGATAGTCCAGGAGCTGATGGGCATGGTGAGATTTTACAGATAACATTTCGCAGATTGGTGCTGCAGCACAAGTGGTCAAAACACATGGTGGTATATGTAGTTGGAGTCATCGATTGCTGGATCATGTCCGCTGCACATCGATAAATGCCGACAGCATATGCTCTCAACATTTATCATTGCTCCAGCAGTTATGGTGAACTGCTGGTGCAATACCGCCCCCTGCAGATTCGCCGGCAAGTCGGCCGGCCCTGCAGATTTCTGGCAATGTCTGTCCGCCGCCTCAGAGCAGCTTCATAACTTGTGTTTCTGGTGAGCCTCCATATGGAGTTTTATAAATAGGCTTCTATATATTTAGTGTGTAGCAGTGAGAAGCACAAGTGGGTATGAGGGCAGGTGAGCAGTCCTGGTGATATATAGACTTGAAAACTTGAAAAAGCAGTGGGCAAAGAACAGGAGGGCAGTCTGTGCACCTGGAGCACCACAGAAGACATGGCACATTGTAGTTTATGGAATAACACACACATTATTATTCTTTATTTATAAAGCACAGACAGATTCCGCAACGCTGCCCATGGGTACAAGGATAACAGTACAATGGAGAAACAGTACAATAAGACAAATACAGGGGGAACTGAGGGCCCTATTCCCGTGGAAACTTACAATCTAGATGGGTAGGAGGATGGGAAACAGGAGGTGGGAACTGCAAAGGTGAGAATGATAGTAGTGAGGAGATAGAGGGCAACTGTTAGTTAAGTGAAGTTAGTTTGTTAATAAGTCGGATGATAGGATTCCCTGAACAGAAAGGTCTTTAGGGAACGTTTAAAGGAGAGGTTAGGGGAAAGTCTGACAGCTCGAGGAAGTGCGTTTCAGAGGGTTGGTGCCGCACGAGAGAAGTCCTGTAGTCTAGCATGAGAGGAGGTGATGGTAGCGAATGCAAGAAGCATGTCATTGTTGGATCTTAGGGGACAGCAGGAGTATATTTGTTGATGAGTGAGGACAGGTATTTAAAATATGGGGAGGCGAAAGTGATTTTAAAATACTCCACTAAATCCAAAATGTAGAGAAAATAACTAATTGTGTAAACCATTTACTAATCTAGACAAGTCAGAAGACTTGCTTTAACCACAGAAACTCTCTGATTACACTGTTTCCAATGCAGCAAAGGATTCTGGGTGAGATATGCAAATGAGGTTCACAATGACTCATTTTTTTTACTTCTAGCCTGCTTTTTAAAGCAGACTTCCCTTTACGCCATAGCATTGCCGCATTACACAGCTCCTAAGCTTAGCTAGGGGTAGTACAGTGATTCAGACCAATCCCAGGACAGCTGTTTCATGGTTATTGCCACTCATCAGCAGGGAGTAGGTTGAATCACTGCTTGATAAAGTTGTTTTCTGGGGGAAATACAACAGCAATTTAAAATATGGGGAGATGAAAAGTGAGTTTAAAATCCTCCTCTAAATCCAAAATGTAGAGAAAATAACTCATTGTGTAAACCATTTACAAATCTAGACAAGTCAGAAGACTTGCTTTAACCACAGAAACTCTCTGATTACACTGTTTCCAATGCAGCAAAGGATTCTGGGTGAGATATGCAAATGAGGTTCACAATGACTCATTTTTTTTACTTCTAGCCTGCTTTTTAAGGCAGACTTCCCTTTTTTGCCATAGCATTGCCGCATTACACAGCTTCTAAGCTTAGCTAGGGGTAGTACAGTGATTCAGACCAATCCCAGGACAGCTGTTTCATGGTTATTGCCACTCATCAGCAGGGAGTAGGTTGAATCACTGCTTGATAAAGTTGTTTTCTGGGGGAAATACAACAGCAATTTAAAATATGGGGAGATGAAAAGTGAGTTTAAAATCCTCGTCTAAATCCAAAATGTAGAGAAAATTACTCATTGTGTAAACCATTTACAAATCTAGACAAGTCAGAAGATTTTAAATTGCTGTTGTATTTCCCCCAGAAAACAACTTTTTCAAGCAGTGATTCAACCTGCTCCAAGCTGATGAATGGCAATAACCACAAAACAGCTGTCCTGGGATTGGTCTGAATCACTGTACTACCCCTAGCTAAGCTTAGAAGCTGTGTAATGCGGCAATGCTATGGTGTAAAGGGAAGTCTGCCTTAAAAAGCAGGCTAGAAGTAAAAAAGTAAGTTATTGTGAACCTCATTTGCATATCTCACCGAGAATCCTTTGCTGCATTGGAAACAGTGTAATCAGAGAGTTTCTGTGGTTAAAGCAAGTCTTCTGACTTGTCTAGATTTGTAAATGGTTTACACAATTAGTTATTTTCTCTACATTTTGGATTTAGTGGAGGATTTTAAACTCATTTTTAGCTTCCCCATATTTTAAATTGCTTTTGTATTTCCCCCAGAAAACAACTTTATCAAGCAGTGATTCAACCTACTCACAGCTGATGAGTGGCAATAACCCCGAAACAGATGTCCTGGGATTGGTCTGAATCACTGTACTACCCGTAGCTAAGGTTAGAAGCTGTGAAATTCGGCAATGCTATGGCGTAAAGGGAAGTCTGCCTTAAAAAACAGGCTAGAAGTAAAAAAGTGAGTCATTGTGAACCTCATTTGCATATCTCACCCAGAATCATTTGCTGCATTGGAAACAGGGGTAATCAGAGAGTTTCTGTGGTTAAAGCAAGTCTTCTGACTTGTCTAGATTTGTAAATGGTTTATACAATGAGTTATTTTCTCTACATTTTGGATTTAGTGGAGGATTTTAAACTCACTTTTTGCCTCCCCATATTTTAAATTGCTGTTATATTTGCCCCAGAAAACAACTTTATCAAGCAGTCATTCAACCTACTCCCTGCTGATGAGTGGAAATAACCACGAAACAGCTGTCCTGGGATTGGTCTGAATCACTGTACTACCCCTAGCTAAGCTTAGAAGCTGTGTAATGCGGCAATGCTATGGCGTAAAGGGAAGTCTGCCTTAAAAAGCAAGCTAGAAGTAAAAAAGTGAGTCATTGTGAACCTCATTTGCATATCTCACCCAGAATCCTTTGCTGCATTGGACACAGTGTAATCAGAGAGTTTCTGTAGTTAAAGCAAGTCTTCTGACTTGTCTAGATTTGTAAATGGTTTACACAATGAGTTTTCAAATAGAGGCCATGTAGACATACATAATAGGCCAGAACCACAAACTTAAATACCCTTAATAATCATACCCCAATGCTAAACAGGTGTTTGTGAGCTGGACCACGCAGTCATGACTCTCAATGCTGTGTATCCTCCACCGGAGCACATTGCATTGTACGCTGACGTCATCAGCCAACACCGGTCACTATCTCTGACAGCCTGCATCGGATACCATGGCAACTGTGTAAACACACATATGCGGCACTGAGCGTAGAGAGTGAATTCGTGATCTGGGTCACGAATAGATTTCTAGAATAACAACACCAACAAATAATCCATAACACAAGTGTATAAAGTTACAAAATATAGTAAACAGTTAAATACAGCATTCATAATATAATAAACTGTATCAACAAAGCTTAGCCCTAATACTACATATCAATATGGTATCAATATGACCAATGGCAGAGCAGAGCTTTCATAAATAAGTACAACTCAACTGGGCAATTTGAGACATTAAACCCCCTTCATATCTCAAGGGATAGGTAGAATTTTTTTAAATTTTTAATTGGATGGAAGAAGATCCCCCAGTCTGTTTATTTATTAAAGCAACATTCATAGTCTTTATTGGTATTCAGTCCCCTCGGGGAGACTGTGTCTAGATCAAAAATCCACCTTGCTTCCAGGCTTAGAAGGGTCTGAGCCCTATCCCCACCTCTCCTGAGGTTAGGGACATGATCTATAAGCATTATTCTCAAAGATGATACAGAGTGACCAGCAGTCATGAAGTGCCTGGTGACCAGTTGGTTCGAGCAGCCCTTCTCTATTGCCTGACGTATTGCCAACTTGTGATTGGCTAGCCACTCCCTAAAGGAGGTCACCGTCTTCTCAATGTAGTAAAGGGAACAGGGGCAAATAATGGCGTAGGTGACATACTCAGACGTACAAGATAATCTATGCCTGATGGTATATCTCCTGTTAGTGTGCGGGTGATGGAAGCTGCAACCTGTGATCAGGTTATTACACATCATGCAGCTCCTACAGCAAAAACACCCCTGTTTCCCTGTAGGTAGCCATATCTTCTTCTCATAACAATGACTTGGATCAAAACATAGAAATATGTCATAGTGTCTGACTTCCGGTTGGAGGCGGGGCCGTCAGGTAGCTGCAGGTATCTGCAGGTGTCTCTGAAGCTCTGCGCCTCTATGTGAGGCCTAAGCCATCACCAACCCACGCTGTTTCCCTTGGCCATTGGGTCCCAGGATTGTGACCCGGCATTGGAAGTCTACACCTACAGCCTAATCGTGCACGGTGGCTGGTGCACGCCAAATTCCAGGAGCCTTCTGGTGTCCTATCGGCTAAACCTGCACCCTAACCGAAGGCTCTTGGCTGCCTCCCCACTGGACGAGTTACTGCTTACCTGGATGAGGATCAACCGAAGTGCCATTGCTGGCCTTACCGGAGCCAGTTTGCTTCTGTCCCTGGGTGCCTGGTTTCACCTGTGTCGGAGGAGAGCTGTGGTGGCCCACCTGGTTGGGCTATACCTTCTACAGCAACACCCGAGTCCCCTGGCTGTGACGGAGGGTGTGCTGTACACTTTGGGCTCTGCTCCGCTCCCAGAGTCTGTGGTCGGCTGCAGTTCTGTGTACGCGGAGATCTCGTAGCTTGGCTGGCTTGGCCATTCTGGTCGGTGGTCCCGCTGGGCCACTGTATTATCCTCCCCGAAGCATTGCCTCCTTTGGGTCCTCCACCACGTCATGCTACGGCGCCGATAGCCCGCAAGGAAGGCGGAAGCGCTGAGACTGTCATCATCCCTGCAGAAGCTGTGAAAGCGTGGGTGTCTGTATTTGAGGTACTGTTTTCTGTTTGCCCTTATGTTATGCAAGTGTCTTTGATCAAGCAGCTGAACTCAGGAAGTTAGGCAAGATTTTGATACCATGGAGTACAGGTCCAGCTAAAAACAGTAGCCCCAAGGCTGGTAATGGGCAGCTGCCCGCCTCTGTGTGCAGAGCACATACACTTTTTTGTAATCTGAGCTTTGAGTTCTGTGATAAGGGCCGGTGCACTCAGCGTCCTCTAAGACAAGTTGGTTAAACTGCACGACTGACCAGCCTGCCCAGGCGTTTGGCAGGACTTGAAGTGTACTTTACATATTATATACTAAACACTGTGTACAATAATATGGTTCTTATTATTTGGCCAGACTCCCTTAGCATGAAGTGTTTCCTAGGCGGATTCTGCAACAAGTGAAGTCCGATATTGAGTTCGGATTAATCTGGGGGACATTGTGTCACTAAGGAAGTTACTAGTGTTTCTATCTTTCTCCCTCCATTCATTCTTGTTAAATTGCTGACATATATTGGTCACGGTGTTACATTGATGCATATGTTACTGCAACTATTTTGTTGTTGTTTTGTTTTTTGCTTTGTTTCTGAGTTTTTTTTTTTTCATTATTGCATAATACTAGACAGGTTACTTTCACAGAGTATTAGATATGTTTCAATTTTTTTATGTTATTTAGCATAACAGCTGCAGAAAAAATACCCTGTTTTTTTATGCTGATGTAACAAAACCTGCTCTAGTGTTATTTAAAATTTTGCATAGCTGTTGTTATTCTAGGTTTCACAAGATCTTTTGTTAGGGTTGACCTGTCTTTTTGTTTGTATATAATTATTAGGGCCACATACACTGGGTAGGTAACTCATTCACATCCTTTCTGAATGTATTTTGGTTTCTAATTGGTTGGTATATTAGGTCAGAATTTTAGTTAAGTTTAGGAACTTGTAGCTAATTCCAAGGTTTCACTAGTCACGTTAGCAGTATTTGCATTATTATATGTCATTTTTTCTCAATTTCTTTCTTTTTTTTTTTTTTTCGTTTTTCAATAAACTTAGACCAAATTAAACTGGGGCCACCACACATAATAGAAACACAAGCTTGTTAAGAAGCGTTCCCTGCATACTTGGCTTTGTGTGGGACGCCTAAGAGTTATAGCTACATATTAATAGTAGCACACACACTTTTAAGAGGTACTTTGTTTAGGGGTACTGTATTCTTTGATAGCTTTTAAAAACGCTATCACATATATAAAAAGTCATTAAGCTATCAAATTCACCACATTTTGCACAAGTATAAGCACTACGGATAGCACTTTTCTACAAAAAAAAAAGAAAAAGGAAAGGGAAAAAAAGGGTGAACTTTTATTTTTATTTTTAGAAGCACAAGCACTTTAGTAGTCTTTAGGACTTAGATTCTCACTTTCCCTGTATATATTTGGCTAACAGTACATAAAGTTCTGTAATTTGATCAGGATTGGTAGCACTTTTATGAGTAGGTAACCACACATAGACAAAAAATAGAGTAAAAAATAGGTCACAACTGTGTAGGTTCCAATACACCGTGTCTGCCTCAGGACTCCGACACGCTTTATTCCTTGATTTTCTTTCTTTCTTTCTTTCTTCCTTTTTTTTTTTTCCTTCTCCTTATTCAAATATCTGTAACATTATATCTAAAGTTTTGGGTTTTTTTGGTTCATGGATAGATACATGCTCCAAAGGAGTTCACCTTCCAATATGCCCCCTAAACCTAAAGACAAAAAAGGGAGTAGCATGACTCTGGACTCTAGCATCGATATTCCCCCGGAGAAAGGGACCCCCATAGGTAATAGTATGACAGAATATGCAGCTGAAGTTGCCAAAATCCTGCTCCCTCAATTTGACTTGATTAAATTTGAGATCAGGAATGAGATATCCAATCTTACGGTGGAGGTCCGGCAGTTTTCAGCAAGACTAGATGAAGTTGAAATCAGAGTTTCAGATCTAGAAGATAGGCTTAATATTCACAACCCGACCTTAGATACGCACAGCAAAACGATCGCAGCGCTACAAGCTAAGATCGAAGATCTTGAGGATAGCTCAAGACGTAATAATCTAAAAGTGATAGGCCTCCCCGAATTGCCCGAATTTCCAGACTTAATGAATTTTGTATCTAATACATTACCCAAGGCACTGCAGATTCCAGCTCCTGCCACTCCCTTTCAGATAGAGAGGGCCCATAGAATAGGGCCGCGCAGGGAACACACCGTGGGCCAGAGACCGAGGCCAGTGATATTCAAATTTGTTAACTTCCAAGACAAATTATTATATCTTAAGCATTACAGGAAATGTAATCCTTTTGTCTTGGATTCACACAAGTTACTAATCTTTCAAGATTTTTCCTCTGAAACCCTATCTAAGAGAAGAGACATGTCTTTCTTCTATGGTAGATTGCAGAGGGAAAGCTACAATATCAAACTTTTCTACCCTGCAAAGTTAGTGGTACTCAAAGAGGGAATTTCTCATACATTAAATAATGTCTTGGAAGCTGAGAATTTCTGTTGAGAAGCGGGTGTTCCTTAAAATAACCTGATTCAATAGCACTGATTTATTCAGAAGTTATTTATGTGGTTTATGTGTTTGGGTTTTTTTTTTTTTCTCTCGCCCCCTCCCCGTATCTTCCTCCACGCCCATGCTGCCCTTGGCCCATCGCCCTCAGTAGGCTTCCCCCTCCTCATGTATATGTCGATAGCTATTAGGACTTGATGGTCTCTAAGTTTAACTTATTATCTTGGAATGTTGGCGGCATAACCTCCCCAATTAAAAGGAAATCCATAATAAAATACTCGGGGAAATTCAACCACAATATAGTTTTTCTTCAGGAATTACATCTTAAACCTCCAGAAATTCCTAAACTTAGAACTAAATTGGTTGGGGAGGTTATAGCCACACCTTCCACAACTAGGAAGAGGGGGGTCGCCATTTTACTGAATCGGAAATTGGATTATCAAATAATTAATACTGAAGCGGACCCTGAAGGTAGATTTCTGATCTTGGAGATTGAGATCAAAAAGATCAAATATATACTGTGTAATATTTACGGCCTTAATCAAATTGATCAGAATTTTTGGGCGGCCTTAATGGTCAGGCTACATAGATTCATAGGGCAGAATTTAATCACAGCGGGTGATTTTAATTTGACAGCAGATGCAACTCTGGATTGCTCTAAAAAAAGATCCCTTAACAGCAGAGGTAGAAAAGTTCACATCTTCCAAAAATTCTGCTCTCAGCTGGGTTTAGTAGATATTTGGCGGGTACAGAATCCGGATGCGCATGTATTCACATGCATATCTCAAGCTCAGCAAGCATTCTCCAGGATTGACTACTTTCTGGTTTCCGACTCGCTACTAAGATGGGACTGGGTGACTAAAATCGAAGACATAGTTGTATCCGATAACGCTGCCATCTCGTTGAGCTGCAGACCCAGTAGTCAGAATTCAGGGAATAAGTATATATATTTCCCTAGATTTTTAAGTAACAATGCCAGCTTCCAAAATTGGTTACGAATCAAGTGGGCAGACTATCTTAAGAATAATGCTAACTATCTGGATAAAGTTGAAGTGTTTTGGGAGGCCTCTAAGGCCGTTCTACGCGGGGAAATTAAATTGTATACGATACAATTGAAGAAGAAATGTAGTCAGGTGGCTAGACAGTTCGCTAATCAAGTAAAACACTCTTTTAGAGCATACCTAAACAATTCTAGCAAAGGACATTGGGATGCCTAAGTAAGGGCCAAGGCACTTCGGGATATGCATATTAAGCAGAATAGTGCCCAAGAAGAGCTTAGAACCAAAGCCCGATATAACGGTTTTGCAGGCAGATCCGCTAAATTTTTAGCCAGAATAACCAAATCCTCCCCAAGGCAGGCAATCTCTGCCATTAAACAAGGTACAAAGAGGTTTACGAGTCACCTCAACATTGAACGAGTGTTCTTTGAGTTTTTTCAAGACTTGTACAAACCAGATTCACCTAACTTAGGACAGAAAAGAGAATTCTGGTCGAAGATTAAGACCCCTAGACTGGCGTCGGAAGCTAGGGATTCTATTAATGCCCCTATCTCTGAGGAGTTGATTATATCAGCAATTAAGAACGCTAAACCTAATAAAGCGGCCGGGCCGGACTCATTTCCCATTGAATTCTACTGAATATTACAAACCCAGGTGATTCATATCTTGTCTACGCTATTTAATTTCTATTGCTCAGATAATACCAAGTGTTCAACTTCTTTTGCCGCTGCAAATATTACGCTAATCTTAAAAAAAGGGCAAGGACCCTGAGCTTCCAAGTTCTTTTAGACCTATTTCAGTCCTTAACACCGACTACAAATTATTAGCAACCATTATAGCTTCCAGATTGAAACCTTACATTGGGGAAATAATTCATGAGAACCAATCCGGATTTTTGCCCGGTCGGAACCCTGTGAGAAATACCAGGAAATTATTAGTCATCATTGAGTCTTTTTGGAAATAATATAAGGCCACTTCTAACGAGATCCTAGACAGGGCCATTCTAACGGTCGACGCAGAGAAGGCTTTAGATCGGGTTAGTTGGGATCATCTTTTTTTACCCTAGATAAGTTCGGACTTTCCGGGTTTTTTCACAATTATATTAGGTTAATCTATAGCGCCCCTTCATCATCGGTCATGATTAATAATGTGACCTCCCAACGATTCGTTATGCACAGAGGGACCAGACAGGGGTGTCCACTCTCTCCCTTATTATTTAACATCAGTTTGGAACCTCTGGCCATACGATTACATCAAGAGCTTGAAGGCATATCATTGGCAGGTGAGAAATTGGTTCTGCTATTATATGCAGATCACCTATTGATATGTCTATCTAATCTTATGGTCTCTCTGCCAATCCTCCAGGATATTATCCATGAGTTTGGCGAGATTTCTGGATTCAGATTTCTGGATTCAGGGTCAATGCCCTGAAGTCAGAATTAATGTGGCTCTATAGAAAGCCTTCATGCTCTGTGAAACACCCCTTTGTGGAAGTCTCTCAGATTACCTATTTAGGTCTTCATATTTCTAGAAACCCGGAGGACTGGTATAAGTTGAACCACGGGCTTGGGGTTATGCGTTGTAAAAAAATATTGAAAGAATGGACTTTGCTGCCTATCTCTTTATCTGCTCGTGTAATACTAATTAAATCAATTATTTTTCCCAAACTTATGTATATTTTTCAAAACATCCCTTTGTTTCTGCACAATAAAGACATTGCTATATATATTAGCGCTTGCTCTAGATTTCTGTGGAAAGGTGGCAAACCACGGATTGCCTCCCATCACCTAATGAATTCCAAGTTGACAGCTGGACTCGCACTTCCTAATATCCAGACTTACAACCTAGATTTGCGCTGGACTGGATAACGGGTAAAGATCAGATTTCTGCTTTTGATTGGGAGTCGCGGTTAGTGGCCCCTTTCAATTTGAATGCTTTATTACATTGCCCAGTGACCTCTATCCCTTCAAATATATTCTGTTTGTCCACTTTTAGGAATATTATAATTGCATGGCAGAGGCTCTGTACAGAGTTAGAGTATTCACCGTATCTCTCACAATATCTACCCATATGCGGTAACCCCAATTTCTGCCCTGGACTCTCAAGTCAGATATTTAAAGATTGGGATTTGAAAGGCTTAAAAGCTATGAGTCAATTTTTGGGAGCAGATGGGTACCCATTAACCTATGCCGAAATTGCAAAAAAAATGTAATCTAGGGGCTCGTGAATTCTATGCCTACCTTCAAATTAGGCATTTTCTTCAGGAGTTGAACAAGAACTTCGGAAATAATTGGTCTTTGAGTGAATTACAATCCAGGATTTCCTTTTATGCCTCTGGGAAATTTGAAATTTCTCCACTATACCTACTTGCAATTCAGAAACCTTCGGATCGGCAGGTAGGCGAGATGGTTTCTAAATGGTCCATTCAATTCCCAGATATAGATAAGCAATCTATTGTTGGAAGCTTTAAAATCATTCAACAGAGCTGGGTCCCTACTACTTAGAGAGAATCTCAGATAAAAATTGGGCTCAAGAGGTACTTTACCCCAGGATTGCTTTCAAAATGGTATAATGCAAGGATTCTATGCTCTAGATGCTTGATGATGGATGCAGATCTATTCCATTGTTTGTGGGGTTGTCCAAAAATTCTACAATTCTGGAGCAAGATATCATATTGGATGAGCACCGTCTTAAAACTGGAACACGAGCTATCTCCCATTGAGATTTTTTTTCTGGTGAGATATCAAGGATTAAAAAAATATTATCGCCTTATAAATACAATAATATTAACAGGGCGCAACCTCATCCTTAAACTATGGAAGGCACGCTCTGCACCTACACTGGTTCAACTTAAAGCGGCCGTAGTTAGCCAATTCACAACAGAGCAGTTTAACATGCCCTTCCCGTATGATCAACACTTGCTGGCGTTCTTCAGAAAATGGGAGAAATTTATAAGATCCCTGCCTCCAGTATATAAAAAAAAAATGATTAAACCATTCAGGGAATCCGAATTCGTTTTGACAAATATCTTGGCAGGGCACTTTCCTGGGGACTGGGCAGGGGATGTGGAGTGAGGGGTTACGGGGGGTTTTGTGCCTAGTTGATATTTTGGTCGAGTGATTAATGTGTTCCTCTTCTTGGCCGGGTAATCCTGCTTTGGTCTGTGTTTTTTGTCTATGAAGGCAGAATTATTTAGGGGTAATATGTTAAAAACTTTATTGCTTTGTTTTAAAAAAAAAAAAAAAGAGAGAAAGGAAGAGAGGGAAAGGAAGGGAGAAGGAAATAGGCACATTAGCGTAGAGTGTGTTGGAATCAGCTACTTGCACCTGAGGCTGCGCGCCATTACTATTACCCCCTATTTAGCATAACCAGTGTATTAGATTGTGTATGCGGTAACTCTGTTGCGACAGTTAGTGACTGCTATGTATTTTGGTGTATTATATTTTTTTCTTATTTTCACTGTCTCTGTGTTTTATTATATTATGTAAATGACCTGACAGTGAAATTTATGTATTGCTACTCTGTTTTGATATAAATAAAGTATTTAAGAACAAAAACAAAAAACAAACAAAAAAAACAAAAAACAAACAGTGAGTTGGATCATTGAGCACCAGTAAATCATGTAAGTTCTTTGCCCTCTTATATACCAACAACCGGGATGGAGGGCAATCATAAAATGGGAGACTAGTGTCCTTAGAGATAATGCTCCAATTATTTTTGATCATGGTGGCCACAACCTGTGAACGGTTGTCTTTGATTTGCTGTTGTTTTCTGACAATCAGACCCTCCTGGGACCATTGTTTCGCAGTCCTATACTGCTGGGTATTCAGTTATTCGGGATATCCTCATTGTAGAAATTGTTGTGCCATCTCAGCAAGTTGAATCTTCTTGCAGGAATCTTCTGTGTTGTTACAAACGACCCGCAGGAGCTGCGAGTAGCTGACTCCATTTTTTTTTTTGAAAGATGGATGGTAACTACTGTAATGCAGAATAGAGTTTTTATCTGTATCTTTCTGAAATAGGGTGGTTTGTAAAGTGTATACCGTTGTAGTTGGGGCCTTAAAGATCTCCAAACCAAAAAAAAATATTTTATGTGTATCCCATTCAATTTTAAACCTGATGTAGAGTCCAAGGTGTTTAACTGGTTGAACCACTCCAAAAGAGCTTCTGGAGTGTCCCTCCAGATTAGAAAGACATCATCATTATACCTGCAGTAAAATCTGAGTCCTGCTTTGGAAAAATATTGCACTGCTCATACATAGCCATATAGATGTTGGCATACAATGGGGCCATTGTGATGCTGACCTGCAGGAGCTGCAGAAGACTCCAACTAACATTTTTAATAAGTTATTACATCTTGAAAATAAATAAATAGATTTTTATTTACCTGCAGTTTATCTTTCTAAATGTCACAAACTTAAATTTTTCCTAGAGGGTTTAGGGTTAAAAATATACCCACCCTAGGACGCACTAACTTTGAGTTCTGCAGGAGGTGTTGTGGGATCTTGAGCAAATGCTCACATGATCTTATGCTTCTTGTCATAGAAGGCGTTTCTAGACTTAAATGTTTTTGTGAAACAAGAGATTGCTGTTTTTATGGACACACTCATGAATGTTCTCACTGCTGACACGGGGACTGACTGGTTATCAAAACTTAAGACCCAAATAGAAAAGTACAAACAGGACCTACTGACCTTTAAGAACAAAAAGTTTGTGACAGTAGAGAATGACTATAGAGATCAAAAGGTTTACAGATGGTTATACAGAAAGGATAATACCCCTACTTATGGTCGTAGAAGATCCTTTAACAAAAACAGAAGGGTAAATTTCACCACTGTAGATAGTAGTGGAGGTAATTCCTCTGATGGTGATACACTGACAATGACACAACCACAAACACAAACAGGTGTGATTACTAGATCAACACAGTAGCCCCTTTACCCCAGGGTCTGGACACAGATACTTCAGGAAGGGGGGGCGGGGGCGCAAAAAGAAAGACCGCCCCAAAGAAGACGACCAATAGTATTCAATCTCAGCTCACAGATTTCAACAAATGATGACCTGAGCATATTTAATAAAGGTTTGTCGTTTGTCCCCAAACCCAAATGTAATTTGTTTGAGTTGAATGTGAATATGAGTAGGTTTCAAAGACAACTGAAACTGAAGGATTTCTTCAGAGATAAAGGAGAATATGTGTCTAAACCCTTTAAAGCTTCTAGCATCTTTGAACCCACTAATGCCTACACATCGATAAAAACTTTTAACCACATTTGTATTTCCATCCTATCTGACATACACAAAGCCATCCCTCCTAGCAGGGATAATTTGATCAAAGCTGAAAGAAGTGCTATCCAATAACTATCTACTGATAGTGACATAGTCATCAGGCCTGCAGACAAGGATGGAGACACAGTGATACTTAATTACACACAGTGCAGGGATGGAGCACACAGACAGCTGTTAGATGGTATTACATACTGTAAATTATCAGTCAATTGATGAGTTCCTAAGTCTGGCACATATGGCTAATGTCATTGATGATGATGCATTTGGTTTCCTTAAGGTCAATAAACCCATTTTCCCCATTTTGTACCTGTTACCAAAGGTGCACAAGTCACTGGAGAACCCCCCTGGCTGACCCATTGTTTCCGCCAGGGGATCGCTTCTACCACCGCTTGCTGAATATGTTGACTTCTTTTTGCAACGGGTGGTCATATTTAAGAGACTCATTCAAACTTATCAATCTGTTGAAAAATGTGGGACCCATTCTAGACACTGATATACTTGTCACTATGAACGTTTTGAGTCTGTACACAGTTATATCTCACCAACATGGTATATAAATGGTCAAGCAAATGCTTATCCACAATGAACACTACTCAGGTCCCCCCATTGAATTCTTGCTACATCTGATGGAGTTCTGCTTGGAAAAGATTTTTTTTAGGTTTGAGAACTACTATTTCTTACAAACCTTGGAGACTGCGATGGGGTCCAATATGGCCCCATCGTATGCTAACATATGTATGGCTATGTATGAGCAGTGCAATATTTTTCTAAAGCAGGACTCCATCAGATTTTACCACATGTATATTAATGATGTCTTTCTAATCTGGAGGGACACCCCAGAAGCTCTTCTAGAGTGGTTCAACCAGTTAAACACCTTGGACACTACCATTAGGTTTACAATCAAATGGGATACATATAAAATCAATTTTTTGGATCTGGAGATCTTTAAGGTCCCAACTACAATGGGATACACTTTACAAACCATTCTATTTCAGAAAGATACAGATAAAAACTCTATTCTGCATTACAGTAGTTACCATCCATCTTTCCAAAAAAATTAAGTCAGCTCTTCGCAGCTCCTGCGGGTCGTCTGTAACAACACGGAAGATTCCCGCAAGAAGACTCAACTTACTGAGATGGCACAATGCTTTCTACAATGAGGATATCCCAAAGAACTTATTACCCAGCAGTATAGGACTGCTAAGCAAAAGACCAAGGAGGGTCTCATTGTCAGAAAACAACAGCACACCGAAGATAACCATCTGAACTGTGTTACCACATTCACACCTGGTTCACAGGTAGTGGCCACTACAATAAAAAATAATTGGTGCATTATCTCTAAGGACACTAGTCTCCCATTGTATGATTCCCCTCCACCCCAGTTGGTGTATAAGAGGGCAAAGAATTTACATGATTTACTAGTGCTCAATTATCCAACTCATTGTTATGAGAAGAAGATATGGCTACCTACAGGGAAACAGGGGTGTTTTTGCTGTGGGAGCTGCCTGATGTGTAATAGACTGATCACAGGTTGCAGTTTCCAACACCTGCACACTAACATGAGATATACCATCAGACATAGATTATCTTATACATCTGAGTATGTAATCTATGCCATTATTTGCCCCTGTTCCCTTTACTATATTGGGAAGACGGTGACCTCCTTTAGGGAGGGGCTAGCCAATGACAAGTCAGCAATATACATCAGGCCATAGAGAAGGGCCACTCTGACCAACCGGTCGCCAGGCATTTCATGACTGCTGGTCACTCGGTATCATGTTTGAGAACGATGCTTATAGATCATGTCCTTCGTCTCAGGAGAGGTGGGAATAGGGCTCAGATTCTTTTACGTCTGGAAGCAAGGTTGATTTAGACACAGTCTCCCCAAGGGTACTGAATACCAATATAGACTATGCATGTTGCTTTAAGAAATAAAAGGACTGCAGGAATCTTCTTCCATCCAATTAAAATTTAAAACATTTCTACCTAACCCTTGAGATATGAAGGGGGTTTAATGTCTCCAATTACCCAGTTGGGTTGTACTTATTTACGTTAGGTCTGCTCTGCCATCGGTCACATTGATACCATGGGGTATAGATTTGTCCAGTAGTATTAGGGCTTAGTTTTGTTGATACAGTTTACTATATTAGGAGGCTGTATTTATCTGTTTACTATATTTTGTAACTTTATACACGTGTGTTATGGATTATTTGTTGGTGTTTTTATTTTAGCAATCTATTCATGACCCAGATCATGCATTCACTCTCTACGCTCAGTGCCGCATATGTGTCTTTACACAAGTACCATGGTATCCGATGCAGGCTGTCAGAGATAGTGGCCGGTGCTGACTGATGATGTCAGCGCACAGCGTGATGTGCTTTGTTGGAGATGATTGTATCTCAATGTAAAAGCCCTTTAACTGCCTTTTTGTTTTTTTCTAACACCTGAGACATCATATCTTTGAGCCCTTATAACTTTTGTGTGCAATATTTTTTTTGTATTGTTTATTAGGTGGTGGTATTATGTGTGTAACTTTACTTTGTAATGTATTTTGATCTGTTTTATGCAACTTTTTAGTTTTCATATGTTCATCAGAGCTCTGAAGTCACATTAATCATAGTAGTGTAAATAGCAATTGTGTTTACTCTCAACTCGTAATACCAGCGGTAAGCCCAACAAGTGCAAAACTTCACAATAAACCCCAAATGTTTGCTCTTTACACGTAATCTGGCCCTTTTGTGGGTAAAGTTGTTAAAATTGAGAGGGAACTTGCCTGTGTTGGAATTCCCTGTTTTGAGCTGTGCGATACTACTATAGCCTACCTTTCCCACATAGGTCACTTTGTCTTGCACATCCATAGAAAAACACAGATAAGCTGTGTATAAAAATATGCCATTAATGTTACATTTAAAGGAACATACAGCCACAGCTTTCAAAATATAAATATTAGCACTTTTTGGTCACACCTCTGTCAGCTGTAGAGCTCAATTTACTTTTATCATCCTCTTATCTCATTATCTTATTTTTACAGTTTTTCACAGTTAGACAGTGCTGGGTCATGTGTTCCATATAGATAACATTGTGCTCAATCCTGTGGAGTTACCTATGAGTCAGCACTGAGTTCCAGGAGCCCAGGAAGGCCGGTGATGTTCTGCTGTTGACGCCAGCATTTTAGCGCATGTCTGTGACACATTATTTAAACATTAATTATACATTTAGCAACATATCTTCAAAGTTATAATAGAAGGTTTATTATTTATAGAATAGTTTATTATATAGAATTATTTAGGTTAGCTCTGATGTAGGTGTAGGCGGTAGGTAGGACATAGCAAGGTGAAGCAGGGGGAGTGTACATTAGGCGTGATGTAGATAAAGGCGTTCAGGGAGAGTTAGCAGGGCATGCTAGTGGTAGTAGCCTGCACTTTGCTTCAGACACATCAACTGGAGATCGATATTAATCAACTAAAAGGGACATGGCTGGATAGTGGGTTTGCCTGCTGGGAATCAAATTGATAAAAAATTAAAGGAGGGACTGCTCCTTAAAAGGAATGCAACCAATACGACAAAATCTGTGTTTTTTTGCATCTGACAAAATCACAATGCACATTTCTACATTTAAATATCAATTGTTTTCTTTAACACTTTAACAGTAAACGTAGAAAAATAAATACAAACATGGTCATTTTGTACCCTTAGCTTGAAGAAGCTTAGCAAAACCCAGCAAATATAAATGTAGCATATCACATTATGAAAACAAATTTCATGGTGCAGACTTACCAATTTTCTTCCATCACTTTTTATACAAAGTTCTTGCTCAATAGTACATTGTAATTAGAAAACAAAAGGACAATTTGCTATGCCAAAGTAATATGGCTCTTGACTCTCTTTAATCTAACCCTATTCAAACACAACATTTCTTTATAATGATAATCAAGTGCAATGTTGGCAATGCGGTGGTGAAGTCATGCTGTTATTGGCTTTCATTAGGGAGACAGCGCCACTCGCCGGCATTGGACGGACATGCCCCTTTTCTTAAAATATCTTGACAGACCTTTGGGCTTTCAAGGCCGACAAAGCCATTGAAGCAGTTTCCTGATGGTCTGTTGAGGCTTTAAATATCGGGGCCCAAGTGTGAAGTGAAAGCAAACTTAGAGGCAGGGATTTAAATCGTGTTCCTAAGCCATCCCCTAATGAATCAACTAAAAGGGTCATGGCTGGATAGTGGGTTTGCCTGCTGGGAATCAAATGGATAAACAAATGAAAGGCGGGACTGCTCCTTAAAAGGAATGCAACGAATACAACAAAATCTGTGTTTTCTGGCATCTGACAGAATCACAATGCACATTTCTACATTTAAATATCAATTGTTTTTTCAACACTTTAACAGTAAACGTAGAATAATAAATACAAACATTGTCATTTTGTACCCTTAGCTTGAAGAAGCTTAGCAAAACCCAGCAAATATAAATGTAGCATATCACATTATGAAAACAAATTTCATGGTACAGACTTACCAATTTTCTTCCATCGACTTTTATACAAAGTTTTTGCTCAATAGTACATTGTAATTGGAAAACAAAAGGACAATTTGCTATGCCAAAGTAATATGGCTCTTGACTCTCTTTAATCTAACCCTATTCAAACACAACATTTCTTTATAATGATAATCAAGTACAAACATATTCTGCAACACTGTAAAGGCTTATAAAAATGCAATAGAAAAAATAAAATGTTTTGTCATCCACTGATAAAGAGTGCAGAAAGTATAATTACTAGGATTTACTACCCCCTCAGTGCTGTTGAAATACTGTAACTGATATATGCTTCTGGTGCAGATATTACTTTAAAGGGACCCTAAACACCTGTCTTCTAATAATCCCCAAAACTTACTTTTTCTAAATAAGGAAGGAGATTGTTTTAAAGTACAGCATTGATCCAGTGCTTGACTTCCTATGTAAGCTGCAATATTGTAGCGTATGTTACAGAGGCACAGTAGTCATGTGACAAACACACACAGCTACATTACATATACTTAGAGGATCACATCTGTTTGCAGAGTATGAGCTGCAAAATGCGTATTATGTACAGTTTTTTATGTTTCTAACTCCCCCCCACAGTTTTATACTTCAAAATGTCCACAAGTTTCATGTAAGAAAAACCGCTTCAGTGCTGGGCTGTAGGCACCATTATCAGTGTAAATAAATAATTTGTAACCTCCGTGAGGGGGAGAGCGAGGGGGAGGCTGTGACAATGCATATAGTCTCTGGCAGAAGATTTCTGCTTTTCAAGACCTCTCCTCCTGGCTGAATATGTAAATCACTAAGGGCTGACAGATGTACAAGCTTAGTGATCATTTAGCAATGATCATCTCTGCATTACATAGCAGTGCGATCTGAGCCAATGCAGAGACGATCATTGCTAAACAAACACTAAGAATACAAGAAGGCCGACATCGACCAAGAACTAGGACTGCTAACTAAACTAAAGTTTGCAAACAAAGCCCGGTGCCATGACAACCGTGGCGTGGTAAGTGCTGCTAAAGGATACTAACCTAAACACCAAAATGACTATGGGACAGTGTGAGATATATAGATATGAGATATGTTAAAATATACCAAATACCAAAATATTAAATATAGATGCCGCCGAAACTGCAGGAAATGTGTGATGGCGGAACGACTGAACAGGTTTATTATCCTGTAGTACAAGTCAATTATATAATTGCGATGACACTAATCCTAAAGATCTGGAGGCATAGAGTCACAAAAATAAAAACTAAAAATAACAATAACAATCAAAAAGCCAGCAAAAAAGCCAGCAAAACAGATTAGCAGACCAGCTAAATAATGTGCAAAGGTCACAAAAAATTATAAGACCCAAATCAAAAGGGTGAATGGGAAGTGGCTCTCAATGTTTTTGAGTATGTTTAGTCATAGAAACACCTGCCAATCCAGGTAGGCATTGAGTCCCTTTGGTGTCACGGTTTCCAGCTTGTACATCCAACGTGCCTCTCTTTGAAGTAGTAACTTATTGCGATCACCCCCTCTCACCAGAGGGGGGACATGATCTATTATGGTATATTTTAGATCCGCAACCGTATGATGGTAGTCTGCAAAATGCCGTGCTACCGGCTGTTCTGAAGTTCCCTGTTTAAGGGCGGTCCGGATTGCTGAACGGTGGTTCACCATCCTGGTCCTGAGGTCGTCAGAGGTCTTGCATAGTACAAGACCTCATGCCACATAGTACAGACCACAGATGCAGTGTAACAAGTACACAATGTAGACCTTGGATGTCACAAGCTTGTACACTGTGATACCCCATCAGGAGGGTCTAAAAGCAGTTGAGTTCCAGTTGTCCAGGATTCTCTATATAGGACCGCCACCTGAAGTTTTACTCCATCTATTAGAGTTTTGTTTAACTACGAATTACTTCAGATTCGAACATCTATTCTATCTGCAACTAACCGGGACAGCGATGGGGTCCAGTGTGGCCCCGTCATACGCCAATTTATATATGGAGTATTTTGAGGACTTTGAAACGGATTCTCTTCTTTCGAAGATACATAGATGACCTGTTATTATTCTGGTCGGGGTCAACAACCGAGTAAATAAGGCCAACCCTGCTCTACAATTCAAGATACACTATGATAACACCAAAGTGGATTTCTTGGATGTTAGGTTATATAAGAAACATGACAAATTACACTCCACATTGTTCAGGAAGAGTACGGACAGGAACTCACTGCTACATTTTACGAGTTGCCATCCTCCTGCGACTAAGAAATCATTGGCTAAATCACAATTATTAACGGTTGTGAGGAATAATTCTGAAGAGGAAAACAAAATTGAACAACTGGATGAGATGTCACAGAGATTCTACATGAGGGATTACCCTCAGGATCTCATCGTGAACCAGAGATCCAAAATTACTGAGTCGGATAAACCCCAGGTACCAAGGACTGATCCACGCATGACGTTTGTAACCACCTTTACAGGGCATAAGAGTTCTATCTCACAAGTCTTTGAGAAACACTGGAACCTCATTAGGTCTGTCAGCACCCAGACTTGGTTTTCTGAGGGCAAAATCTTTGAGAGACTTTCTCATCAAGACTGACCCAATTGAGTCCAACAGGCACTCGACCTGGTTGGATACCAAAAAGGTGGGAGTATTCCGATGTCTGGGCTGTGTCACTTGTAGTGGATTAATCACGGGGACATCCTTCACACACCCACATAGACGACAGACGTAAAAACACAGGTTTCGCCTTACATGTACTATGACCTACATTGTGTACTTGTTACACTGCACCTGTGGCCTGTACTATGTGGGCAAGACCGCTGACAACCTCAGGACCAGGATGGCGAACCACCGTTCAGCCATCTGGACCGCCCTTAAACAGGGGACTTCAGAACAGCCGGTAGCACGGCATTTTGCAGACTACCATCATACGGTTGCGGATCTAAAATATACCATAATAGATCATGTCCCCCATCTGGCAAGAGGGGGTGATCACAATAAGTTACTACTTCAAAGAGAGGCACGTTGGATGTACAAGCTGGAAACCGTGACACCAAAGGGACTCAATGCCTACCTGGATTGGTAGGTGTTTCTATGACTAAACATACTTAAAAACATTGAGAGCCACTTCCGATTCACCCCTTTGATTGGGGTCTTATAATTTTTTGTGACCTTTGCACATTATTTAGCTGGTCTGCTAATCTGTTTTGCTGGCTTTTTGCTTGCTGGCTTTTTGATTGTTATTGTTATTTTTATTTTTTATTTTTGTGACTCTATGCCTCCGGATCTTTAGGATTAGTGTCATTGCGATTATATAATTGACTTGTACTACAGGATAATAAACCTGTTCAGTCGTTCCACCATTACACATTTCCTGCAGTTTCGGCGGCATCTATATTTAATATTTTGGTATTTGGTATATTTTAACATATCTCATATCTATATATCTCACACTGTCCCATAGTCATTTTGGTGTTTAGGTTAGTATCCTTTAGCAGCACTTACCATGCCACGGTTGTCATGGCACCGGACTTTGTTTGCAAACTTTAGTTTGCTGCTTACATAGCAGTCCTAGTTCTTGGCCAATGTCGGCCTTCTTGTACTATGTTGCCATGGCGACCGGGATGGATACAACTGCTCTTATTAAGAACGTTTTTATTTTTCAACATTTATTATTTTTTAACAGTTATTTTGGTGTTGAGGCTACCACCCTCTAACAGCGCTTACTCCGCCACGGATGTCATGGCACCGGACTTTGTCTGCAATCTTTTGCTTGCTGCTTACAATGCAGTTCCAGTCCCTAGCCTATGTCGGCTTTGTTGTATTAGGTTGCCATGGTTACCGGGATGGATACAACTGCTCGTACTCATAAGGTTTATAGTACTATTCCGTTTACTATGTATATACATTTGTAAGTATAGTTGTTTCAATGTATCTGTCTTTTCCCTTTCCAGTATGGCCATACTATGTTTGTGATAGTATAGCTTTTAGTGTCTTAGCCGTTTACGGTCTTGGCTTCTCAGTTTCCATGGTTACCTGACCGGAAGGGGTTTGTAATATATTTTATGACGCTATATGATATCTTGGTTTGGGTCTGTTTTCAACATTTCTGGTTTAGACGCACTGGTTAGGATGAATTTACATATGTTTGATGATGTATATATGTCACATTTGGGTAATACTGTAAATGTTGCTACGCTGACACGGCTTACTACTCCTCCCCTGGGGGGCGTGGCAAACATGTAGAACGTGCACGTTCAGTTCACTGGGTATAAAAGTCATGGTGGTGGTAAATGCAATTGTTGTTTTCCTGTCTGTCTGAGGACGAGATAACTTAGCTCGAAAACGTTCACAAAATAAAGTGGATCTTCAAGTAAGCCCTTAGGAGTGCGCTTTCTTCCGTTGAACTATATATATATATATATATATATATATATATATATATATATATATATATATATATATATTGTTTTAGAATACATCCTCTTATTACAAAATAAGGTCCACAAGCAATAGCAATAGCAAAAGTCTCACCTTCTTATTATGAGCATGACTCTGGTTACTGCAGTCTCAAGAGGATGCTTACCTGTAGATGTTAATACATAAAGAGGTTTACATACCCATTTCTTGTATAAAGCAATATTATGTATGTTTTGTGTATAATATTGAAAGGAGGCTGATAGATAAAATTGCTTTTCCATATTTATAATTCTCCAATGAGAAGAGTGGTAAGTATCAAACAGCTGTGTTGCAAAGTCAGTTCAGAAGTGAACTTTGGTCCTGAGGTGACATTGTATTGCCTGATCAAGAGTCACTGGATTAACATAATAATCTGGCCCACTGTCAGCATGTTAGTTGGTAAAGAGCATGTTAGTTGGTAGTGATGATATGAAGACAAGGTATGGCGTATCAAGCAGGAGGGCAAATAAATCAACAGAGAAAGGCAGATCATATCCAGGCTGGGCCAGTAACATAAAAACAACCAGAACCAGCAGACCCTGGTAAATAATTTCCAGACGCAAATAAAAGGGCATTTAAATTGCACAGAGATGCTTGATGACACAAGCATCAGATAAATCGTAATGGGGAACAATAGTTTTCACATATCTTTTAACTTATGCTTGAAATCTTATTATATAGTTTGTTCAATTAGTCAGCTGTGGTGCAGTTCTACTAGGCTCTTGATCTTATAACAGTTGCAAACAACAAAACCTCAACTGAAAGACAAAATTAATATAAAATAATTTTTTTATCCTTCTGAAAACAGATGGTGATAAAATAAAAATAACTTAAACAATATGCTTCTGAGGTTTGAAACATTATGCTGTTCTGAAGTACATGGAGGTTGGTTTCTAAAGACTGTTTTAAGCCGATAGCAATATTATTATTATAATATTTATTATTTATGCAAGGCTATAGGTTAAACAAAAAGCAAGGAATATAAAAAATGGAATACAATGAATAAACTGATAGTCACGTTTAGTCTAAGGACCGATTGAAAGATCTAGAAGAAAAGTGTGACTGTTACTTGATGTTTCTCGGTCAGTAGTTATTTGCTGGGTACTGTATAGGCAGATCAGTATACTTGGCCTCAGTAGGAAGTTTGTACCAAAATACCATCAAATATATATAGAAATATATATTTATAAATAAATAGAACATTTTTCTATGTGAAGAATATTGTAATGTGAAATATTCATATTCTACGGGGGAATAGGTTATCGTGCACACACAATATTGTGAATTTGGCTTTTTGCACTTGTTGGGTTAGCGCAAGAGCGATAGCATTTTACTTTCAACTCGTAATAGGAATGCAACCGGACATACGCAAAAAAGTTTAATTCTAGTGAAAATTACGGGAGCATTAATTGTTATTATTACCCATATTCATTATTTTTTAATACAACTATAATGGTATTTATTTTTATATATATATATTTTTTTAATTATCTTTTTTTTTAAAATTCACAACATTCTCAGATTATATTAATTAAACTCCCTCCCACCCTGCTCTTTATAAAAAGCATTTACCCAAAGTCAACAGGGTCATGGAGGGGGCGGGGGGTTGGTGGTGTTTAGAGGGAGGGTTTTCTGTGGTCTCTCACCCACAAGTGCATCTTTGCCCTCAGACAGCCAGTGCTACATTTGTAAACAGAAGGTGTCCCTGCAGTTTCCACCTGGTCCCCTGCCAACACTAATCATTAGGGCAGGGAGTTACCAATGAATTGCAAAATACCTCATTCAGTTACCAGTGGGGCAAGAGCAGAGGAACCCAACACAGATGTGTATCTACACTGCAGCAGTACATAGGGATAAAAAGGGCTATAAGATGCCATTTTTTTATATTAGCACCATCTCCTTCTTGTAGAGTAGGATCTGAAGTGATTTACATGGGGTGATTAGGGGCCACTCTCTCTCTGTTCACTGTAAAATCAGGTAAGAATTGAATTTAAAATGTTACTAGTTGTTTTTGTTTATTTGTTTTGTAAAGCGAAGTAAAACTATTTTGTTAAACCATCAATAGTTGTATTATTATTTAATGAAGCAAAAGGCAATTCTAATGCAGTCTGGTCAATGAGGACAGTGTGCAAAAGGTGAACAGTAATTACCTCAAGAAATTTCTAAGTACAATGATGATCTTGGGCAGCTTTGTCAAAAATACTCCATAGTACTGAGATATAAACTTATAAATGTTTTTAACTTTCTGCAATTTCTACAAGATAGATGCTTTTTTGGGTACTGCAAAGTTTAATTAGCATAAAAAAGAACATTAATGAATTAATTAATTGACAACTTAAGACTTTACCAATATCATCTATCCTTTCAGCCACTATAAAATATATAAGCTTAGATAACTAAATAAGCATTACTGAAAAAGTCCCCTAAAAATAAAAAGCCCCCTAAAACTCAACCCTAACAATAAAAGACCCTTAAAAAATCATATTCTTAAAAACTAAAGACTCCCTTAAAAAAGCACTATCAAAAGCTTAAGTAAAAAAAAATGATAAGAGGGCGGAGCTAGCTGCCGAGCGAGGTAGACGCACAGAGAAGGAGCTCTGCCTAAGTATATTAGAAAAAATGAATTTTATGCCCTAATTTCCCGCTATTTGCCCTGGTCTTGTTCCTGGCAGTTACTTTGGCACTGGCAGAGGACTTTAATAAACTTTTTAAGTGGTTCGAATAACGCCAGCGGTCCTAAGAAGAAAACAGAAGGAGTGGAGGCGCTAGACGCATATAGCAGCCGTCGGAGGGTCGGGGCTCTGCTCCGACGACTGCAGAGACAAGCTAAGGAACAGTCCAAGGGTCCAGAACCTGACACCCGGTGATCGTTACACAGCAGTAAGCCGGGAGGAGCTGCAGGGAAGCTGCACACTTACTTTATGCAGGTTGACCTGGGCCACGGCGGGAGAAAGATTTGACTGCAGTGCAGAGGCTCAGTCCAGGGTCGGGGCTCCGCTTCGGACGGTGAGATCATCTTGCTCCCCAGGGAGGGCCGACTCGCTCTCTATAGCACAAGCCGCTCCTTCGTTGCGACCCCACGGCTGATTGAAGTTGCGGTAGTGGAGGAGGGGTCAATCTCAGACTCACCGTGTGCCGAGGAGATTGCTGACAACCGCTCAGGGCCATATTGGAGGTCCGGTGGGTAAGCAGGCCAGTGGCCTTTCATTGCACAGTTGAACTAACACACTCAATCTTAGGCCGCAAAGGGTGCGAAAAGATGCCATTTTAATTCCTGACCAGAGGCTCTAAGCAGCAACAAACTCTGAACACTGAGGTTAGTACTCTACAGGGGCTCCCTAGACCCCAAACTTATCGGGCAGTGTGTATCTGAATGCCATAACCCCTTATGTGATATAGTTCTGAGCAGCCACATATTTACACCTCCTATTACGTATAATCATCTCACCTTCCCTGTGAATTCCCATACCTACAAGTTTTCCAGCACAGCTAATGGTTCCTCTCATTGGTTAATTTTCAAGTTTGCCTTGTGAACTGGACATTTTCCTGTACTCTCAACTCCACAGTGACTGTCCATATAGCTGTGCCTGGACTGTGCCACTATGGACATCTTAGAGCTTAGTTTATGTGCTACTTTTATTAGGCTGCTGCGTCAGCATATACATCTCTGTAGCTTATGCTCAGAGTGGAGTGTTTTTTACAACTTCAGTATATATTTGTTTTTTGGGTATACATGTATGCTTATCCTGCATTCTAAGTTCTATCCTCATCCAGGGACATTAAGCTATACTTCAACTAAATTGCATTGGGGTACATTATAACATAGCAAGCTGCTATAGGTTGTAACTACATTACCTGCGTATAAGCAAGTCAGAGGTTAGGAATATCCCTCCATCTCTAAACAGCCCCCCTAACTCTCTCGCTGGCGCCAGTAGTCAGTACTGTAAATAACTAGCCACTTGAGGTTCAGGGCTCACAGTTGGCCTATCTGCTAATCTACTTCAGCTGTGCCAGCAGCTTAGATACCTCTGTAACCCCTCAAAGTAGAGTGTTGTATATGTTACCTAACCTTCTCCTTTTTTCCGCAGGGGGCTGATTTTGAAGTTACCTTATACATACAATTGTAAACCTTTTTACTCTGTACTCCTGGACACTCTCTCCATCCCTTTCCTGCTGTACACAAGTGCAGTGTGTCATACCCCCACTTCCATTTCCGACTTGGCCTAGTGAGGGCACCTCCCCCGGAAAGAGTGCATCCAAAGTTTAAGCCCCAACCTAAACTTCCCCTTCAGTGTCCCTAGCTGGCTAAGACTTACCTTGTCCCTTGCCCAGCCTAGATGCCCCTCTGGCACACTACTTAATAAAAAATAAAAAAAAGAGGGCTCCCAAGCCCTGACACTTTTTCTATTATATCACATAGACCTTCTAACCCTATAGTTACTACGCCAATCCTTTACAATTAGTTTATTCACCTAAGCCGTAGTGTTAACTTGTTACTTAATTTTAGCCTCCTTATTATAAAGGTGTTGGAATTTAAGTTTTGTGTATTACGGGCCACCGTAAATTTGCATAAGTAAACCTTGATATCCGTGGTCACACTTACTTGGTTTCTGCTGCGGGAGGACCACCAACTGGCTCTCCCTTTCCGGCTCAGCTTGTCTGAGTCAGTCACTCCCCCTTCCCTTTTTCCCTTCCTTCAGGTCATATCCACTGTTCGTGGGCCAGTTGGGGGTGTGTGGGTTTTAGTAACCACTTTGCTCAACCTGTGCTGGGGGGTTCCGGCGGGCCCCTGCCCCTGCGTGGCGATTGTCTCTACCTCCTCCTTTGCAGGTAGTGTTTTGGTCTGATTTTGACCGTCAAAGAGGGGGTAAGAGCCGGATGGATCTTCTAGGCCTCACTCCCTAGGTACATGCTTATTCTCGTTTGTAAGTGTAACCAATGTGCGTTAATGTAACATAACTAAATCTGTCAATCTAACTTAGCCATACATTGCCTGGTCTGTTTAATATCTTGCTTCTAGGATTGCTTCTTGGGTGGCCAGACGGTTGCTCAACCATAGCGAAAATGCCCCACACTGCTAGGCGACAGTCTAGAGCTCCTGGTCCAACTAAGAAAACAGTCTTGGACCATTTTACTCAGTCAGTCAGAAGACCTGAAGAAGATTCACATGATGACCTTAGTGAACCAGAATCGGTTGAAGAGAGGTCCCAACCTGATGCTACTCCACTTTCCAGATCTCAACATTATATCACAGAGGAAACTCTTAAAAAAATGTTTGCACAGCAAACGGGCTCCATCACAAAGGAAATCCAAAGGAGCCATGCTGAGCTCAAAAAGGACATTGGAGAAATCGGAGATAGAGTGGACTCTCTAGAAAGATGCCAAGATGATATCACCACGGACCAAACAAATTTACTTGCATACTCTGAGTCGCTGGCTGATCAGTTGAGCCAACTTGGATTCAAACTGGCGGATGTCGAAGATCGTGCCTGGCGGAATAACATTAGATTCCGGGGCATCCCGGAAGATGTTTCACCCGCGGACCTGCAGAGCTACTTATCGGAGCTCTTTAATAATTTGTTGGATACTACTGAAGGTATGACCACCACGATGGAGAGAGCTCACAGAGCCTTACGACCAAGATCTGTCTCGCAAGACAAACCTAGAGACGTCATTGTCTGCTTTCACAGCTTCCTCTTCAAAGATAAGCTCATGCAGGCTGCCTTCCGTAAACCACCATTGGCAGAAAAATTTCAAAATCTTCAATTATTACCAGATCTATCGGCTCACACTCTACAAAGTCGCAGACTATACCAACCAGTCACCTCTGAGCTGAGAAAGGCGTGTCTTAAATACCGATGGGGCTATCCAGCCAAGCTGATTATCACTAAGGAAAACCAAACTCGTACCGTATCATTACTGGCTCAAGGCTCCACTTTACTAGCACAATGGGGCCTCACAAAAGGCAGTACAGTGGAACCTGCTCCTGTCAAAGCAAGATTGAGTGCCACGGCGCCTGACTGGCCTCCTAAAGACCAGCAAGCTAAAAGACTGAAAACCCAAACAGTACAGGACTCTGGGCAGATGGTAACGTTGCTCTTTACTTGAACTTCTGTTACTTTTTTGCTCTTTATCCCCAGCATAGACAAGAAAAGAAACCCCTGACATATGAATTGTCTAATTGGACCTAAATAAAACCAGATTTCAACCTCTTGTTATATCCTAACTAAAAATAAGTGACTGTTGATGTCTCTAGATATCTTATTACCTGTTGTTAACCTTTTTATAGCAGGCACTGTTGCACCAAAATGTCACAAGGGGTCACCCTAGCGCAGGTTGAACATTTATACTCCGCTGGGGAAAAACTGACAATGATGATGATAAAGTTGTTGATGTTATAGTTTTTGTTGGCTAATGTTTTATTGTTATGGTTTATGTTTACACATTACTTCACCAGGGCACTACTGATTGGATACCTCTATATCATAGATATACACGAACTATACACCCTATCATTAGGGCACCGTTAATTAGATGCCCCCATATTATAGATACACACGAGACTTATCTTAATTATTGACGGAGTGGGGCCAGATAACCCGGCCCCTCCTCATATAGCTCCCCCCCCATATAGGTAGCCCACGCCAGGGTTCCAACTAGGTGGACTATTTCCACCCCAAAACCCAGTACAGATCTGCAGGATATATAATTTAATCAGAATCTCTTAAAAACTGCACTTCCATTCTTCCCTTCCCCTTCCCTTCCCTCACCATGACAATGGCAAACCAAATTAGATTTCTTACCCACAATGCTAGAGGCCTTAATTCTCCCCACAAACAAAGTCTTCTGGCCAGGGAGCTCCAGCATCATAATCCTGATGTTGCTTTTATACAAGAGACGCATTGGAAACTAGATTCCCCACAACGCTTTCAATCCCGTTCCTACTGGATACCTGACCACACTCCCTTTACTAAAAAAGCTAGAGGCACGGCCATACTTTTACACCACAGAGTAGCCTATGAACCCATTCAGGCTCTTATAGACCCGCAGGCCAGATACACTATCTTAACCTGTAAGCTAAATCACGTACTGCATACACTAGTATCCATCTATCTCCCTAATTCCCACCAACCCGCATGCCTCCGTAAAATCCTTCAATTAGTGGACCAGTACAGACAAGGACAAGTTATTTTGGTGGGTGACTTCAACATGACTTGGGACCCCTCCTTAGACCGTAAAACCACGACTCCCGACAATACCAACCCCCAGGCAAACAGTATCTCTGCTAAGTTCCGGAGTGTAATGTCTCACTATGGAAATTTTGACGTGTGGAGATCCTTACACACAAGGGAAAGAGACTATACCCATTACTCACATCCCCATAAAATGTCAAGCAGAGACCTTGGACTCCGTCATACGGTCAGAGATTGCTTTAAGGTCCTGGTCAAATCACAACTTACTTTTAACTGACTTGCACCCCACGGACAAGCCATTTCCTCGGGTGGAGATGCCCACGTCATATTCTGACAGATATCGCCTTTAGAGAGGAACTGAGGCGTGACTTATCTGAATTACTTAGCCAAAATGACAATGGGCAGACCCCTGATGATATTTTATGGGGCGCCATTAAAGCAATGGATCGAAGACTCATAATCCGCAAACAGAGCCTTCTGAGGAAGCGGGCCGGCTTAACGCTCGCGCAGGCGCATACCAAGCTCAGGCATCTGGAAATATGCAATCGGGCCTCTATTTCAGTAGACCTGACAGAGCAAATTAGAGTAGTCAGGGACCATATAAATCAACTGGAGTTAAAGAGCACTCAATGTGCACTTTCCAAGCTAAAACAACTCTTTTATCATAAGGGAAACAAGGCTGATACGCTTTTAGCCAATAAATCACGAAACAAACATAGTAAAACCCGCATCTCACAAATTCTCCATAACAATAGGCTGCACAATAAACCATCTCTCATAGGGGAAAGTTTTGCAGATTTCTATTCCAAACTGTATAACATTGGCACTGCGGAAAACTTAAAACCGTCCTCCATACCCGAAATCAAAAAGTACTTATCCACCCTGAATCTGCCCACGCTCACGACAGAGCAGCAATCTGTGCTCACCTTACCAATCTCGCTGCTCGAAATTAAGCAAACCATTAAGCCCCTAAAGCCTCTTAAGGTTCCCGGCCCTGATGGGTTCTCTGCCCAGTTTTATAAACAGTATATCCATGAACTGGCACCATACCTACTTAGGTTCTTTGACTTAGCAAGCAGAGATGGGTCTCTCAAAGAAGAGTTCCTGCAGGCTGCTATTGTCACGATACCCAAACCGGGCAAGGACCCGTCTCTCTGTTTAAACTATAGACCGATTTCCCTGATCAACATAGATATTAAGATTTATTCCAAGATTTTAGCTACCCGTATCGGTAAATTGTTACCAGATCTAATTAGCCCTGATCAGGTAGGGTTTATCTATAACAGAGAGGGTCGGGATAGCACCAGACGTCTCATCAACATCATGAGCGAGTCAACTAGAATGAATAAGCCCTTCTCAGTCGTCTCTCTAGATGCTGAGAAGGCTTTTGATCAAGTTCGGTGCGAATACCTGTGGGAAACATTACAAGCGTTTAATTTCCCACCTGAAACCTGTGTGGCTATCAAAGCTCTATACTCGGCCCCAACGGCATTTGTTAGAGGCCTGGGATTTCAGACCTCACCGTTTAGCATATCGAACGGCACTAGACAGGGGTGTCCACTTTCACCCCTGCTGTTTGCCTTAGCGATTGAACCTCTGGCCACAACAATTCTTCCATCCGCTTCCCGCCCTCCTACTCCGTGGGAATCTATCTGGCAAGGAGGGCGTAGACTGGTCAGGCCGCTGTCAAGACATTATGCCCTCCTGGATGGCACCTCCCCACCCACTTTGGCTCCGCATCTTCTAAGATGGGACTCCCTTCTATGTATTGAAATCTCTATCGACTCTTGGCAAAGAGCCATCCAGCTGACTAAGAAGACTCTACATTGTGTAACGATGTTTGAGACATACTACAAAGTTCTCTCACATTGGTACTATGTTCCTACCCGCTTGTCTAAAATGTTCACAGGAACGTCCCCACTATGTTGGAGAGGCTGTGGCCTCCATGGTAGTTTTCTACATATATGGTGGGAGTGTCCCATCATTAGTCCCCTGTGGGAAAGAGGAATACGTACCCTTGCTGATTACGGCTTTAGAGTTTCTGCTGGTCCAGCGCTTGCCCTTCTCTATCTAGGTCTTCACGCCCTTCCCAGACACCAGAGTCTCTTTTGCGTCTATCTCTTGGCCTCAATTAAAACTAATATAGCCCGGGCTTGGAAAAGAGATGCTCCTCCTAGCTGGCAGGACACTATGGAAAGGGCGATATACTTTGATCTGAACAAATCTGACCTGTTTGAAATGACTTGGGCTGATTGGAAGAACAACCACGATACTTTGTGGCACCCACAAGTCCTGGCAAATGACGCCCAAACTGACAGTTAATGATCTGACTATCCTCCCTGACGGATAGCGTGCTCAGTTACCTAGAAGTACTGACTGTAACATACCCCCCCACCCCACTCCACACATATGTGCCCTCCCCCCATTCTTTTCTCTACACTCAAAATATCTAAGCTGAAGTGCTCTACTGTATTACCACAGATCCGCTCAACAGTGTGAGAAATAACTTGAACATTGTCTCTGTGCAGGGTGAGGCCAACTTGATGTATTCGAATCCGAATGGATTTCTCCTGCTTGTTTGTTTCAGTTATTTTCCTTTTCAAATGTGCAGAATTTTCTGTGTAGGGTCAGACGACCCTTTATTCTATTTATTTATAATGTTGAAAAAGGGGTCCTGTGAGTCCCCAATTGTTATGTTATGGATTTGCAAAATCTTGAATAAAAATAATATAAAAAAAATTAAAAAAATAATAACCCCCCAAAAAAACTAATTCTACTTACTTTCAGAAGTTTCCTGTCACGTGTCCAGCATCTTGTTACAAAGTAGGCCATATTCCAGCGTAGTCCTCTCCCTCCACGGTGGGATCCTTACTATTGCAACCATTTTTTGGTCTCTCCTTTTCATGCTTTTTTCCACTGTTGAGTTGCTCTTCTTTACTATTTTCCCTCTAAGATCACTAGAGCACACAGCATAGCACTTTTTAATCTCATATTACAAGTAAAATATTAGCACTAGCCAGGGTGCTAGTGCAGAATATATATATAAGTAACAAAAACTTGCACTCGCTGGTCTTTTAAACACACTTTTTACTGTGAAAATATAGTGACGTTTCGGGGGCATAATATCCCCTTCCTCAGTAAAAAGTGTGTTTAAAAGACCAGCTAGTGCAAGTTTTTGTTACTTCATACATATATATATATATATATATATATATATATATATATATATATATATATATATTGTATTTAGTTTGTTGTATTACAATAAGTGCCAGATTATAAGTGGATCACTAAATATCGCTTTAGTGAAAATGATATTGCGCTCTACTGTCTAATACCAGCGCACGCTAATGTGTGCTGGTATTACAAGTTTTAAGCAATGCAAATCCAAGCTCGCGTTCACATTGCTGGGAAGCATTGTGCTCACAAGAGTTTGCTTCCATAGGCTCCTATGGGAGACTCGTTCTCATGCTTTGAGTTACGGCATGAGAACCTCATGCAGAAAAGTGGGAAAGTAGTGCAGCGATGGCAACAAAGTGTAAATATATCTTATGATTATATACATATACATATTTATGTGTTTATATGTGTATATACACATATTAACACATAAATATATATGTGTATAAGCATAGGAACACACAGTTACAATAGACCGCAATTTAAAGGCACTTTTCAGTGCCGTTGTTTTTCTAACACCCCACTCCCGCCAAATCTTCTGCTATCTTTATTTTTTAATATAATACTTGCTTTATGCCCTGTTTTTCTGGCGAGCCCAGACCGCTGACCGCTGCTCCATAACCCTGTCCGGCTGCTCAGAGCAGGCGGAGAGGAATCACCACAATTCAACCCGATTGAGTACGATCAGGTTGATTGACACCTCCCTGCTGGCGGCCCATTGGCCGCGAGTCTGCAGGGGGCGGCATTGCACCAGCAGCTCTTGTGACCTGCTGGTGCAATGTTAAATGCGGAGAGTGTATTGCTCTCCGCATTTAGCGAGGTCTTGCGGACCTGATCCGCACTGTCGGATCAGGTCCGCAACACCTTTAATAAATAGGGGCCATGATCTCTGGTTAATTTTATAAGTGTTAATTGCTACTGCAAGCTCGTGTTAGCAATTACCAGCCACTTGTAATGGCTGGTTAATTATTGCACGCCAGCAAATAAGCAAATTTAGCACTCCACTCGTAATCTAGCCCTAAATGTTTTAACAGTGATTTCAAATTATTTAACATACACATATATGCATACACCGATATACACACTGTGTCATATTCATATCCATTTAAATCACTTTAAAAATATTTATTTAAATACATTTTTTTTAATTTAATATGTATTAATCTGAGATAAACACTATTATACATGTGCTAAATACAGCACAACACATGACTCACCACTTATATGAGCAACAACAGTGCACCCGACCCTGGACTATACATTGAAAGTATAGGACAAGCTAAAAAATGTCAGACGTGTTAAGATTCTGTGGTAAATTTCTTTTAATATTCACTTGTAATACCAGATTTTGCACAATCAATTGAACTCCACTTGTAATCTAGGGCTCTTCTGACTTATTTGAATTTTAAAGCTTTGACTAAAATAAATTCCAGAAGCAGCTCTGGAGACTACTGCTTTAGACTTACATAATGTGGCAGTGCAGTTTCTACCACCTGCTTGTCAAACTTAGAAAAAAAACTATTTCAGAGAGGTTATTATTGGGGTGCCTAAAAGCTCAGAAAAACTTCAGTGGAGGCCGCGCCTAATAGCTCGGAACATGGTATACTTTATTTTTTAATAGAAAATATGTGTTTTCACAATACTGCACGTGCATGAGCTCAATGTTATCTATATGAAACACATAACTAAAGCCCTCTAGTGGTGATAAACTGTCAAAATGCATTTAGATTAGAGTCAGCCTTCAAGGTCTAAGAAATTAGCATATGAACCTCCTAGGTTTAGCTTTCAACTAAGAATATCAAAAGAACAAAGCAAAATTGGTGATTATTTAAAAAAAAGTTCCATCCTTTTAAGTTTTGTAGTATAGACAGACAGAAAAGACAGACATATGATAGATAGATATTTCGTTTGAATGCCATGATTTTCACAATCCAAATAAGCGGTTTTATGTCCTTATAGATGTCAAATGGGAAAAAATTATTTGGAAGCAGCTGGTAACCTATTTTGTCATGTTGTTTATGTCAGAACTTATAGATCATTGTTTTTCTGAGCTAATAAAAAATTATCCAAACAATGGGACAACAGAGTGAGTTTAAAATCAATTGGCATTTTTTGAAAGCCTAAAGGATTTTTGCTTGGTGGGGTTTTAAAACTGATTTGTTACTACTCGATATAAGAGTATGCATACATACATTTGTATGGTTAGACATGCTGTTCCTAAAATGGGTAAAAATGACAAAAACACTGAATTTTAACTTATTGGGGTAGATTTATCATACCCCGGGAGGACATGATTTGCTATAGCGAATCATGTCCGCCCTGTATCACTGAATGCAGACAGAGTGCGCTGTCGGCATTTACCATTGCACAAGCAGTTCTGGTGAACTGCTTGTGAAATGCCGCCCCCTGCAGATTCAAAACAAATCTGCATATAGCAGGGGGTGTCAATCAACCCGATCGTATTTGATCAGGAGCATTGATGTCCGCCTCCTCAGAGAAGGCAGACAAGTTAAGGAGCAGCAGTCTGAAGGTTCGCGCGGAAACAGGGGTATATGGCCCCATTCGGGCTGTGATAAATCTGCCCCATAGTTTTTAATTAGTATTTTCTTATATATAGAATCCTACAGTTTGGTGGTTTGGAATATGTGCGTTTGAAATACTTCAGCCAAAATGTCATTGGTTAAATGTATGCTATAGAAAATAAGACATATTTTGATACATTTCATATGATGGCTTTTCCAATATATGCTTATTTCTACAAACTGATGTTGTATAGTACTTGGTTTTTAATAATACATATTCTTTTTAAGCAATTTGATTGATGTCCATATTTGTAAGATATTTCCTAAGGTGCTTCAGAAATTATAATTCCTATTTTCATACGGAATTGGGGGTCCATATTTTTTTGCATAATTGTTTTCCTTATATAATTGGGGATTTTGATTATAATTGGATGCACTGAGTTGGTCTTTAGAGAGAATTATTCGAGGTAATTAGGTAGCCTTACATTTTTCTATTACAATCCAGGATTTTAAGAAATTTCTTTAAAATTAAATCTCTCCATTCAATTAGATGTCACCAAGTCAATTAAACCTAATAATATTGCTTTATTGTTGGCTTAGAAAATGAACCATGATGAAACATTCTCTCTCAATGCTCAATTTCACAAGTTAATTTATCTTCAAAGTGCACTCATTCTAATTATTTTGACATGTTTTATATATCTAAAAAAGATCCAAAAAAAAAAACTACATTTAAATTAACTTAGTAATTTGTACAGTTACATAAAAGTAAAATTTTAGGACAGTTATCCTCATAGAATTTTAAGATAATCATGTAGATTTTTAAGGCATTTTGGCACTCGTTGGAATTATATATTTCACATTTTTTTGAGGTACCAACACAAAATCACTTGGCATGTGACCTCTCATTTGAAAGAGGCGCATTTCTTTTTTTCAGTAAAGGAGTCTCTTTCCACATTGCAATAATTAATACATCTAAGATGACTTTAAAAATATCACATAGTAGACAGATGAGGGCAAGGTCTATAGCAATCACCTGATACCTTAGAAACATGAGGTTCTTCATTTTAAAGTTGGTAGTTCCCTCTTTCATGTAAGAGGTATCATGTGCATGAGTGTTGTGTATTGTATGTTTCCTTTAGGGGATAGGCGCTCGCTGCCCACTATGGACCAGAATATGAGTGACACGCTAACAGCTACACACAAGAAAAAAGTGGTTTATCGTGACTGTTTGTGAACATCTCGTGTAGCACTTAGCACTTGTATTACAAGTTGAAAGTAAACACAATCAGATATGAGGTATCACGTGTTAGAAAAAAAAAAGGCAGGCAAAAGGCTTTAACATTGAAATACATACAGGGCTGGTGCTAGGATTTTTGGCCACACAGGCGAGGATACATTTTGCCACACTCCCCCCCCCCCATTATATACCATCCCATTGCTACTTAAAGGGAAATGAAACCCACATTTTTTCTATCATGACATTTTAAGCAACTTTTTAATTAACTCCTATTATCAATTTTTCTTTGTTCTCTTGGTATCTGTATTTAAAAAGCAGGAATGTAAGCTTAGGAGCTGGCCCATTTTTTGTTCAGCACCTGGGTAGCACTTGCTGATTGGTGGCTAAATTCATATCAAACAGTGGTAGTGCAGCATAGCAAACTAGACAGTGGTTGTGCTGCATAGCAAATCAGACAGTGGTTGTGCTGCATATCAAATCAGACAGTGGTTGTGCTGCATAGCAAATCAGACAGAGGTTGTGCTGCATAGAAAATCAGACAGAGTTGTGCTGCATAGCAAATCAGACAGAGGTTGTGCTGCATAAAAAGTCAGACAGTGGTTATGCTGCATAACAAATCAGACAGTGATAGTGCATTACAGCTTAATCTAATTGATTATTACTGCCAGTGACAGTGAATGAGGGGGCAACGTGTGAGTGACACAGCACAGCAGTCTGACTGAAATAGATCATAGTTAGAGCCACCATCCCAGGAGGACTTACCTCCCTCAATATTTATAATGTTCTCCCTCAGTGCATGGCAATGTGTGTTGTGTGTGTATATGCATGTATATATGTGTTTGTGTGTATGTATGGGTGTCTGCATGTTGTGTGTCTATATGCATGTGTATGAGTGTGTGTTTGCCTGTACACATGTAACTATATGTGTGTTATGTGTATGTACAAGGTTGTGTGTGTGTGTGTAGGTGGTGTATATATATGTTTGTGTGTGTGTACATAAAGTGTGTGTGTGTATGTATGAGGGTGCTGTGTGTATACATGTGCATATATGTGTATATGTGTATGTATATATATATATATATATATATATATATATATATATATATACGTGTGTGCATGCAGAGTTTGTGTATAAGGGTGCATGTGTGTATATGCATGTACTGTGTATGTTTGTGCAGTGTTTCTATGTATGTAGAGTGTGTGTGTATGTATGAGGGTGTTGTGTGTATACATGTGCATATATGTGTGTATATGTGTATGTATATACTGTATATGTGTGTGCATGCAGAGTGGTTGTATAAGGGTGCATGAGTGTATATGCATGTACTGTATATGTTTGTGCAGTGTTTCTATGTATGTAGAGTGTGTGTGTGTGTGTGTGTGTGGTGTATGTGTACATACTTGTGCATGTGTGTATATTTGTATTGATGTCTTTTTGTGGTTTGATAGTTTATTGTTTCACCCTTATGATTAAGATACAAGAAAAAAAATTGTAGACAGCAGTCACATATCTTTTACATGGGAACACATTCCGTAGTACTTATTATCTATGAGCAATAAAAGCATTAGTTAGTTGGAACTCAGGAGACAAACTGTTACAAATAGGCATTAAAATATTTTATCCCATAAAAGTGTAGAATTAATTTCATATACAATGGTGAGTCCAAACTCCACTCCAAGTGTACCTAAAGAAGCAGACTCTAATTATCACGTTACATTCTAATGTGTGCTTGGAGTTGGTTTAATTTCACTGACTTACTAGCTCCTAAAAAATAATCTTAGAAAATGAAGTATAATCCATCAGAAATACTGATAAGAGGTGGGTGGGTTCTAGCTAACTGGAGCACCCTTATAGACAGACAGTGGTTGTGCTGCATAAAAAATAAGACAATGGTAGTGCATTACACCGTAATCTAATTAATTATTACTCCCACCAGTGCCAGTGAATGAGGGGGCAAAGTGTGAGTGACACAGCACAGCAGTCTGACTGAAGTAGATCATAGATAGAGCCACTGTTCCAGGAGGACTTACCTCACTCAATATTGTTGATAATGTTATGTTCTCCCTCAGTGAGTTAGTGCATGGCCATGTGGTTGTGAAGTAAATGATGGAGCAGCCGCTCTAGCTGGGAGAAGTTCTCCGGGACTGGGTGGGCGTGGGAGCGCAGCTGGAAACCACACACCACCAGTGGGAGAGTAGTAAGGGAGGAGGGCAGGCCAGCTTAACCTGTCTGTGCTGTAAGCCAGGATGGAACCAAGCATCGCTGATTGCTGCACAGGGGGGGCCGCCCCAGTGTCCGTTCCGGTGAGCTTTGACACACAGTCAGTTATGGCCAAACATCTCCACTTTGGTTAAGTCTGTCCAAAGGACATTGTTCCAGAAGTCTTGTGGTTTGTTCAGATGCAACTTTGCAAAGCTAAGCCATGTTGCCTTGTTCTTTTTAGAAAGAAGAGGCTTTCTCATGGCAACTTTTCCATACAAACCAAACTTGTTCAGTCTTTTTGTACATTCAAATTGTAATGTAATTATCCTTAACATTTAACATGCTACAGTAACTAAGGCCTGTAGAGTCTGAGATGTAATTCTTAGTTTTTTTTTTTAAATTTCTCTGAGCATTGCATGGTCTGACCTTGGGGTGAATTTGCTGGGTTCACCTTGTGTGTGCCATATCAAGGGGACAGTTTATAAGATTGAGGCAAAATAGTAATGATATTAAAGGGACAGTCTAGTGAAAATTAAACTTTCATGATTCATATCGGGCATGCAGTTGTAAACAACTTTCAAATTTACTTTTATCATCAAATTTGATTTGTTCACTTGGTGGTATTTTTGAAAAGCTAAACCTAGGTAGCCTAAAACTGATTTCTAAACCGTTGAAAACCGCCTCCTAGCTCACAGCATTTTGAAAGTTTTTCACAGTTAGACAGTGTTAGTTCACGTGTGTCATATAGATAACATTGTGCTCACTCCCGTGGAGTTATTTAGGAGTCTGCACTGGTTGGCTGATCTGCATGTCTGTCAAAAGCACTGAGACAAGGGGGCAGTCTGCAGAGGCTTAGATACAAGGTAATGACAGAGGTAAAAAGTATATTAATATAAACGTGTTGGTTATTCAAAACTAGGGAATGGGTAATAAAGGGATTATCTATCTTTTTAAACAATACAAATTCTGGTGTAGACTGTCCCTTTAATATTTACCTGCAACAGTTAGAGGAATAGGTGAACAGGCTTTCTTCTAGGGGATATGATCCTCTTAGATTAGAGGAAACTAGATTCACTACGGAATGCACAAGAGAGGTAAATGTACATATACGAGAACACATTAATGATGTTAAAAACTTCAACAAGATTTCTAAGTTGCCAGGTGGTAATAAATATAAAATCCTTGGAAAAAAAGAACTATATTGGATATATAAACTAAAAACTAAAGGCCAGATTACGAGTTTTGCGTTATGAGCGGCTCGGTAATAACTTGCAAGTTATTACCACCGCTCACCTTTAATAACGCTGCTATTACAGGTTTGCAAAAACCTGGCATTAGTGGGCAAGATGGCAGCGTTGAGTTCCATACAGCACACAAATACCAGCACTGCTTGAGCTGGTTTTATGTGCTCGTGCATGATTTCCCCATAGACTTCAATGGGCAGAGCCGGCTAAAAAAAAGCCTAACACCTGCAATAAAGTAGCGTAAAGATCTGTAACGCAGCCCCATTGATTCCTATGGGGAAAGAAAATGTATGTTTAAATCTAACACCCTAACATAAACCCCAAGTCTAAACACCCCTAATCTGCCGCCCCTGACATCGCTGCCACTTACATTACACTTATTAACCCTAATCTGCCGCCCCAATGTCGCCGCCACCTACCTACACTTATTAGCCCCTAATTTTCCGCCCCCAATGTCGCCGTCGCCACTATACTGAAGTTATTAACCCCTAAACCTCTGGCCTCCCACATCAATAACACTAAATAAATATATTGACCCCTAAACCTAACCATAAGTCTAACCCTAACCCCTAAGTTTAATATAATTAAAATAAATCTAAATAAAACTTACCATTATTACCTAAATAATTCCTATTTAAAACGTAATACTTACCTATAAAATAAACCCTAACCTAGCTACAAAATAACTAATAGTTACATTGTAGCTATCTTACGGCTAGATTTAGAGTTTGGTCGGTAACGACCCAAAAAGCTAACGCCGGCTTTTTTCTGGCCGCACTATAAAAATAACTCTGGTATTGAGAGTCCACATAAAGGCTGCGTTAGGCTCCAAAAAAGGAGCGTAGAGCATATTTAACGCAGCTTCAACTCTCGATCCCAGAGTTGCTTACGCAAGCGACCAGCCTCAAAAACGTGCTCATGCACGATTCCCCCATAGGAAACAATGGGGTGTTTGAGCTGAAAAAAAACCTAACACCTGCAAAAAAGCCGCGTTCAGCTCCTAACGCAGCCCCATTGTTTGCTATGCGTAAACACTTCCTACGTCTGCACCTAACACTCTAACATGTACCCCGAGTCTAAACACCCCTAACCTTACACTTATTAACCCCTAATCTGCTGCCCCCGCTATCGCTGACACCTGCATATTATTATTAACCCCTAATCTGCCGCTCCGTTAACCGCCGCTACTTACATTATCCCTATGTACCCCTAATCTGCTGCCCTAACATCGCCGACCCCTATATTATATTTATTAACCCCTAATCTGCCCCCCACAATGTCGCCTCCACCTGCCTACACTTATTAACCCCTAATCTGCCGAGCGGACCTGAGCGCTACTATAATACAGTTATTAAACCCTAATCCGCCTCACTAACCCTATAATAAATAGTATTAACCCCTAATCTGCCCTCCCTAACATCGCCAACACCTAACTTCAATTATTAACCCCTAATCTGCCGACTGGAGCTCACCGCTATTCTAATAAATGTATTAACCCCTAAAGCTAAGTCTAACCCTAACACTAACACCCCCCTAAGTTAAATATAATTTACATCTAACGAAATTAATTATCTCTTATTAAATAAATTATTCCTATTTAAAGCTAAATACTTACCTGTAAAATAAATCCTAATATAGCTACAATATAAATTATAATTACATTGTAGCTATTTTAGGATTAATATTTATTTTACAGGCAACTTTGTAATTATTTTAACCATGTACAATAGCTATTAAATAGTTAAGAACTATTTAATAGTTACCTAGTTAAAATAATTACAAAATTACCTGTAAAATAAATCCTAACCTAAGTTAGAATTAAACCTAACACTATACTATCATTAAATTAATTAAATAAAATACCTACAATTACCTACAATTAAACCTAACACTACACTATCAATAAATAAATTAAATACAATTCCTACAAATAACTACAATGAAATAAACTAAGTTACAAAAAATAAAAAAATATTTACAAACATAAGAAAAATATTACAACAATTTTAAACTAATTACACCTACTCTAAGCCCCCTAATAAAATAACAAAGATCCCCAAAATAAAAAATGCCCTACCCTATTCTAAATTACTAAAGTTCAAAGCTCTTTTACCTTACCAGCCCTGAACAGGGCCCTTTGCGGGGCATGCCCCAAGAAGTTCAGCTCTTTTGCCTGTAAAAAAAAACATACAATACCCCCCCAACATTACAACCCACCACCCACATACCCCTAATCTAACCCAAACCACCCTTAAATAAACCTAACACTAAGCCCCTGAAGATCTCCCTACCTTGTCTTCACCTCACCAGGTATCATCGATCCGTCCTGGCTCCAAAATCTTCATCCAACCCAAGCGGGGGCTGGCGATCCATCATCCGGTGGCTGAAGAGGGAGAAGAGCATCTTCTATCTTCATCCGATGACAACCGGCTCCATCCTGAAGACCTCCACCGCGGACCCATCTTCTTCCGGCGACGTCCAACTGAAGAATGACGGTTCCTTTAAGGGACGTCATCCAAGATGGCGTCCCTCGAATTCCGATTGGCTGATAGGATTCTATCAGCCAATCGGAATTAAGGTAGGAATATTCTGATTGGATGATAGAATCAGCCAATCAGAATCAAGCTCAATCCGATTGGCTGATCCAATCAGCCAATCAGATTGAGCTCGCATTCTATTGGCTGATCGGAACAGCCAATAGAATGCAAGCTCAATCTGATTGGCTGATTGGATCAGCCAATCGGATTGAACTTGATTCTGATTGGCTGATTCCATCAGCCAATCAGAATATTCCTACCTTAATTCCGATTGGCTGATAGAATCCTATCAGCCAATCGGAATTCGAGGGACGCCATCTTGGATGACGTCCCTTAAAGGAACCATCATTCTTCAGTTGGACGTCGCCGGAAGAAGATGGGTCCGCGGTGGAGGTCTTCAGGATGGAGCCGGTCGTCATCGGATGAAGATAGAAGATGCCGCTTGGATCAAGATGGTTGCCGTTCTGGATCGCCTCTTCTTCCCGGATAGGATGAAGACTTTGGAGCCTCTTCTGGACCTCTTCAGCCACCGGATGATGAATCGCCAGCCCCCGCTTGGGTTGGATGAAGATTTTGGAGCCAGGGCGGATCGGTGATACCTGGTGAGGTGAAGACAAGATAGGATGATCTTCAGGGGCTTAGTGTTAGGTTTATTTAAGGGGGGTTTAGGTTAGATTAGGGGTATGTGGGTGGTGGGTTGTAATGTTGGGGGGGGTATTGTATGTTTTTTTTTACAGGCAAAAGAGCTGAACTTCTTGGGGCATGCACCGCAAAGGGCCCTGTTCAGGGCTGGTAAGGTAAAAGAGCTTTGAACTTTAGTAATTTAGAATAGGGTAGGGCATTTTTTATTTTGGGGGTCTTTGTTATTTTATTAGGGGGCTTAGAGTAGGTGTAATTAGTTTAAAATTGTTGTAATATTTTTCTTATGTTTGTAAATATTTTTTTATTTTTTTGTAACTTAGTTCTTTTTTAGTTTTTGTACTTTAGTTAGTTTATTTCATTGCAGTTATTTGTAGGAATTGTATTTAATTTATTTATTGATAGTGTAGTGTTAGGTTTACTTGTAGGTAATTGTAGGTATTTTATTTAATTAATTTAATGATAGTATAGTGTTAGGTTTAATTCTAACTTAGGTTAGGATTTATTTTACAGGTAATTTTGTAATTATTTTAACTAGGTAACTATTAAATAGTTCTTAACTATTTAATAGCTATTGTACATGGTTAAAATAATTACAAAGTTGCCTGTAAAATAAATATTAATCCTAAAATAGCTACAATGTAATTATAATTTATATTGTAGCTATATTAGGATTTATTTTACAGGTAAGTATTTAGCTTTAAATAGGAATAATTTATTTAATAAGAGATAATTAATTTCGTTAGATGTAAATTATATTTAATTTAGGGGGGTGTTAGTGTTAGGGTTAGACTTAGCTTTAGGGGTTAATACATTTATTAGAATAGCGGTGAGCTCCGGTCGGCAGATTAGGGGTTAATAATTGAAGTTAGGTGTCGGCGATGTTAGGGAGGGCAGATTAGGGGTTAATACTATTTATTATAGGGTTAGTGAGGCGGATTAGGGGTTAATAACTTTATTATAGTAGCGGTGCGGTCCGCTCGGCAGATTAGGGGTTAATAAGTGTAGGCAGGTGGAGGCGACGTTGAGGGGGGCAGATTAGGGGTTAATAAATATAATATAGGGGTCGGCGGTGTTAGGGGCAGCAGATTAGGGGTACATAGCTATAATGTAGGTGGCGGCGCTTTGCGGTCGGCAGATTAGGGGTTAATTATTTAGGTAGCTGGCTGCGATGTTGTGGGGGGCAGATTAGGGGTTAATAAATATAATACAGGGGTCGGCGGTGTTAGGGGCAGCAGATTAGGGGTACATAAGTATAACGTAGGTGGCGGTCGGCAGATTAGGGGTTAAAAAAATGTAATCGAGTGGTGGCAATGTGGGGGGACCTCGGTTTAGGGGTACATAGGTAGTTTATGGGTGTTAGTGTACTTTAGAGTACAGTAGTTAGGAGCTTTATAAACCAGCGTTAGCCCAGAAAGCTCTTAACTACTGACTTTTTTCTGCGGCTGGAGTTTTGTCGTTAGATTTCTAACGCTCACTTCAGCCACGACTCTTAATACCGGAGTTAGAAAAATCCCATTGAAAAGATAGGATACGCAATTTACGTAAGGGGATCTGCGGTATGGAAAAGTCGTGGCTGAAAAGTGAGCGTTAGACCCTTTTTTGAGTGACTCCAAATACTGTAGTTAGCTTAAAACCAGCGTTAGGAGCCTCTAACGCTGGTTTTCACGGCTACCGCCAAACTCCAAATCTAGGCCTTAGGTTTTATTTTTATTTCACAGGTAAGTTTAAATTTATTTTAACTAGGTAGAATAGTTAGTAAATAGTTATTAACTATTTACTAGCTACCAAGTTAAAATAAATACAAATTTACCTGTAAAATAAAACCTAACTTAAGTTACACTAACATCTAACATTATACTAAAATTAAATAAATTACATTAATTAAATACAATTAACTAAATTACAAAAAACCCCCACTAAATTACACAAAATAAAAAAGAAATAATCAAATATTTAAACTAATTACACCTAATCTAATAGCCCTATCAAAATAAAAAAGCCCCCCAAAATAAAAAAAACCATAGACTATACTAAACTGCCAATGACCCTTAAAAGGGCCTTTTGCAAGACATTGCCCAAAAGAAATCAGCTCTTTTACCTGTAAAAGAAATACAAACAACCCCCCAACAGTGAAACCCACCACCCACACAACCAACCCCCCCAAAAAAAAACCTACCTAAAAAACCTAAGCTCCCCATTGCCCTGAAAAGGGCATTTGGATGGGCATTGCCCTTAAAAGGGCATTTAGTTCTTTTACAATGACCAAAGTCCCTAATATAAAAATAAATCCCACCCAATAAAACATTAAAAAAAAACTAACACTAACCCCCGAAAATCTACTTACAGTTTTTGAAGCCTGGACAGCCATCCTCAAAAAAGCCGGGAAAAGTCTTCATCCAAGCAACAAGAAGTCGTCCTACAGGCGGGCAGAAGTCTTCATACAGATGGTATCATCTATCTTCATCCTTCCGACTCGGAGCGGCTCCATCTTCAAGACATCTGGCGCGGAGTATCCTCTTCTTTTGCTGGCTCTTCAAGAATTAATTTTCCTTTAAATGACGTCATCCAAGATGGCATCCCTTGAATTCTGATTGGCTGATAGAATTCTATCAGCCAATCAGAATTAAAGGTTAAAAAATCCTATTGGCGGATGCAAGCCAATACTATTGAGCTTCAATCCTAATGGCTGATCACCCACAACCCACATAACCTTAAACTTAGCTCATTCTCCCCTGTTACTGAGGAAGAAGTTTCAGCACTTATACTGCGCTCTCATCTCACTACCTGTCCCCTTGACCCTATCCCCTCACAGCTACTCCCCTCCCTCTCTGCCACCCTTACCCCTATACTCACACACACTTTCAACCTCTCCCTCAGCACCGGTATATTTCCCTCATCGCTGAAACATGCACTGGTCACCCCTATCCTCAAAAAACCTTCCCTTGATCCTACCTCCCCATCCAACTACCACCCTATTTCCCTCCTCCCTCTTGCATCAAAGCTTCTCGAAAAACTAGCTTATGCACGTCTATCCCATTTCCTTATAATAAACTCCCTCCTTGACCCATTGCAATCTGGATTTCGTACCCATCACTCTACAGAGACAGCAATTGTTAAGGTTACCAACGACCTACTTACAGTAAAATCAAAAGGCCACTTCTCTCTGCTTATCATCCTTTCTGTCCGCAGCCTTTGACACTGTTGACCACCCTCTTTTGCTCCAAATCATCCAATCCTTCAGCATATGGGACACAGCCCTCTCGTGGCTCTCTACCTACCTGTCAAATCGTACCTTTAGTGTAGCCTTCTCTGGGGCCTCCTCTGCCCCATCACCACTTTCTGTCGGAGTACCGCAAGGCTCTGCCTCCATCCCCTTCTCTTCTCAATCTAAACGTCATCACTATGTTCACTAATAAAGTCCCACAGTTTAAAATATCATTTGTATGCCGATGACACCCAAATCTACTTCTCTGCACCAGACCTTTCTCCTTCCTTGCTAACCCATGTCACTAACTGTCTTTCTCACATCTCCAACTGGATGTCTTCTCACTACCTCAAGCTAAATCTCTCCAAAACTGAGCTCCTTATTTTCCCCCCTTCTTCTAAACTCTCCACCCCCAATCTCTCTATAACTGTCGACAACTCCATCATTACTCCTACCCCGCATGCCCGATGTCTCAGGGTCACATTTGACTCAGATCTTTCTTTCACTCTCACATTCAGTCATTGGCTAAAGCCTGCCGCTTCCACCTTAAAAACATCTCTAAAATTAGACACTTCCTTACACAAGACACAACTAAGATTTTAATCCACTCTCTCATTCTCTCCCTCCTCGATTACTGCAACTCTGTCCTCTCTGGTCTCCCCACCTGCCGCCTAGTTCCTTTACAATCCATAATGAATGCCTCTGCCAGGCTCAACTTCCTTACACGTTGCTCTTCATCTGCTGCACCTCTCTGCCAATCCCTTCACTGGCTTCCTCTTGCCTCTAGGATCAAACACAACATTCTCATTCTGACATACAAAGCCCTCAACTGTACTGCTCCCCCCTATATCTCAGATCTTGTCTCCAGATACTCTCCCTTCCATCCCCTTCACTCTGCTCATGACCTCCTACTCTCCTCCTCTCTTGTCACCTCATCACACTCCCGTTTACCGGACTTCTCCAGACTGGCTCCCATCTTGTGGAACTCTCTGCCTCGCTCCACAAGACTCTCTTCTAGTTTTAAAAGCTTCAAGTGCTCCCTAAAGACTCTACTGTTCAGGGATGCATACAACCTATGCTAACCTTTCTTTATACCAGTTCCTCTCCTCCATTGCTTTCCCCTGAACCCCCTTAGCATGTAAGCCTAAGAGTCCAGCTGTTTGTTGATCACCTTCTTAAGAGCCGACTACAACAGTGCAACTCTTGGCAGGGCCCTATACCCATTTGATCCCTATAATTGTTTTGCTGTACTCTGCATTGTTTATAGCGCTGCGGAATCTGTTGGCGCTCTACAAATAACCGATAATAATGGAATTCTATAGTCGTCGAACTTCATCCATCTTCTTTATTAATTTTCAAATTCAAATTAGCCAATAGAATGAAAGTTTTTTCTACTGACTAATTTATATTTGAAATTGAAAATCAGCCAAGGCAAGGGTACCTCTATATAAAGGGAGTAAAACGCATTCATAATTCAGTGTGCAGAGGGTAAATGAATGAAGAGAACATTGGATGGAAGATCAGCAGATAAGAATAAAAGAAGATGGAAGAAGATAGAAGACCTTGGTTGCCGCCTCCGCCGGGATGGAGATAGAAGACAACTACCGATGTGATAGAAGAAGTGCACCGCAATTGGCTATCATGTAGGAGGTGGATTCAAGTTTGGTGAGTATTATCTTTGCGGTTTAGTGCTAGGCTTTTTTTGGTTGGTGTTTTTTTTTTTTAAGAATAGGGTGGTTTGTTTTTATTTTCTTCTGGGAAGCAAAAGAGCTTTAGGGCAATGCCCAACCAAATGCCCTTTTTTAGAAATTCTTTTTTTGAGGGGTTACTTGTAAAGTAGAATGGGCTTATATTTTTATATTTTTATTTTTTTAAGAGGGGCTATAGTTTTGGAATAGGCATAACTATTTTATTTTTTTTTGGTAAAAAAACATGTTTCTGTAATGCTAGTTTTTTATTTTCTTTAAAGCTTTTTTAATGTAATGTTAGGTTGTTTTTTATGTAATGTTAGTTTTTTTATTTTTAAAGTAATGTCAGGTTTCTATTGTTTGTGAACTTAGGGGTGTTAGGTTAGTGGTGTTAGGGGGTGTTAGCTGGTTAGAGGGATTAGAGGTTAGTGGTGGGTACTTTGCAATGGGGTTGTGGTGGTTTAGTGGTTAATAGTGTAGCAGGGATTTGGCAATGTGGGGATGCGGCGGTACAGGGTTAGTAGTGTAACGGGTGCTTAGCAATGTATCTGGTGGTTTCGAGGTTAATAGTGTAGTGGGGACTTAGCAGTGGGCTATGTGGTGGTTTAGGGGTTAATAGTGTAGTGGAGAATTTGCAATGGACTATGGGATGGTTTAGGGGTTAATAGTGTAGTAGGGACTCTGCAGTGGGCTATGTGGCAGTTTAGGGCTTATTAGAGTAGGGGGCTTGTGGTAATTTAGGTTAGTGCACAAGTAAGGTTGTTAGTGTTTTTCTCTCCATTGAAGTCTATGGGGGTATGTTAACATAGTCGTGATTTTGTAACTTCGGCTCTTTGCGCATGTCAAGTTAGCGCACAAGAGAATTTTTTTTACTGTTAATTAAAAAACTGTACATTGCCTTTACGTGTGCAAAGAGCCAAAGTCTAGCTTAGTTAACATGCAAGTGGGAGTGATAAATAGCGCTCCACTCAATATAGCCCTAGGTAGGTGATTTTTATGGCATATAATTTTATAATGGCAATTATCTAATAATGATAGGTTTATGAAATCCCTCACTGGAAAGAGTGGTTTGATCTTACTAGCCTGTTAAGTGTGTGTCTTAATTGAGCCCAACATGCCTGTGGATTAATGTTTCCTTTTTTTGTCTAGAATGAAATATGTAATCTGCATTTTTAGCTGTAAGAACTTAAAAAACAAAAATCGCTCATAAGGTTACTATGATAGAAAGTAATTGTGTCACAGTGATACTCCAAAGAAACGTGGAGCAAAACTGCTTCTGATGTTTTCTGCTCCGGATTGAATTTGCCGAAATTTCTTTGCACTTAATAGTATTCATGTTTGGTGCCACATTAGGACTTCCCCGTGGTGTATTTTCACTTTATATAACTGACAACTAGTTTACTTGCTTATTTGCTTGGGCTGTCTTGGAAATCTAGACTTTTAAAATCATCTAGCAGTTACCAGCCTCCAGTTCCTAACATTAAAGCCACACCCTGTTATGCTATTTATGAACTCCTGGCTTCTAGCATCTTCTATATACTTTGCCACCTGCACCTGATCTTTGCACTGTCCTGACTGTTTGCCTCTGATCCTTTGGTTTCTATATTTAGGATTTGTCTGCTGTTCACCTGTGTCCTGATCCCCAACATGTTCTTACAGTCCAAACCAGATATGGGCTAATATTCCAACCGAGTCATGGGTCTTCATTCCAGACCACTTGGGCTCTATGGTCTCTCATCCTGTATTCCTGCTTTGACACTTTGGTTTCTGCCTGTGCTCTTGATTCTGCTTCACCTTCTTTATGCATCACCTGTGAAACCACTTCATTATACTTCAGAACAAGCCACTTATCTTTCTTTGGCATCGATCAGAATCTTTACAATAGCTCCTCTTGATAATGAGCTATATTACAAGTTGAGCACAATTGTGCATTACCATTGCTTGAGCGCAATAAATAGTGCTTCTAATTGTGTGCTTATATTACAAGACCAAAGTTATTTCTTTATTGCTCAAGTATAGAGCAGAGCAGTGGCTGTAATTTTATAATGTTGGAGACCTAAAATCTGTAATACTCTCCCGTGTAATACAAATAACCCCTTTTTATTTTTAAATTGGCATAGAATTAATAAATGAACAGTTTATAACAGTCTGAACTAGCTGGCGGAATTTTTTTACACCTACCTCAATTTGCCCAATTGCCCAAAAGCATATAACTGAGTCTATGTACTAACTCCAAAATGTGTTGTACATGTCATGAATTGGATCTGCTCATTGCCGTGTCGCCGCGGCTCACAGATCCCCTCTGTATCACGTCACGTTGCCTAGCAACGTGACGCGGTATCTGGCTCTCCTCCTGACGTCAGAGTCTCCCTGCCTTCAAATCTCGGCGGGAGATCTGAATTGGCGCCCGTTTGTTTTTTCTGTTCATTCTCCCGGACCGGACCTGTGTGAGTAATTCTTTTTGTCTCCCTTGCCTGAATCCTTGCCTGAATACTCTCTGCCAGTTTATCTATCCTGCTTAAAGGAACATTTGCTTTATTCAAACCTGATAAAAGGAATCTCTGTTTGTTTGCTAACCTGCTTAAAGGGACATTTACTTTATCCAAACCTGCAAAAAGGAACCTCAGTTTGTTTACTAAACCTGCTTAAAGGGACATTTGCTTTATCCAAACCTGCTAAAAGGAATCTTTGTTTATTTACTAACCTGCTTAAAGGGACATTTACTTTATCCAAACCTGCAAAAAAGAACCTCAGTTTGTTTACTAAACCTGCTTAAAGGGACATTTGCTTTATCCAAACCTGCTAAAAGGAATCTTTGTTTATTTACTAACCTGCTTAAAGGGACATTTACTTTATCCAAACCTGCTAAAAGGAATCTCAGTTTGTTTACTAAACCTGCTTAAAGGGACACTTGCTTATCCAAACCTGCTAAAAGGAATCCTTGTTTATTTACTAACCTGCTTAAAGGGACATTTGCTTTATTACTTGCTAAAGGAATTTCACTTAGTTTATTTATCTTCTTAAAAGGACATTTGCTTTCTTCAATCCTGAGTGGGTCACGTCCAGGATATTTCTCAGTGTGCTAGCGTGTGTTTTTTACTTTTCACGCTAGCAGTTGGGTTGAATCCTGAGCTGGTCCTTTACGGCTGACATTACAAACGGGCCATAAAAATGGACCCCACTGAATTATCCATGGCCGTGACCCACCAGGGACAGTTATTGGGATCTCATGCTACCCACTTACAATCCTTGGACGCAAAGTTGGATCAGATAACTATTTTACTTCAGAATATGGCTGCTCCTATACCTCCTAATCCTATTCCTTTGGATCCCTCTCCCCCTACGAATCCTACCAATCAGACACAAGCTCAGCTCAGTCCCAGGATACCTCTTCCGGACAAATATGATGGGAATCCTGAGGATTGTAGGGGTTTTTTGAATCAGTGTCGCCTTCATTTTCGGAATAGTCCAGTTCTCTTTGCAACTCCCTCCTCTAGAATCACTTTCCTTATATCCTTAATGAAAGGTAGAGCCTTAGCCTGGGTATCACCTTTGCTTGAAAAGAATGATCCAATACTCCAGGATGTGGATACATTTCTCTCTGTCTTTTCAAATGTCTTCGATAAGCCAGGGAGGTCTGCCGCGGCTGAAGCTTCTCTTCTAGACTTACGACAAGGTGGTCAACCTGTATCTCAATATGCCATTGAATTTCGCACTCTAGCTTCTGAGACTACCTGGAATCAGGGAGCTCTTAGAGCAGCTTTTCGCAAAGGACTCTCTGAACGTCTCAAAGATGAGTTGGTCTATCGTGAAATCCCAGAATCTCTAGAGGCTCTGATAAATCTTTGTATTTGTCTCGATTCCAGATACCGCGAACGCCAACAAGAAAGAGAGAGAAATCAGAAAGCTTCTAATCGTCCTTTTCGTCTGGTACCTCGTATCTCTAACCCTTTAACTCCCGCTTCTCCACCTTCCGATCAGACTGAACCAATGGAAATTGGCACCATTAGATTAACTGAAACTGAACGTCTGAGGAGACGATCTCTTGGACTGTGTTTATACTGTGGCCTTAAAGGACATTTATTAAAAGATTGTCCTACCAGACCGGTAAAAGCCAGGGCTTAACTTCTGTCCAGGGAACTAAGTTAAGCCAAATAGGATCTCATTCCCTCAATAATAAACTTTTTGTTCCGGTTACTCTTCAAATTGGAGGAGACAGGATTCATACTCAAGCTCTTATTGACTCTGGTGCTGGAGGAGTCTTCATCGATTCCACATTTGTAACTACTCACTCTATTCCATTAAGCAAAAAGGAATATTCTATTCCAGTCTCCACTGTTAGTGGAGATCCTTTGGGTCCCGGACTTATCCAGTTTGCTACTAGACCCATTCTCTTTTCTGTTGGAATTCTTCATTCAGAGACAATATGTTTTGATGTAATCTCGACTCCTCAATTTCCCATAATATTGGGTCTTCCCTGGCTCCAGTTACATAATCCTGTATTCTCCTGGACTCAAGGCGAACTCATTTCCTGGGGATATACTTGTCAAAATAGGTGTCTTCAGATTCCCACGAAAGTGCCTCTCACCATTGCTCTCACTATTGACACCTCTGGGTCGTTACCCACACCTTATCAAGATTACGTTGATGTTTTTTCCAAGAAAGAAGCAGAACGTCTTCCCCCACATCGTACTTTTGATTGCCCCATTGATCTACTTCCTGGGGCAACCTACCCTCGTGGCAAGACGTATCCGCTCTCAAGGCCAGAGAATGTTGCCTTAGAGGAATATATCCAAGATAGTTTGGCTAGAGGTTTTATTCGACCTTCCTCTTCTCCTCTTGGGGCTGGTTTCTTTTTTGTGGGAAAGAAGGATGGAGGACTGCGACCTTGTATTGATTATCGGGGTTTGAATCAAATCACAGTCAAGAATAGTTACCCTCTGCCTCTTATTCCTGAACTGTTCACTTATCTTCAAGGAGCTACAATATTTACCAAACTAGACCTTCGTGGTGCTTATAACCTTATTCGCATGCGCAAAGGAGACGAATGGAAGACAGCCTTTAACACTCGATTTGGGCATTATGAATATCTGGTTATGCCTTTTGGGCTGTGTAATGCCCCTGCTGTTTTTCAACACTTCGTCAATGAGATCTTTCGGGATTTTTTGAACTCCTTCGTCATTATCTACCTTGACGATATTTTAATTTTTTCTCACAATTATCAAGATCATGTACACCATGTCAGGAAGGTTTTGCAACGGTTACGAGACAATCATCTATTCGCCAAATTGGAGAAATGTTCATTTCATCAAAAATCCATACCCTTCTTGGGTTATGTAATATCTGAATCTGGATTTGAAATGGATCCGAATAAACTTTCTTCCATTTTGGATTGGCCTAGACCTGATTCTCTTAAGGCTCTACAACGGTTTCTTGGCTTCGCCAATTATTACAGGAAATTTATCAAAGGATTTGCTACTATTACTTCTCCTCTCACGTCACTCACTAGAAAGGGGCAAGATTGTAAAGAGTGGTCCCCAGAGGCTATTAAGGCCTTTGAGTCTCTCAAAAAGGCCTTTTCTTCTGCACCCATACTCCGTCACCCAAATCCGGATTTTCAATTTATCCTAGAAGTGGATGCTTCTTCTGTTGCTGCTGGGGCTGTTCTTTCCCAACGAATACCTGACACGGGTAAGATTCATCCTGTAGGTTTCTTTTCCAAGAAATTTACTTCTTCTGAATTAAATTATGACGTTGGCAATAAGGAATTATTAGCCATCAAGATGGCTCTGGACGAATGGAGGCATTGGTTGGAGGGTACTACCTTTCCATTTTCCATACTCACGGATCATAAAAATCTTCTTTATCTCCAAACTGCCAAACGATTGAATTCCAGACAAGCTCGTTGGTCTTTATTCTTTTCACGTTTTAATTACAATCTTTCCTATATACCTGGTTCTAAGAATATAAAAGCGGATGCCTTATCCAGGCAGTTTCAATCTACCTCTACTCCAGAATCTGGTACCATACTTCATCCACAAGAAGTCATAGCTCAATTATCAACCTCTTGTTTACAGGAGTTACAGTCTGCTCAAAAGGATCTTCCTTCTTCCTTTAAATCTCCTGACGGTTTATTATTTGTTCCTGAACGTCTCCGTCCTAAGATTCTCCATTGGGCTCATGATAGTCCTCTCTCTGGACATCCTGGCGTCAGTAACACGACTCGGAATCTTAAACAGTATGTCTGGTGGCCTACTCTCTCTCAAGATGTTAAAGATTATGTCTCAGTTTGCACTCAATGTGCTACAAATAAAGCTCCTCGTCAACTCCCTTCTGGTTTACTTCAACCTTTACCCATTCCTCACCAGCCTTGGACCCATCTATCTATGGATTTTATTACAGACCTTCCTCTTTCTGCCGGAAACAACACTATTTTAGTGGTGGTTGACAGGTTTACGAAGTCTGCCCATTTCATTCCTTTGCCTGGTCTTCCATCTGCCAAGGGACTTTCTGAGCTTTTCCTTTTGCATATCGTGAGATTACATGGTTTTCCTTTGGACATCGTCTCCGATAGAGGGGTACAATTTGTTTCTCGGTTCTGGAAATGGCTCTGCAAACATTTTGGCACTACAATCTCTTTATCAACCTCTCATCATCCACAGTCTAATGGTCAAACCGAGAGAGTAAACCAATGTCTGGAGACTTACCTTAGACATTATGTGGACCATCATCATTCTAATTGGACTCGTTATCTTCCTTTAGCGGAGTTGGCCCATAATGCTCGTTACAATTCATCTCTTCAGTCTTCTCCCTTTTTTGCAGCTTATGGATTTCAACCCAGAACATTTCCTCTGTATACTTCCTCTTCTGAAAATCCTGCTTCTGATCAAACTGCTCGGAGATTAACTCGACATTGGCGTAAAATACGTGATCTTCTTTCCAAAGCTTCTAAAAGATACAAGTTTTTTGCTGATCGCAGACGGAAGAAGGCTCCTAATTTTCGTCCTGGAGACAAGGTGTGGATTTCTACTCGTCACCTTCATCTCAAACAACCTTCTATCAAATTGGGGCCTCGATATGTGGGTCCTTTCCGAATACTGGGTCAAGTTTGTTCTACTGCATATCGAGTTGCTCTTCCCAAGACTCTCAAAGCTCACCCTGTGTTCCATGTTTCTCTCCTGAAACCGGTGAAATCTAATAGATTTTCTAAATCTCTGCCCAAACCTCCGCCTCTCTTGGTACAGGGACAGCCTGAGTTTGAGATTGCTCACATTCTGGATTCCAAACTTCGTGGCAAGAAACTATACTATCTCATCCATTGGAAGGGTTATCCGGTCACGGAACGGTCTTGGGAACCAGCCCGGCATGTTCACGCCCCTGCTTTGATTAAAGCCTTTCACAAAGCTTATCCTGCTAGGCCTGGTCCTGTCCCCCGGAGGGGTCCTTGAGAGGGGGGTGCTGTCATGAATTGGATCTGCTCATTGCCGTGTCGCCGCGGCTCACAGATCCCCTCTGTATCACGTCACGTTGCCTAGCAACGTGACGCGGTATCTGGCTCTCCTCCTGACGTCAGAGTCTCCCTGCCTTCAAATCTCGGCGGGAGATCTGAATTGGCGCCCGTTTGTTTTTTCTGTTCATTCTCCCGGACCGGACCTGTGTGAGTAATTCTTTTTGTCTCCCTTGCCTGAATCCTTGCCTGAATACTCTCTGCCAGTTTATCTATCCTGCTTAAAGGAACATTTGCTTTATTCAAACCTGATAAAAGGAATCTCTGTTTGTTTGCTAACCTGCTTAAAGGGACATTTACTTTATCCAAACCTGCAAAAAGGAACCTCAGTTTGTTTACTAAACCTGCTTAAAGGGACATTTGCTTTATCCAAACCTGCTAAAAGGAATCTTTGTTTATTTACTAACCTGCTTAAAGGGACATTTACTTTATCCAAACCTGCAAAAAAGAACCTCAGTTTGTTTACTAAACCTGCTTAAAGGGACATTTGCTTTATCCAAACCTGCTAAAAGGAATCTTTGTTTATTTACTAACCTGCTTAAAGGGACATTTACTTTATCCAAACCTGCTAAAAGGAATCTCAGTTTGTTTACTAAACCTGCTTAAAGGGACACTTGCTTATCCAAACCTGCTAAAAGGAATCCTTGTTTATTTACTAACCTGCTTAAAGGGACATTTGCTTTATTACTTGCTAAAGGAATTTCACTTAGTTTATTTATCTTCTTAAAAGGACATTTGCTTTCTTCAATCCTGAGTGGGTCACGTCCAGGATATTTCTCAGTGTGCTAGCGTGTGTTTTTTACTTTTCACGCTAGCAGTTGGGTTGAATCCTGAGCTGGTCCTTTACGGCTGACAGTACACTGACTGGACCCATGTGAATCTTGAGGGGAGGCAATGGGGGAAGCTCCTCCTGGATTTTCTCTTCTTCTATCTTAATGGAAAAGTCAAGTCCAAATAAAACTTTTCATGATTCAAATAGGGCATGTATTTTTTTTTTTTTACATTTCTTTTTTTATGGACAACAATGTAAATAACAACAAAAGTAGCTGAATTTTAACCCCATCTGGGGTACAATAAGAAGATACAATGTGCATATAAAACATTCAGGTGATAAATTAAAAATGTATCTTTTTAGCTACACATTGTTAATACTATTTTACTTTTGCACCAACAATAATCTAATAACCATACTATGAACAAGCATGTGAGTATCAACAAAGAGAGGTGAACTTAATTCTAGACTTGTGCATGATCATAAAATTTGTTTCGGTTTGGATTGATTCGGATTTTTTAGAATTTCGGTTTGGATCGATTCGAATTCTGAAAAATTTGAACAAATTTGTTTCGGATTCGGCTGGATTCAGCTGGATTCCGTTTGGTTCAGAAATTCAGAATTTTCGGTATGTGTTAGGTGGGATATGCTGTGTATTAGACTAGTATTATGTACTGTATATTAGGTGTAACCCATAGCAGAGTGATATAACCTAATATACTGTACAATATTAGTGTAATCCATGGCCATCCGAATTTACTGAATAAATTTGAACTAATTCGGATTTATTCGGTAGATTCGGCACTATTTTAATTTGGAAATTGTAATCGATCGGAATCTCCGAATTTACCGAATTCAGACGAATTTCCAAATCGATCCGAAATGAATCGCACATGTCTACTTAAATCCCACCTGGGGTATTATGAGAGAAATACCCAATTGAATATGTAATTTTTACATTTTTTAAGTGCACACTGTCGTCACTTTTTTTACTTTTACACAACCAATACTCTAAAATCCATAATAGAACAAAAACCTAAACATAATAAAAAACAAAACACAACACAACAACAACGAGAAAAAAAAAAAAGGGAAGGGGAGGAGAACCTATTTACTAAATCCCTGAGAACACTAGTTCAAAGTTTCATAGAAAATATATTCGATTTCAGTAAGGAGGAGTACTTTTATAAACAAGATACAATAGGGGGAGGGGTAAGATGTATGCACTGTTATTAAAGAAATATATATATATATATGAGTAGTCCTGAAAACAATTCCTTGTAAGGCCACTGCACAAATTAGACTGTTTATAAAAGAAAAATGTGGCGGCGTTCCCCCAAAACAACCCCCACAATATTATCATTCACAAGGGACCACTCCCAGACATCCGTGTATATACAAGATAAAGTGCTTGACTCACCACTCTTCAGTCCCTTGGTGAGGTGTTTTTTTCTTTTCCTCTATGATCAGGATGCTGTATCCAATTTTGGTGTGAACAGTTGTGTCCTGTAATCCAGGATTGTTACTCTCTGCCCATTTATTCTGTTTTTGGGGCCCTGAAAAAAGTCCACCTGTGTCCCTTGGATATTAAGACAGTCAGTGCAGTGTGCCTCTAGCTCACCTACCGCAATTTATATCCAAAACCTGTGCTCACTGTTTGGCCAAATAATAAGCGAAGCATCAGAAAAAGTGTATAACAGGAGCACCAAGTATATGGATAAAAAATTAAACTTTATTTAGAACATAAAGGTTTAAACCTATCAAGTTATGTTCTAAATAAATCTGAAGTTGAAGTGTTGAGTTTAGGTTTAACATTTGTTCCATCTGCAGATTTCAATTTGTTCAGAACTCTTTTGGACGTTAACAAAATGATTCGAAACCTAACGTTGAGAAAATTCTTTAAGACACAGGATCAACGTCAGTGTAATGAGAGTCCAAGTTCTATTGATGTATCTGAGCTTGAATGTCATGTTAATATTGATTTGAATTTTCAAGAATTATGTGATGTGAGGACTCTGGAATCCCTCCAAGAAGAGGAAGAGATGGAAGAAAGTAGACGGGTGGCAACCCCACTACTTAAGAACAAATCTTTGTTCTATCCCATCCAGAACAGGGGTCCTCTTTTGGAGAAATTCCAGAAGCGAGTGGAAAGTGATTTAATTAAGCTCCAATATGTTACACAAAGGGGCAAGAAGTCCAATGTCACACGAAAACAAAGAATGGCACTAGATGGCCTAAGAGATAACAACGACCTAGTGATTAGGTCAGCCGATAAGGGCGGAGCTATTGTGGTTCTTGATAAAAGGGATTTCATTCAGGAAGCTTTTAGACAGCTGAGAGTAGAACAGGATTACGAGGTATTGTCATTTGATCCAACACGCCAATTCCAGAGACAGTTGGTCTCCCTTGTGGACGATGGGGTTGAGATGGGCTATATAGACCAAGAAACTAAAGATTATCTTTTGGTACAAAATCCAGCCGTTCCGGTGTTTAACCATTTACCCAAAATCCACAAGTCTACTGACAATGTCCAAGGGAGACCAATTGTTAGTGGAATATGCTAACTACTCGAACACCTGTCAGAGTGGTTGGATGGCATCCTGCAGCCCTTGGTAAGCTCCCTTTGGAGTCACCTGTCGGATACCAAACATGTGTTGAATTTACTTTCTGATGTGGTATGGCAGAGTGACTTCAAGTGGTTGACAGTGGATGTAAGATCCCTGTATTCAACCATACCACATGATAAGGGCCTGGAGGCCATAAAATTCTTTCTGTCAAAAAAGTATCCAAATGATCAGGATTTTATTGGATACATATTGAGAGTAACTAGATTTCTCCTTACCCACAACTATTTCCTGTTTGAGGGGAAGTTCTTTCTCCAGAGGCGTGGGACAGCGATGGGGGCCAAATTTGCCCCCTCTTACGCCAACCTTTTCATGGGTTGGTGGGAGCTCTCCCACGTCTTTGGAGAGCGAAACCTGTTCAGGCAGAAGATAGTGTGGTATAGGCGCTTCATTGACGATCTCCTCTTCATTTGGCAAGGCTCCCGTAAAGATCTAGAGAAGTTTGTAGAGGGACTTAACAACAACAATGTAGGCATTAGCTTTACGTCCGAGATACAAGAGCATACAGTCAATTTCTTGGACATCTCATTAAAGGGAGAGACAGGCCAGAAGATTACCACAGAGACATATCGGAAACCTATCACAGGGAACTCTTTGCTACATGCCGCAAGTTGCCACCCAAGGAGGGTGTTTAGGGGTGTAGCTAGAGGTCAGTTCATTCGCCTGAAGAGGAACTGTACTGATCAAAGTACATATGAGAAACAGGCCGACGAACTATCAGTTAGACTCATGGAAAGAGGCTATCCGGGGTCAATAATTACAAAAGAGAGAAAAGCAGTTACCAAAATTAACAGAGTTGATCTTTTGAGACAAAAAAACACAAAGTACAAAAAAAGGACAAAAGGGACTGAGGACAGGAAAATCACATTCACGACAGAGTATTCACAACAGTACACACAAATATGTCAAATCATTAGAAATAACTACAATTTGTTGTCTGCAGATGATGCTCTAAAGGAGACAGTATCTGAAGGCATCAGATGTACATATAAAAGAAACAGAACGATAGGTAATATAATTGCACCCACAAGACTGAGGAAGGAACAGACGGATGGGTCCTCTTGGTTGAGACTCAATGGGACCTATAGGTGCAAAGCTTGCGAGAAAGTCACTATAGGAGACTCCTTCAGCTCTCTAGTCACTTGGGAACACTTCCAGAAGAATTTATGTCTTAACTGCAGGTCTACCTTTGTAGTGTATTTGATCTCATGCACCCACTGTGCCCTCCAGTATGTAGATCTCACGACAAGGGAAGCCAGGGTAAGGATAAAAGAACATCTAGCGGATATTAAAGCGGGGGTTCTCACAACGCCACTTATTAAGCATTTTTCGATTACACACAACAAAGATAATTCGTTCTTTTCCTGGACCATCATTGAGAAGGTACCAGTCCAGATGAAAGGAGGGGACAGAACCCGCAAACTAGGCGAAAGGGAGGCCTTCTGGATCTTTCGTTTAAAAACAAGGATACCAGACGGCCTCAATTCGGAATTTGACCTCATTAATTTTTGGTAGTATATATTTTTACTTTTTTACCTCTCTTCACACATTTAAAATATGTAGGCAATAATATGATTACCATGTAAACCCAATCTACCTGTATACTAAGAATACTTACATATGTATAGAGAGTATTTACCAAAATATTAATACACAAACAAAGCACAATATACATCAGGTCCTTGGTAGGAAGTAGCACACACATGGTTTAACAGAAATACTAAGGTTAAATACATAGCTAGTGCATGAACTCCCAAATATACTTTGAATAGGATATAAGGGTTCTCCACTTGTTGAGGACATTTACTAATAACTAGTATATAGATAGAGTATAAAACAATTGGCACTTTTCTTTTTTTTTTTTTTTAATATTTCTTTATTAAGTGAAACACATTTATAATAATACAATCAAAATTCAGCAACTTGTTCATTTTAAGGCGTACATTGCCTATTATTTTCCAATAGGACAAAGCATATATAAACATCCAAAGAAAATTAAACATCATTTTGTTTTCAAATTTGTCTTACATTTTTCCTGTATTGTTTTTTCTGTTAACCCAAATGTGTTCCTCACATTTTCCAATTATATACAACAAAATAAACATAAATAAGAAAAAAGAAGAAGAAGAGAAAGTAAGAAGAAGTGGGAGAGGAGAAAAAAAAAAAAAAAAAAAAAAAAAAAAAGGGAAAAAGGGGGGCAAACCCCCCCCCCCCCTTCATCCCCTCGTCCTACTCTATCCTCTTAACCCTATCTTACTAGTACTTCATGACTTGGAGAACTAAATTTCTCTACTTGAAGAATACCAATTCGCTGGAAATATGTCTAGCGTAGCTAGATCTGCGAACGTCTCAGAACTTAAAAAGGGGTACAAAATTTGTTTCTGGATCTGTAATGTATATGTTTTAATTATAGGTAACCATCCTAATATAAATCTTTTTACTTTATGCTCCTTAACATTCTTCATATGAAATGATTCAAATACAATATGGTTTTGAATTTCCTTTATTATCCTAGCCAATGAGGGTGCAGCTATAGATTTCCAGTTTTTTACGATCAAATGTCTTACCAGTAGTATAAGTATATTTAAAATTTTAACTTGTATTCCTAGATCCGGATTATACCTTTTTAAAAACATAACTGTTTCCATGTCTATAGATATATTTGAATTATAAAGTTTATTGATCCAGTAAACTAGCTTCTCCCACCCTTGCTTCATTTTAGGACAGAGATAAAACATATGACATATGTCCGCTTTCGCAAAGTTACAACGCGGGCAGCTAAAACTTTGTGCTGGATACATTTTCGTCAATCGGGCTGGGGTTAAATAAAAATTATTAATAAGTTTGTAATGGGATTCTTTCCAGCTCATAGGTATAGTTAACTTCCTTGTAGTCAGAAGACTTGTATTTATTTTTGTTAACTCTAGATTAGGAAAATTATATTTCCAGTTATCATGTATTTTATTCAAGGAAATAAGGCTTTGTTTAGCAAGTAAGATATCATATAACAAAGAGATAGATGTAGAGCCCACCACATATTGATGTATATATCCTTTAATTTCAGTCCATTCCTTAAATTGATCCCTATCCCTTCTCATATCTTCTATAAAATGTCTGACTTGTAAATAACCAAAAAAACTAGTTCTAGGTATTTCAAATTGTGATACTAGGGTTTCAAAGGAGACAGCACACCAGTCATTCGTTAATACCTGATTAATATACTTCACTCCTTTGTCTGCCCATTTTCTAAATATAGCTTGATTGATTCCAGGTGTAAAACTAGGATTGCCCCTTATAGGAAGAAAATCAGAATAATATGGATCCATATCTAATATGCCACACAGTTTATACCAAGCTATGATGATATTCTTAATGGAGATCAAACAATCTATATTCCTCGGAAGTACTTTCAATGGACAATGTAAAATCGCTTTCAAAGAAAAAGGATATACAAAAAAACTCTCGATATCATTTGATGAAACCTTATTTATATCTGTCAACCACTCAATTGCTATTTTAGCTAAAAAAGCAATATTATAAAGGTGAATGTCTGGTAGGGCAAAACCTGCCATTTTATATGGTTGCATCATCTTTTTTAACGCTATTCTTGGTTTCTTATCTTTCCAAATAAAATTAGAAAAAGCAGCGTTAATTCTCTGTCGATCATAAGTCTTAATCAAAAGCGGTAAATTTTGGAGTGAATATACTAGTCTAGGGAAGACAATAGTCTTAATTAGATTTACTCGGGCTGAAATTGACAGGGGCAAAGATACCCATAACTTTAAATCCGCAATAATTTTTTGGATCAAGGGATAAAAGTTCTCTATGTACCACTTATTAGGATTGGCACTAAGTTTAATACCTAAGTAATTAAGGGTTTCAGTGGTTCTAAACGGGATTTGTTGCAGACTAATATTAGTTTTATTTAACCACATAATTTCACTCTTATTACAGTTAATATTATATCCGGAAAATGATGCGAAAAACTGTAAAGTGTCTACTATTAATGGAATTGACTGTGTAGTGTTCTGCAGAAAAATCAATAAATCATCAGCGTACAGTAATATTTTTAATTTACTCGTGCCTAGCTTTACTCCTACTATTATATCCCTAAGCCATATTGCAAGAGGCTCCACAGCTAAATTAAACAAGAGTGGCGATAGGGGGCAACCCTGTCTCGTGCCTCTACCCATTATAATTTTAGATGAAAGGGAGCCGTTCACCAACAGATAGGAAATAGGGTTCTTATACAAATTACGAATAAAACCCAGAAATTGATTTTGGAGTCCGAATTTTGAAACTGAGCTAAATAAATATTCCCAATTGATCGAATCAAACGCCTTTTCGGCATCCAGTGTAAGAATTGCTAGATCCTGCATTAGTTGGGAATTCGCTGTACCTTTTATAGACCATATATAATCCACATATGTAACAAGCTTTCGAATATTTTTCGAAGAATTCCTATTTATCATGAAGCCAGTTTGATCTGAATGAATAAGATCGGTGAGACAATGAGCCAGTCTACTAGCGATTATAGAGGTTAGTATTTTGTAATCGGAATTTAATACTGATATGGGCCTATATGAGGCGGGATCTTCCGGATCTTTCCCTTTTTTATATATTAAAGATATATTTGCAGCAGAAAAATAATTTGAGATGGGCTTATTTGAAATAAAATAATTATTGTAAAGTTTTTGTAAAGTAGGGACAATGTCCTCCATTAAGATTTTCAAATACTCTGCTGGGAAGCCATCTGGCCCTGCTGCTTTATTTAGTTTCGCGTTTCTTATTGCCTCCGTCACTTCTTCCAATGATATAGGGGCATTTAATAGATTTAAATTTTCCTGATTTATTTTCGGGGTTTGAATTTTAGCCCAAAACTCTTCAAGATTTACTGCATCACTTTTCTTCTCGCAATATAAATTCTGATAATAGTCATGAAAAACCCTCATAATCTCTGTGTTATCCGTACATCTCGTCTCTCTCTCCTTAACTGCCATTATATAATTTTTTTTTTTCCTATTCCGAACTATCATGGATAAGTATTTAGCTGAGCATCCATGAAAAGCCCTGAAATGCATATTGAGTCTAATGTCTTCCTCCTGCGCTCTTTGTTTTAGTAATATGTCCCTTTCCTGTCTAGCCTTGATATATTTTCCCCAGTTTTCCTCACTATGATTATTAAAAAATCTCCTGTATGCATTCCTAACACTATTCATCATTTGCTTTTCAATCAAGCTTGCTTTTTTCTTTCTAGCATATACATAAGCGCCAATCTCTCCTCTCAAAACCGCCTTAGACGCTTCCCAAAAATTTTCAATCGAATTATATTGCGCTATATTTAATGTACAATAGTCTTTCCACTTCTGTCTTAACCAATTATTAAACCTAAGATTATTATATAGATATCTAGGGAAATAGAAGGTATTTACTTTGTCTTTAGCTTTCACCAATGTGTCAAAATACAGCGATATAATAGCATGGTCGGAGATCATTATATCATTTATAGACGCCTGAGCTTTAATAATAGAGAGGGATTCCGAGATTAGAATATAATCTATTCGTGAAAACGTTTTAAAGGACTTGGATTCACACGTAAATTTAATTTTATCTGGATTCTTCGCCCTCCAAATATCAGTTAATTTCAGGTAGGTACACAGCTTTTTAAAATATTTAGCCTGTCTATTATATCGGGCTTGATGATCTACATTCATTCTTTCTAGGTCCGGATATAAACACATATTAAAGTCTCCAGCTACAATGAGGTTATATTTAATGTATGGGAATAATTTGGCCTTCATCTTATCCCAGAAAGAGGGAGAGAATCCATTAGGGCCATATATATTACATAAGATTAATTTTGTATTTTTCATTTGGACTTGTACAATAATATATCTAGCCTCCACATCTATCTCAATGCATGAGACACTATATATCAGGTCTTTATTGAATAAAATCGCCACTCCACTTTTTCTACCTAGACAGGGCGCTCCTATAACTTCCCCCACCCATTTTGATTTCAACTTGACTATTTCCTTGTCTTTTAAGTGGGTTTCTTGGAGAAAGACAATACTTGGTGATGATTTACCTAACGTTTTTATAATCAATTTACGTTTGGCCGGGGAAGAGATACCCCCCACGTTCCAGGACAGTATCTTAAAGTTTTTACAAAACTCTGTCATAACCTCCAATTAAAATCCTGATTTACCTAGTAGAAGGGGGGGGGGGGGGAAAGGGAAGAAAAAAAGCAAAAAGAGAAAGAAAAAAAAAAAAAAAAAAAAAAAAAAAAAAAAACATACAATAAAATCCATATCACCTTACAACTCATAATAGCCTAGTTTTATTACAATTGAGATCTCTCTCTAGTTCTGTAGGGAATCAAGATTAGCTATAAACTCTTTAGCTTCCGTAATAGAGTTTAGGTTTTTCTTTGTACCATCCTTTTCTACAATAATTCTGGCTGGATAAACCATATGTGCTTTTACACCTCTCTCTATCAATTGGGAACAGTAAGGGGCCATATTTCTCCTCTTTGAGGAAGTCTCATTCGAAAAATCTTGAAATATAAAGACTCTTTTATTAGCAATATTAAATGTATCCGTTTTCCTATATAACTTAAGCAGCTCGACTTTGTCTTGAAACCTCAAAACCTTAAATATGCAGACTCTAATTCTTGGAGAACCGTCCTCGTTATATTTCCTTGGACCTACCCTATGTGCTCTTTCTATCTGTAAAGGTAGTTTAGAGGGGGAAAATCCCAGTAGCTGGGGTAAAGTATTAGATGCAAAATTCAGCATATTTTCAAACTCTGCTGTCTCCGGGAGACCTACTATTCTTAAATTATTCCGCCTGGAGCGATCCTCAATATCCTCCAGACGGGCTTGTAAATTTCTTATCTGAGTTTCTTGTTTAACTAAAATACTGTCGTGATTATTTACCAAGTCTTCCACATCTGAAATTCTATTCTCCGCTTCTGTAAGCCTTGCAGAGAATTGCTTTACTTCAGTAGTAAGCATATCTAAATTTGTCGAGATATTAGAAAGGTCTTGTTTAATTGCCTCGAATTGAGGTGTAAAGAGCAAATTTATTTGGGCAATCAATATTTGTGGATCATTTAAAGGTTCATTAGTAGTCTCAAGGCTAGCCTCTGGCATTTTAGTACCTTTCTTTTCTCTTGTTTTGGTAGGCATTATTGGAGAACTTTGTCTGCCTTGTGCAATAAACCTTTCCATTGAAAGGTGTGAGGTGATAACAAATGATTGGGTGATAGTGAGGTGATTATTAGATTACTGGGCAATGGTGGATGGCCTTGAATATATGTGCCTAAGTGTGTATTGAGTGAGTCTCCCTGGATGGTTAAAAAAGTGAAGAGAGAGAAAAAAAAAAAAAAAAAAAAAAGAAAAAAGGGGACCAGTGAAGTGAGTGTGGAGAAGGGAAAAAAAAAAAAAAAAACAAAAAAAAAAAAAAAAAAAAAAAAAAAACCGTGTGGGTGTATGTAATAAATGCAGACCAAATGAATTTCCTTACACAAGAAGAAAATCAATGCTTACAACCTTTAAATATCGAGGACTAAGCCTGAGACTCAGAATTTCCCAAGTTCAAAATTGCTATTTTTCCCTCTTCTTTAGAATAAAATTTAAAGCTATTACCAAGACTAACTTGTGTTATTTTCTTTCACACGGATTCAACTAAAGTTAATATTATTTATCAGAGCAGATTCAGGTCTTATTATACAATGGCTAATGTTATTTGTTGATACAACTCCCACTCTTATGATGCAAAGGCTAATTTATTAACCCAGATTCAAGTCTTATTATACAAGGGCTAGTATTATTTATTCACACCTATTCCGCTCTTATTAAACAAGAGCTAATATTTTTTATCAATACAGCGTCAAGACTTATTATGCAAGAGCTAATGTTATTTTTTCTTACAGATATTCAGCTCTTATGGTGTCACAGTAACTGTTGTTTGTTAACTCAGGTTCCACTCTAGTTAAACCGTGACTAGTATTATTTATCAGTACAGATTCAATTCTTATTAAGCAAAGGCTAGTGTTACTTATTGACAAGAATTCAACTCTTATATTTCTTACAATACAAAGGCTATACTTATTTGTTGCAAAAAAATTCAATTCTTATAATACAAGCCTAGAGTTATTTGCTAACACAGTTTTAGCTCTTATTATGCAGAGCCAGGAAAAAAATGCCAAAACCAATTTCTAGCAAAATTCCAATATCTACTCGGACAAATTTATCCACTTTAAATGTTCAAATGGTATACATCACTGCTACCAGGCGCCTTGCCTGTATATTGCTTTATTTAGCGGAATTAAGTCCTCCTCTTTAGACATATATAATACCCGTGTCAAAGTCACTGTACCACATTTTTTTCTTTTTTAGCGTTTATATCCCCGGGCAGTCATAAAAGGCAATAGTAAAATATCCCGTTTATGGAAAGGGAAAAGAATAAGTACAGTGTTTAATACTTGCGCTCCAACAAAGCTCGGCAGATTATCTTCAGCGGGCAGTCGTTCTCCCTTATTTCTCCAACAGGTTTACAGGTTACCTTTTGCCCCGGCGTACCTCAGCATGACACTATGGGATCAATTTTGGCATGGGACGACTCAATTATCACCTGTGCCTAGATGCTCCCACTTCCAGCTATAGCACTGTTGTTTCTGAAACTAAGTACTTTCTGTCAGGTTAGATCGTGAGGCTCGGATCCCTCCGGGCGTCAGCGGCTCCTTCCTTCCATGCAAACGACTCAGAATTGATGTGCTCACAGCCTCTAAGCGTCAAACAGCTCTTTACTTCCACGGACCAGCCTCACTGTTATCAATAGGCCCCGTCTTGCACCTGTAGCCGGGTGATGGGTCTGGCACTTTATCCGTCTCAGGTCACCTGGTGCTCCGTCCACGACTCGCCCCACCTGGGGGATGTGTATTCAGTGAATACGTCCTCTATAGTTTTTGCGGCAGGTTTTCCACCAGGGGAACAACTGTTACTGGGTAGTCTTGTAAACGAAGATTTTAGGCAAGCAATGTTCGTTCTCACTGGTTATTGCCCGCTCTCTCTGGCCATCTTTCTTCCAATCCTAGGCCAATTGTTACGATGCGGTATAGCCGCTGGCCATAAACGGCCATGTAGGTTTCTCTAGCTCCGGTGCGAATAAAAGCACCCTGTATCGCCACTATATTTAGAACCCGGACAAGCAGCACACTTCTGCGGGCTATGTGGCTATGAGCTAAGGGTTAGTTTTTTTCCCTCATGCGTTCACCTGAACGCCGACCTGGAGCGGTTGTATCCTAGCTCCACCCCTTCCGGAAACCAACAATTGGCACTTTTCAATGTGTATTTATGGGTATAACTAAATTAAGTTCTTAAGGGTACATCATAGCAAAGGTGTTATACGTTAATTAGTGAGTGTTTAATACATATAACTTTTTTGGTGTTGGGCACAGTAGATCAGAATTAAGCTAGGGTAAATATACCTAAAATAGTAAATTAAGATTCACTTCTAATTGGAGAAATCTACTGGAGATAGGTTCTATGCTAGAGCGCAACACACCTACCCCTTTAAATAAATGTGTATCTACACTTGGATAGGGAACAAAAGGGAGCGTCATAATGGAGACTTTATTCTTTAATTCAGGTTTGGCAGGCAATACACGCACGCAGTGTACGGATACATTCCATTATTCACATGTAGTGAACATTTAGCAGTGACAGCTTAGGAAACAGGGACTGACAGAGAGGTGTGACGTGACAGGCATCGTTATGATTGGTGCACACATACGATATTTGACCAATCAGGGCACACTAAGCAAGGACCAATAGCTACTGACATGACTTCCTGCAAAGCACAGCTTAGGAAAACAGGGACTGACAGAGAGGTGTGACGTGACAGGCAACGTTATGATAGGTGCACACATACGATATTTGACCAATCAGGGCTCACTAAGCAAGGACCAATAGTTACTGACATGACTTCCTGCAAAGCACTGGGGTTTGACAGATCGCACCGGATTGGCCGGCACACACGGTATCTAACCAATAGGGATTGGGGAATAGCCTCCATTTATAAACAATAATTACGAACAGGCACAGAGTTTAAGCAAAATACACCGTTTTCTCCATAACAACAATAGGCGATCTAGGATGTATCTAACAAAACTGAGAGCTGCTATGTATATATAAAAGTCTGGTTAAATACTAACACACAGTACTAGAGTTACTATATATCTCTATACACAAGCGGCCCAGCCCTAAGACAATTTCCTTATACAATGATACAAAAATGTATGTTAAATAGACAGTTAACAGTTTTCTTCATGTTTTTTTATTAATGATAAACAGGAGATTAGGAATGTAGTCTTTTGCAATATTGAGTAAATAGATGAATATAGCTATGTTAAAGAGGAGAGTTAATTGATTCAAGCTGAAGGGAGTTTAAAATGAGGGGTGTGGATTTTTGGACCAATAGGATTACAGATGAGGGTTTTTAAATCTGAGAACTGACAGACAGTTTTAAGCAGGCTAGGAGTAAGGCAACAGCCGAAACCGGTCAGCCTTTTGTTCATCTGTTTGACTATTCATGTATGTTCTTACCCAAGGGTGAAGACACCCTTTATGTTCTAAATAAAGTTTAATTTTTTATCCATATACTTGGTGCTCCTGTTATACACTTTTTCTGATGCTTTACTTTTATAAACACTAACCATTGGGAGAAAAAAAAAACCCTAATAATATTTTCATTGTTATCTATGTTAATATTAAGTTGTTCAAGGATACATTAGAAGGGAAGAAAGGGAAGACCTATTTACCAAATCCCTAACAGAACCAGTTCAGAGTTTCACAATGGATATATTAAATATTCGATTTCAGTGGGGGGGTGCTTTTATAAACGCTGACCATTTGAGAAAAAACCTATTAATGTCTTCATCGTTATCTATATTAATATTAAGTTGTTCAAGGATACATTGCTTTTTTAAACAATTTTTAATTTCCGTAATACTAGGGACGGTTCACATTTTCCACTTTTTAAAAATAAGATATCTAACGGCCAGTATGGCCGTATTAATGATTTTGGTATAAGGCCGCTTGTCTTCTAAGTTAAGACAGAGAAAAACTATATTTATTGGTGACAGAGTTAGAGAGAGGACATTCAGTATCTTATGAAGCCAAAATTGAACTGTAAACCAAACATTTCTAATTTTTGGGCAGGTCCATATCATGTGCAGAAGATTTGCTGGAAATAAGCACTTAGGGCAAACTTTAAAATTTATATTGCCACATTTAATTCCCATTTCTGGGGTAAAATAAGTCATATATAGTGACTTCAGGTGTGACTCCCTCTATGTAGAAGAGAGAGTTGCTCGAGCAACTTCTTGAATAGAAAGATGGGGTAATTTCTTGAGATAACAATATCATCCATTTAATACAAATCTTGTCAAGATTGACTGTGCCTCTATCAGAAACCAAGATTGAGTAGCAAGGAGTGATTGACATAAAGCCATTCTTAACTAAGGTGAGACAATTCTCAATAGGCCCTAGCGACCAATTCCAACCATAGTCATTCGCGAGTTTCAGAGCATAGTGTCTAGCCTGAAGATACACGAAAAAGTTTCTATGTGGGAGATTAAATTCCATTCTGAGAACATCAAATGATTTAAAGCAGCATTTCTCTATATCTAAAATCTGAAATACATTGGAAAACCCTTCAGCCTTCCATTTTACAAAAATTGTCGAAGGTGTACGCACCTGAAATTGAGGGTTTCCCAATAATGGGATGTATCTCGATACATGGTGTTCTATAGCTAGCATTTTGCAGATCTTTTTCCATGCTAGAATTGGATTATATAAAGATCTGAGTTTTTTTATTTGAGAAGGAATATAAGTAGTATCTAAGTGAATAAGTGCCGCAGGAGAGAGGGGTTCATTATGCTATTTTCCAGATCATTGTTTGTAACATAGTTGCGTAGAAATGGCCAATCAGACACTATGCGAGCAAGGAAAACATAATTATATGCCCTAAGGTCAGGTAGCGCCAGGCCTCCATATCTTACCTGCAAAGAAAGTTTAGCAAATGAAATTCTAGGCCTCTTATTTTGCCATAAAAAACATCGAAGTTAAGAGTTAAGAAGAATTAAATCCTTCCTTTTTAAAAACAAAGGAATATTCTGGAGAACATAAAGCATTTTAGGGAGGAGAATCATCTTATACGCTGCTATACGCCCAGACAGAAAAAGAGGTAAGTTCTGCCAATTTTTGAAAATAACTTTAATTTTATTTAAGATTGGAATACAATTAAGAGTACCAAGAATCAGGATTATTAGATACATTTATACCTAAATATTTAAAGGACTCGTGAACTATAGAGAAGGGTACATCTGTGCATGAGTTAGCTGTCTGCCTAATCCATAAGAGTTTGGATTTAGTTATGTTCACCTTATACCCAGAAAAGGAGCCAAACTGTTGTATAATTGAAAGAAGTATAGGTATATTCATGCGGGTATTAGTCAAATATATAAGAATATCATTCACGTAGAGTGCTATCTTTAGTTCCTTCCTACCAAATTTAATTCCCACAAGTTGCTGTCTGATTATTGTGGCAAGAGGTTTGATAGCAATATTAAAAAGAAGCGGAGAAAGAGGACACCCTTGCCTAGTTCCCCTATGCAGAGTTATTTCAGAAGACAACTATCCATTGACTACCATCCTTGTGGAAGCCGTGTGATATAACGTTTCAATAAACTTGTTGAAGTTACCTTTCAGACCAAATTGTTCTAAAGAGAATAAGAGATGGTCATGATGAACTGAATTGAAATTGCAAGATCTGTGGTGGTCACTTCCCCTGCTTGAGCAGAGACCTCGATGTTCGCAAAATAATCTATAGTAAGGAGAAGTTCCCTGATTTTGGCCGCAGAATTCCTATACCTCATAAATCCAGCCTGATCTGTATTAATAATAGCAGGAAGAAGAGATTGAAGCCGTTGAGCCAATATGGTGGCTAGCAGTTTATAATCTATATTCATGAGAGCGATAGGATTCCATCAAAATTGGGTCTTTTCCCTTTTTTAATATCAGTGTCGTGTATGAGGCTGTAAAATTGATTGCAGGTTCATTCCCTTCTATATATATGTAATTAAATAGAGAAGTAAGATAGGGCATTATAGTAGAGGATAGCATCTTATAAAATTCGTTAGGCAGTGCGTCCGGGCCAGGTGCATTATTATGGGCCAGCTTTTTGATTGCATTGGCCACTTCTGATTCAGTGATAGGAGAATCAAGGTCTGCAAGTGAAGCGGCTGTTAACGAAGGGTGAGAGATTTTTCTCCAAAAATCCTCGCGCTCCGTAGTATTAGAAGATCTAGCCAAGTATATACCATTATAATAGTTAAAGAAAGTTTGAACAAGGTCTTGCGATGATCTAAGCATTTGGCCTTCTATGTATAAGGAATCTATCAATTGGGGGCCTGAGTCCTGCTTAACAAGTTTTGCTAAAAGTTTGCCTGTCTTATTCCCATATTAGTAAACTTTTGCGGAGAACCGAATATCTTTTTGGGTTGATTTATATAGTAACAGCAAATCTCTCACCTCTAATGTGGAGATATATTTAGCCCATTTCTGTGGCGACTTTTCCAGTAAGTATGAATTATAAGCATTTGTGACCGCATGTACCAGTTCATTCTCATGCTTTTTAAATTTCCTAGCCTGCATAATAGTGTATGCTAAAATTTCCCCCCTTAATACTGCTTTAGCAGTTTCCCAAAATAGAGCAGGACGATTCTTGGATTCTGAATTAAATGAGGCAAATTCCGCAGTCTTGACTTCAAGCCAATTTTTAAATTTAAAATCAGAGAGTAGAAACTTGGGGAAAATAAAACGATTATTTGTAGGTGAAGAACCATTCTGCTGATACTCGAAAAAAATAGGGGCGTGATCCGAGACTGCAATAGGTAAAATTTGAGCCAAAACTTTGTATTTACATAGTCTTTCATCAATCAAGAATAAGTCAATCCATGACATTGACTTATGTGCTTTTGAAAGGCATGTAAAATCCTGTATATCCGGGTTTTGTAACCTCCATATATCCTTCACTCTTAAATTAGTAAAAATCCTAGAGAAAAGTCTTGACTCAAGATCATCCCTTTTAGTCTTTTTAGAGAGAGCATGCTGTCTCATTCTATCAATGGGATACTGAGGAGCCATATTGAAATTGCCACCCATTATTAAGAAACCTTCTGCACAGGTCATGAGCCTAGCCTGCAACGTGTCCCAAAATGATAGATTAAAAACATTCGGAACATATATATTACATAAGGTAAAGATAGAATTAGCAATTTTAATTTTCAGTATAATATATCTCCCCTCTTTATATGACTCATTATGTAATATCTCATCGTTAAATTTTTTTACCCAAGAGAATAGCAACTCCACCTTTTCGGCCTAGACTAGAGGAAAAAAACCTCTTTGACCCACGAGGATTTCAGCTTGAGAACTTCTTGAGTTTTCAAGGGGATTTCTTGTAAAAAGGCGATGGAGGTACCAATTTTCTTAAGGTGAGATATTATCGTTTTCCTTTTGATAGGAGACGTAAGACCTCCTATGTTCCAGGAAGTACATTTTATTCCAGTGACTATAGGAATTGCCTATGTAAAAAGAGGGTAAATAGGAAAGGAGAGAGGGGAAAAAAAACAAAAAACACACACATACACAAAACAGATGACTGAGCCACCTAAGCAGTCTATTTCCCTATGCCGAAAAAACCCAAGCATAGCAACAGAAGAAAAATCCATAGTTTAGTATTATCATCTGAAACATCATCTAATCAGGACTCAGGAGAACAGTTTTTAGTAAAAAAAAGTTTCTGCCGCAGAAGCGGTATCAAAGTAATATATGTTATTATCAAACACCAATCTAAGTCTAGCAGGGTGTAGGATAGTTGCACACAACCCTTGCTGTATGAATTTTGTACATACCGGGGCTAGTTCCATTCTTTTTAGGGCTGTTTCTGCTGCATAGTCCTGGAATAAGAGGATTTTAGTTTCCCCAAGAAGTATAGGTTGGTGTTTGCAAAAGGCTTGTAGGAGAGTGATTTTATCTTGGTAGTTCAAAAGTTTAACTATAATTGGTCTCGGTCTCATGCTATTTTTATGTTTAAATAATTTTTATTGGTTTAATAAGGGACAAAAAGAAACAATAACAAGTTAACAATCAAGTAAGTAGTGACCTTTCCCTCAATTGACCTCTATATTGAGGCGTATTATGAGGTAAGTTTACAATAGGACTAGGGCATAGGATAATTAATTTAAACAACAATCGTCAACAAACCATTGATTTCTGGTTGTAGCCATTTAGCTCCTCTGAATCTCAATCTATACATTAGTACTTAAATCTTAGAGCTGCCAAAAGACTGTCGGTACTTAATTTAGATATCTGTTACATTATTAAGTAGCGTCTCAAAGATTGTTGTATCTTCTTAAATACTCTATCTACCTGCGTCCATATCAGTTTATTATCAGAGAGCCTCTGGATTAAAGATAATCTATCGTAGCTAGTGGTGTTTTCTTATACCAGAGTATGTTTTGGAACAGAGGTAATGTTAGGTAACTTGGATATATAGAAGAAAAAAGAAAAAAAAAAGGGGGAAGGGTGGGGATGTATGGGGGGGGGGGGGAGGGAAGTGATGACACATCATTCCTTGATTTATCTTAAGGGAAGTGACGACACATCATTCCTTGATTTATCTTATATGTACATCAATAGGTGTAAATTATTATTCTTGTTATGACCTTTTAAAGGTCTATCCTCCCACTATCTTATCTGAGTAGATTATATTTACTTAACCAGTAGTACCATACTGCTTGGACCGTATCCTTATTGTCCAGAATACCTGACACTATCTCATACATAGTGTATGTATGGTGAATTTTATTAAGTATTTCTGTCCAGGTTGGCACTCCAGTTTTCCAATGTCAAGCTATGCATATCCTCGTGATTGTGCATAAAATCCTAAGAAATGTATTAATGTGCTTATTGTATATGTTGATATGTTCATGGAGAAGAGCCTGTTGTATTGTGAGGTCAATGTGTTCATCTAGGATCTGGCTGAGGAAGTTCGACAATTGTTTCCATACCCCTGAGACTTCTCTACAATCCCACCACATATGTCTATATGTTCCTATTTCTCCGCAACCTCTATAGCAAAACCTATTTCTGTGCGGGTTCATGTGAGCTATTCTTGTGGGGGTCAGATACCAGCGATAAATAGTTTTGGCAACATTCTCCTTCAAATCTACACTTATAAGTCCCTTCTCAGCCTTTTGAAATATCTTTTCCCACTCTTTGATATCTTTACTAATGTGTAGTTCCTGTTCCCATGCCAGCATAGTTAGAGTTTTAGTGGTGTTTTGAGTAGACTGTATGTTTACGTAAAGTAAAGAGATAGCATGTTTATCGCGACCTTCTGATTTGCTAAAAGTTTCTATTGGTGTAGTAATATCGTCTCGTGGGTATTTTAGGTATGTTTGTACAGCCGAGCGGATCTGTAAATACATATACCAGTGTAGCTTCAGTGGGTCTAGTCTTGACTGTAATTGAGTAAACGAGAGTATATTTCCACCTGCTATATAGTTCGCCACTCTATACAAACCTTTGTTTTCCCATTTCTTAAGTTGAGCCTCAAGTTCTCTTGGCATTATGTATCTTATCGGTATATATAAGGAGTATTGTGGTAGGAGGTTATATTTTGTCTAAGCTGTCCTCCAGGTCGTCAACGTTAGGTTTGTAGTGTAAGGTCTGGGTTTCCCTTTGTTTCCCTGTGCTATCTCGGGATCCCAGATGATTGCATCTATCTCACCCCAGCCACCCATATTTGCTTCTAATGTGGGCCATACAATCTCCCTAGATCTCTTCAGAAGTAGAGTATTCTGAGCTAGCCTGGCGGAGTTATAATAGTGTATTAGATTTGGAGCCCCAATTCCCCCCAGCGATTTATGTCTGATTAAGACCGATTTTGCTATCCTGTTCATTTTATTGCCTCTGATAAATATTAATATCTCTTTTTGTAGTGCTTCTAAGTCTGTTTTTATTATTTTAATGGCAAGGGTTCTAAACAGATACAGAATCCGTGGCATGGCGTTCATTTTCACTGCTGCCACTCTACCTAGCCATGAAAATTTAAAGCCTTTCCATTTTAATAGGTCTTGTTTTATTTGTCTAAATAGTGGGACATAATTTACTTTATATAATTGTGTGTGACAGGTCGGAAGATGAATTCCCAGATATTTTAGAGTGTGTTTCATCCATTTAAAGTTAAAGTTTATTTATAGTAGTGTCTGGGTTTGTTGGGGAATTGCAATAGGTAGAGCTTCACATTTTTCTGGATTTATCTTGAACCCTGAAATGTTGGAGAAAGTCTTTATTGTTTGGTAAAGAATAGGTAGTGATATCATTGGACTTGTTAAGGTCAGTAAAATATCGTCCGCAAAGAGGGCTAATTTATACTCTGTTACGTCTATCTTGACCCCCGTTATATCTATCTGCGAGTGAATTTTAGCCGCTAGTGGTTCTATACATAGCACAAAAAGTAGCGGGGACAGAGGGCACCCCTGTCTGGTCCCGTTGCGGATTGGGAAAGATTTTGATTTATAGCCTGCTGCTGAAACTTGCGCTCCCGGGCATGAGTAAATAATTTTTAAGGCTTTTATAAATGCCCTTTCAAATCCCATTTTATATAGTGTCAAGAACATATAGTCCCAGTCAATTCTGTCAAACGCCTTCTCCGCATCCAGAGAGAGGAGCAGAGAAGGCGTTCGTGTCTCTCCCAAAATTTGAATGAGATTAGTCACTCTGCGAATATTGTCTGGGGCTTCCCTACCCTTAACAAAACCAACTTGGTCTGGGTGAATTAGATGTGGGATAATATGTTTGAGGCGATTCGCTATTACTTTCGTGAAAATGTTAAGATCCTGATTGATAAGGGATATTGGGCGATAGTTCTGACATTTGTTATGGTCTCTCGCTGGTTTGGGAATCACCACTATCTTAAGGGCTAATAGCTCTGGTGGAATTTTTCCCCCCTCCATAATATAATTACAAAATTTAACCAGTTGTGGGGTTAATGTTGTTTTAAAGAGTTTATAATATTTGGCCGGGAAGCCATCCCGGGTTTAAGGTCTTTAATAGCCCCCAACACTTCCATAAAGGAGATTGGTGCGTTAAGTGTTTCCCGCTGTTCTTTGGTTATTGTTCGTAATAAATCTTGGGAAAAGAATGATGAAGTGAGTGTCCTTGTCTCTTCGTTGTGTGAAACCTTTTTCCCGTCATATAATGCTCCATAATATGTCGCAAATGTGTCTACTATTTCCTGAGAGTGTGATGTTAAGGTGTTGTTTGGTGTCTCGATTGCAGGAATCGCAGAGATCCTACATCTCTCTCTGATTTTATGTGCCATGTATCTGTCTGGTTTGTTCGCGTATATAAAGTAGTGTGCCTGAAGTTTATGTATAGCTCTTGCAGCTTGTGAATGAAGTAGTGTGGCTAATGCAGTTTGTTTGGTATGTAGAGTGTTTTGGATAGTTTTAGTTTTGATTTGCTTGTGTCGTTTCTCTAATTCTTCAATTTCTGTGTAGAGTTGCTTTAATTGTTGTCTATGTTGCAGAATCTGTGTTGCTTTTTCTTTAATGAGTATCCCTCTTAAGACTGCCTTGTGTGCTGCCCACGTAATTCCTGGATTACTAGCAGTGTCTGTGTTTATTTGCCAGTATTCAATTAACTGTTTAAGTACGCCATCATGTGTTTTGGGGTTTCTTATATATGACGAGTCAAAGGTCCAAGTTCTACTTCTATTTGGGTCACACAACCCCTCCACCTGTAAGGTGATGATTGAGTGGTCAGACCACACACAAGAGTGTATCTGAGAGCTGCTTAGTAAGGGCTGTAAGATCTGGCTCACATATATATAATCCAGCCTAATGTAGGTCTTATGTGCTGCCGAATAGAATGTGGTATCACCTGTCAGGCCATATAAGGTGTTCCATGTCTCTATCAGAGAATGAGGTAATAGGCTTTCCCTAATTGATTTAACTATGCGGTTGTGTCAGGCTTGTTTGTTGGTTAAGGGTTTAGTGTCAGTTGGGCTAGTAGTCAACATAGTAATATTGAAGTCCCCAGCTAGGAATATTTTAGTGTGTGACCATTGTGTGAGCAGATATGATATATGTTTAAAGAATTCGTGATGGTTCTCGTTTGGTGCATATATATTGCATAGCGTTATTTCTGAATCTAAAATTCTGCCTTTTACTATTAAATAACTCCCATCAGTATCTGTTAATATACTTTCCTGAGTGAAATTGAGTGAGGAGTGTATCAAGATAGATGTGCCTCTTTTTTTGGATGTTGCTGCAGAGTGGTAATGTGTGTTAAAATGCTTCGCCCAATATTTTGGGATGTTGTTCTCAAGGAAGTGAGTCTCTTGAAGGAATAATATGTTAGCATGCAGAGATGTATATTGCGTCATTGCTATACGCCTTTTAACATTAGTATTTAACCCCCTTACATTGTGGGATAGTATCTTTATTTTAGGGAACATATTAATTTGTTTGTGTTAGTGTGATGTATAAAGAAATCTATTACCTGAGGGTCGCTGGACTGGATACTTAGCTGGAAAATCTGTAGAAAGTCACAGATATAGTAGGTGGTCTTTGTTGTGTCGTCACCCTCCGGAATGTCTCAACTGGAGAGCCGTGCCCACGCCCGACGACTCCTCTGCTGTCTGCTCCTCTGGTAACTCTCAGGGTTGTTCAATCAGCTCCGGAGCGGAGCCCCGGCCCTCCGGAGTCGCAGCTTGCCTGCTGGTCTGTGGCTGATGTCCCAATGTGCGGTCCACGGCTCCCAAGCCAATGTATTTGAAGGTGGATCACTGCCACCGGGCAGCACCCCTCAGTTGGCCGCTACCGCTCCTCTCATTGCTCCAGATGCACCCAAAAGTTTGAAATCTGGGCAATAGGGTGTTTTAGATCGTTGCTCCACAGTGTATATGTATTAATCAGTCTATTTGTAGTTCTCTTAGGCTGTGTTTATTGGCCAAATTTAGTTAATTGTATGGTTTATTCACGGAGCCTCTGCAAATTGCTTCCTCTCCGTTTAGCTGATAGCTCCGCCCCCAGTTTGTTATTTTTAAATGGTCCTCATGCTATTTTTAGAGGGAGCTACTGGTCCTATCCTATGTACTCATTCTATGATTATTTTAGGATGAGTCTCAGGAATCTTTAGCAAGCATGGGAGGGTATTTGTGATTAGTTTACTCAAATCTTCAAACTGCTTTTCCTCTGGGACCCCAATTACTCTTAAATTATTTTGCCTTGCACGATTCTCCAGATCTTCTACTTTATTCTGTAATTTAAGAAGGGCCGATGTTATAACTTCTAATTTAGCATTTTGGCCTAAGGTAAGATCTTGATTTCCGCGGCTAACTGCACAATATCTTGCTTGATCTCTAGTTTAAGAGAATCAAACTTGGGTGCAAGAGCCATGGAGATACTAAGAACTAAAGACTGTATGTCATTAGGCTCATATAAGATTGGCGAGTCGCAAGGGGAAATCTGTGCCTCTACGGGGGCCTCCATAGTGGCTTTATGCTGTTTATCCCTTTGTCTAGCCGACATGACTGAAGGTGAAGTTTTAGACTGTGAGTGCAGAAATTTATCCATGTACTTGTGAGGATAGTGAAGGAAGGGAACTAAAAACCAGTTCCAAAAAGTGATTTAAGGGGGGAAGAACCCCAAAGGGTCCCCCAGCGAGAAAAAAAAAAAAAATAGAACAAAACAGAAAAAAAAATTAGAGTGCCGTGAAGTGAGGGGAAAAAAAGGGGGGGGGGGTTTATTTCTCTCTTCTTCCCCTTTCCTTTTAAAAGAAAAGTGATTTAAGTGAAACAATACCAGTCATGTCAAAGACAAAGGAGCATATTCACCAATAATAAATGAGACCGCCGTTAAGACTAGGTAAATTTAGAGGGATATTAGAATCCTTAATAGTATATAGTCAAGCCCAAATACAACTTTATTAATATAGGAGAAAACAGGAATGAATCAGTAGAATGGGCCCTTTGAGGCTAAATAAAATTTTACATGCACACTATATCTGCACAGCCAGAGCCCTGCAGACGCATTAATAGCTATTTAGGGCAACTTGATAAAAATCAGGGCCAGGAAATTCCTAGAAGAAAAAGAAACAGTAACAATAGTACAGATAATTCCCACACTATGATGTTAAGCAACATCACTTTTTTCGAATATAGAAAAAAACAGGGGTAGATTGCCTTAGGAGGCCTTTTATAAATTATTAAACTTTAACCTAGATAAAACTAAGTAAAGCAAATACATTAGATAAAGCAGAGAATTCAGTAATTTCAGTTCTTAGAACAATAAGCTTCTGGGCTTACTAGGTCTATAGCCCCATCACCTAATCTAATAAAATCTATGTATTATAACAGTCTGATACAAATTTGCAGAGAACTATGTCTGAGAGAGAATTATCAGGTGACCCCCTTTATATCTATTTTAATGATGACAGTCTAACCTAGGACAAGTAAAGTACCAATTTATAACGAGCACTGAAGTCCTGTGACCTCTAATAAAGTATACTATAGCTAATTAGTCAAAAACCTAGGCCTAGATTTAGAGTTGGACGGTAGCCGTGAAAACCAGCGTTAGAGGCTCCTAACGCTGGTTTTAGGCTACCGCCGGTATTTGGAGTCAGTCAGGAAAGGGTCTAACGCTCACTTTGCAGCCGCGACTTTTCCATACCGCAGATCCCCTTCCGTCAATTGTGTATCCTATCTTTTCAATGGGATCTTTCTAACGCCGGTATTTAGAGTCTTGGCTGAAGTGAGCGCTAGAAATCTAACGACAAAACTCCAACCGCAGAAAAAAGTCAGTAGTTAAGAGCTTTCTGGGCTAACGCCAGTTTATAAAGCTCTTAACTACTGTGCTCTAAAGTACACTAACACCCATAAACTACCTATGTACCCCTAAACCGAGGTCCCCCCACATTGCCGCCACTCTATTAATTTTTTTTAACCCCTAATCTGCTGACCGCCACCTACGTTATACTTATGTACCCCTAATCTGCTGCCCCTAACACCGCCGACCCCTATATTATATTTATTAACCCCTAACCTGCCCCCCACAATGTCGCCGCCAGCTACCTACAATAATTAACCCCTCATCTGCTGACCGCAAAGCGCCGCCACCTACGTTATCCTTATGTACCCCTAATCTGCTGCCCCTAACACCGCCGACCCCTATATTATATTTATTAACCCCTAATCTGCCCCCCTCAACGTCGCCTCCACCTGCCTACACTTCTTAACCCCTAATCTCCCGAGCGGACCGCACCGCTACTATAATAAAGTTATTAACCCCTAATCCGCCTCACTCCCGCCTCAATAACCCTATAATAAATAGTATTAACCCCTAATCTGCCCTCCCTAACATCGCCGACACCTAACTTCAATTATTAACCCCTAATCTGCTGACCGAATCGCGCCGCTACTGTAATAAATGGATTAACCCCTAAAGCTAAGTCTAACCCTAACCCTAATACCCCCCTAAGTTAAATATAATTTAAATCTAACGAAATAAATCTTATTAAATAAATTATTCCTATTTAAAGCTAAATACTTACCTGTAAAATAAACCCTAATATAGCTATAATATTGTATTGTTTACTATATTGTATTGTTTGATTGTTTAAAACACCAATAAAAACGATTTATAAAAAAAAAATAAAAAAAATATAATTATATTATAGCTATTTTAGGATTTATATTTATTTTACAGGTAACTTTGTATTTATTTTAACCAGGTACAATAGCTATTAAATAGTTAAGAACTATTTAATAGCTAAAATAGTTAAAATAATTACAACATTACCTGTAAAATAAATCATAACCTAAGTTACAATTAAACCTAACACTACACTATCAATAAATACATTAAATAAAATACCTACAATTACCTAAAATTAAACCTAACACTACACTATCAATACATTAATTAAATACAATACCTACAAATAACTACAATTAAATAAACTAACTAAAGTACAAAAAATAAAAAAGAACTAAGTTACAAAAAATAAAAAAAATATTTACAAACATTAGAAAAATATTACAATTTTAAACTAATTACACCTACTCTAAGCCCCCTAATGAAATTACAAAGCCCCCCAAAATAAAAAAATGCCCTACCCTATTCTAAATTTAAAAAGTTCAAAGCTCTTTGACCTTACCAGCCCTGAACAGGGCCCTTTGCGGGGCATGCCCCAAGAAATTCAGCTATTTTGCCTGTAAAAAAACACATACAATACCCCCCCCAACATTACAACCCACCACCCACATACCCCTAATCTAACCCAAACCCCCCTTAAATAAACCTAACACTAAGCCCCTGAAGATCTTCCTACCTTATCTTCACCTCACCGGGTATCACCGATCGGTCCTGGCTCCAAAATCTTCATCCAACCCAAGCGGGGGCTGGCGATCCATAATCCTGCTGCTGAAGAGGTCCAGAAGAGGCTCCAAAGTCTTCATCCTATCCGGGAAGAAGAGGCGATCCAGACCGGCAACCATCTTGATCCAAGCGGCATCTTCTATCTTCATCCGATGAGGAACGGCTCCATCCTGAAGACCTCCAGCGCGGATCAATCTTCTTCCGACGACGTCCAACTGAAGAATGACGGTTCCTTTAAGGGACGTCATCCGATCAGCCAATAGAATGCGAGCTCAATCTGATTGGCTGATCGGATCAGCCAATCGGATTGAACTTGATTCTGATTGGTTGATTCCATCAGCCAATCAGAATTTTCCTACCTTAATTCCGATTGGCTGATAGAATCCTATCAGCCAATCGGAATTCGAGGGACGCCATCTTGGATGACGTCCCTTAAAGGAACCGTCATTCTTCAGTTGGACGTCGTCGGAAGAAGATTGATCCGCGCTGGAGTTCTTCACGATGGAGCCGTTCCTCATCGGATGAAGATAGAAGATGCCGCTTGGATCAAGATGGTTGCTGGTCTGGATCGCCTCTTCTTCCCGGATAGGATGAAGACTTTGGAGCCTCTTATGGACCTCTTCAGCCGCAGGATTATGGATCGCCAGCCCCCGCTTCAGTTGGATGAAGATTTTGGAGCCAGGACCGATCGGTGATACCCGGTGAGGTGAAGATAAGGTAGGAAGATCTTCAGGGGCTTAGTGTTAGGTTTATTTAAGGGGGGTTTGGGTTAGATTAGGGGTATGTGGGTGGTGGGTTGTAATGTTGGGGGGGGGTATTGTATGTGTTTTTTTACAGGCAAAAGAGCTGAATTTCTTGGGGCATGCCCCGCAAAGGGCTCTGTTCAGGGCTGGTAAGGTAAAAGAGCTTTGAACTTTTTTAATTTAGAATAGGGTAGGGCATTTTTTTATTTTGGGGGGCTTTGTAATTTCATTAGGGGGCTTAGAGTAGGTGTAATTAGTTTAAAATTGTTTTTTTTATTTTTTGTAACTTAGTTCTTTTTTATTTTTTGTACTTTAGTTAGTTTATTTAATTGTAGTTATTTGTAGGTATTGTATTTAATTATTGTATTGATAGTGTAGTGTTAGGTTTAATTGTAGGTAATTGTAGGTATTTTATTTTATTTATTTATTGATAGTGTAGTGTTAGGTTTAATTGTAACTTAGGTTAGGATTTATTTTACAGGTAATTTTGTAATTATTTTAACTATTTTAGCTATTAAATAGTTCTTAACTATTTAATAGCTATTGTACCTGGTTAAAATAAATACAAAGTTACCTGTAAAATAAATATAAATCCTAAAATAGCTATAATATAATTATAATTTATATTGTAGCTATATTAGGGTTTATTTTACAGGTAAGTATTTAGCTTTAAATAAGAATAATTTATTTAATAAGAGTTAATTTATTTTGTTAGATTTAAATTATATTTAATTTAGGGGGGTTTTAGGGTTAAAGTTAGACTTAGCTTTAGGGGTTAATAAATTTATTATCTGTCGGCAGATTAGGGGTTAATACTTGAAGTTAGGTGTCGGCAATGTTAGGGAGGGCAGATTAGGGGTTAATACTATTTATTATAGGGTTATTGAGGCGGGAGTGAGGCGGATTAGGGGTTAATAACTTTATTATAGTAGCGCTCAGGTCCGGTCGGCAGATTAAGGGTTAATAATTGTAGTTAGGTGGAGGCGACGTTGGGGGCGGAAGATTAGGGGTTAATAAATATAATATAGGGGTCGGCGATGTTAGGGCAGCAGATTAGGGGTACATAGGGATAATGTAGGTGGCGGGGGTGTACGGAGCAGCAGATTAGGGGTTAAAAAATAATATGCAGGGGTCAGCGATAGCGGGGGCTGCAGATTAGGGGTTAATAAGTGTAAGGTTAGGGGTGTTTAGACTCGGGGTACATGTTAGAGTGTTAGGTGCAGACGTAGGAAGTGTTTCCACATAGAAAACAATGGGGCTGCGTTAGGAGCTGAACGCGGCTTTTTGCAGGTGTTAGGTTTTTTTTCAGCTCAAACAGCCCCATTGTTTTCTATGGGGGAATCGTGCACGAGCACGTTTTTGAAGCTGGCCGCGTCCGTAAGCACCGCTGGTATCAAGAGTTGAAGTTGCGGTAAATATGCTCTACGCTCCTTTTTTGGAGCCTAACGCAGCCATTCTGTGAACTCTAAATACCAGCAGTATTTAAAAGGTGCGGCCAGAAAAAAGCCAGCGTAGCTAACCCCTTTGGCCGCAAAACTCTAAATCTAGGCGCTAGAAAGTTAAAATGACATATCAGATGAGAGGTATTGGTATCTTTACATAACAAATCTAAATATAATAAGCCTATAGTAGTGAAACATGATCAAGAAAAAACAAGAATTTTTGCAAATTATACCAGGCTTTAGTAACACAACTGAACCATTTGTCTAACTGAAACCCCTGTACCCCAGTTGAAGAATAATTTTAAACAGCTTAAACAAATTCCAAGAAAGATAGCAAGACAAGACCAGCTACTGAAACTTTATGCCATAGAATTGCAGACTTGGAACTCTCACTTTGACTGACTTAATACGAGAGTCGTAACTCTTAGTTCGTTGTTTCTTTTTCTTTTCCTTCCCCTTTTAACTTCCCTTCCCCTTTCACCTTCACCTCTCCCTTTACTCTTTTTCCTAATTTTCAATTATTGCCCTTATCATGGACAAGAGTTTTATGGTAAGGGAGAGAGCCAAACAAAAGTCCATCTGAATGGAAAGATAGGGATTATTGAGTAGTAACCCCGTAGTGGCTAGAGTCATGGGACAGCAGTAAGAAAAGTGAAAGTGTCTATTCAGTATATTACGTTACCAGTCCTTATATCAGCCATTGCTGAATGAAAGTTGAGGAGCCTCAATCAAAATGCATCCTCCCCTCGCGCAGCACCAGTGGAAGGGGGAGCGTTGAGACGAAAAAAACAAAGGTGATAGATACACTGATTCATCTAAGGAGAAATCCTGGTGGGAGCGTTTAGCTAGAAAGAGCCCAGAGGCCGAGGAGACACCCCCACGTAACATTAGTGCGAGGGTAAGGCAGCAGATGCAGGACGGGACTCCTGGGGATTTCACAAGAGCTCCCTTGCCCCCGCTGGGAAGCACAGAGACCGGTACACAGCCGGTGATAACCTCAGCGTTTTCTAGCTCCGTAGCAGTGTAGTGGGCCGGCCGGGAGATTCAGGTAGAAGTAATAACAAGCCTTACCCCTCATGCAATATCGGTGGGAGGGTACAGCAGAAGACAAGAAGTATATCTCCCGGAAGCTTCACAGAAGCTACCAAGTTATTTTTAGTTAAAGTTATTTAAAGTTAAATTTACAGAGGCCAGTGCACAAACGGCAAGTATCAGGACGATCCCAGCTCTGTGGCTAGATGGTAAGCCAAGTAAGAAAGTCAGGTGTCTGATATTTTTATACGAAGCAGGTTACCTCTCCCAAAGGTGCGAGCCACTCTGAGACACTTGATTATAGGAGCTATTCTGGGACAGTAAAGCCCCCCCGCCTCTGACAGGCCTTGTCCCTCAACTCAGAGTTCCGTTGTTGTAACCACTATAGCTCAGGTAATAACAGCCCTCCATCTCACCACAGGTACAAGAGAGGGAGATATGAGCAAGTTAATGTAGGAGTTCCTCTCCTAAGCCGAATTCTCTGATTCTTTTTTCGTCCTCCTTTGAGAGGTTAATAAGCAGAATATTGTAGAGATGTTTCAGCAGAGAGTTAGATTATTTTCAAGTGCTGCAGCACGCAGCCTTTCCAGTAGCGGTAGTTTCAGCTATACAAGCTGCCCAGAGTCTGAGGGTTTTAGGCGTCAATTCTCGCCAGTAGCTTGTAGGAGAGAAAGATCAGAGCAGGTGCAGCAGCTGACCACACACCTGTGCTCCTCCTCCGGAAAACCCTAGGGAATGTAGGGCATGTAATTTTAAACAACTTTCCAATTTACTTTTATCACCAACTTTGCTTTGTTCTCTTGGTATTCTTAGTTGAAAGCTAAACCTAGGAGGTTCATATGCTAATTTTGACCTTGAAAGCCACTTCTAATCTAAATGCATTTTGACAGTGACACCACTAGAGGGTTCATGTGTTTCATGTAGATAACATTTAGATAACATTGAGCTCATGCACGTGAATTTACCAAGGAGTGAGCACTGATTGGCTAAAATGCAAGACTTTCAAAAGAACTAAAATAAGGGGGCAGTCTGCAGAGGCTTAGATACCAAGTAATTACAGAGGTAAAATGTGTACTATTATAACTGTGTTGGTTATGCAAAACTGGGGAATGGGTAATTAAAGGATTACCTATCTTTTAAAACAAAAAAAATGTCTTTACTTTCCCTTTAACATAAGCACTCATTTTAAACACTCTTCGATGCTAGTGAGCTGCCATTTTAAAAATGCTGTGAGGTTTATGGGTACAACAACCAACTCCTACTGCACATTTTGCTTTTGATATAATTACATTATGTTTTTTATTTTAATATTTTTTTTGTCCCTCCATCCCCAAAAGATTAGTGTAGATGCTCATAATTGGACTAGTATTTTTTTTCCGTGGTCAAGTAATGGTTTAATACTGCTCTTGGGTGGACACTAAGCGCCTAATGCTAAAGGGACCCTTGGCTCTAATAAATTGACCCCTAGCGGTCAGGGAAGTGGATAATCAAAGAGAAAATTATTAAAGCGCCAAAAGGACAAAGGCTGGGTCTAAGTGAAAATATATCATTTATTACAATAAATATAGAAAACAATTAAAATATGTCTGGAGTACATAAAAATATATAAATTATATATATATCCTGGATCCAAGATTTAACAATAAGTAAAACAATAAATAAAAGCAATAAGTAAAAACAGATGTATCAAAAACTTGATTTGATCAGTACTTCGAATGGTTTGGACATCTGATTTGTTGTGAGCAATGGTACAAGCTGTGTTTCTTAATGAGTGGCTGTCTAATTATTTCGACAGTGCTAAGGAGGGTAGATTGAATGTTGTTTGATAGAGTGTGAGTGCTCTTGTAACAAATTGGTGTGAAAAAAATAATAATAAATGGTGTGAAAAAAGTTGAAAAGATGGTGCTAACAAAGGTTAACAAAGAATAGTGTAAACCAACGATGTAAACACAACCAACAATCCTTAGATTGTGTAGTGTAAGTGTGCAATTTGGTGATTCAAGTGTTAGAACAACATTGAAAACTCCAAAAAAGCCATATAAAAATATATATAAAATACAAAAAATCCAAAAATCCAAAATGGTCCTGAGAAAAGTGAACAGTCAAACAACAATGGAGAATGTCAGATTAGAAAAATTAAAATTAAAAAATGAAAAATGAAAAAATGAAGAAATGTACTTGTATGTCCCAAATAGATGTGGTGGTATTCCTCCCAGTGTTTTTTTCAAGTGTGAGATGTAGATAGGACTCCTAAGTGATGACCCAATCGGTCAGTTCAGTGTTCTGCCATATTGATCCTTTCTGTCAAAGAAACAAGAACAATAATAGTGCAGACGTTTTACAAAATAGCTCCCTATCAGAGTATCACTTACCAGTCGACGCGTTTCGGTCAGGCATTGACCTTTATCAAGACTGGTTTTAGCTAATTTTTTGCATCTTTTTATACCCTTGTGTATTTTCGTATTACCGGAAGTGCAGTTTCCCACTTCCGGTTTCGGGTGACGATAATTAGTTAGTATCGTGTATGAAAAGACTTATCCATTCACTTTGTTTTATTCAAAGTTTGGAATAGAGACTTGTGTCTTAAATCTATATAGATTGGTATATTTTGTTTAATGTTTTCTTATGAGTTCCGATTTTCTAGTGGTCTGATTGGTCCGATTTAGGGCGTGTGTTCTATGCCTCTTACTATTGGTGGTATATTTCAGTCATGTGAATAGACTCCAACTCCCTATTACATGTGGGGGGTGTATTAGTTCCCTTTTCTCATTGGTCCAATATTTCTTGATGACGATTTCCATACTATTTTCAATGTATGTTAATTGTAAATTGGATATATTCTTTTATGCGGTCTGGTCAATATGGTATAGAGATTATGTGTAACATCCACAAAGTCGAAGATTGGATAATAATAATAATACATTAAAAATAGAAATAGAGATTTAAAACAATAGATATTATATAAATATTGAAACAAGTACATACATACTTTTTATACAGACTTGTTGCATTGTACATTCTTAGCATTTTAAGCTTCAGTCTTATGCTGTATTAGACATAACCGAATAACCGAAGAATAACCGACAAGAAAAAGTATAACATCTAACCCCCATTTTAATCAGATGAAAAAAACAAAGTACGGGTCTATTGAAATCTCTATATACCATCAATATGTCATTCTCCCTTTAAATATGTCTAATACAGCATAAGACTGAAGCTTAAAATGCTAAGAATGTACAATGCAACAAGTCTGTATAAAAAGTATGTATGTACTTGTTTCAATATTTATATAATATCTATTGTTTTAAATCTCTATTTCTATTTTTAATGTATTATTATTATTATCCAATCTTCGACTTTGTGGATGTTACACATAATCTCTATACCATATTGACCAGACCGCATAAAAGAATATATCCAATTTACAATTAACATACATTGAAAATAGTATGGAAATCGTCATCAAGAAATATTGGACCAATGAGAAAAGGGAACTAATACACACCCCCACATGTAATAGGGAGTTGGAGTCTTTTCACATGACTGAAATATACCACCAATAGTAAGAGGCATAGAACACACGCCCTAAATCGGACCAATCAGACCACTAGAAAATCGGAACTCATAAGAAAACATTAAACAAAATATACCAATCTATATAGATTTAAGACACAAGTCTCTATTCCAAACTTTGAATAAAACAAAGTGAATGGATAAGTCTTTTCATACACGATACTAACTAATTATCGTCACCCGAAACCGGAAGTGGGAAACTGCACTTCCGGTAATACGAAAATACACAAGGGTATAAAAAGATGCAAAAAATTAGCTAAAACCAGTCTTGATAAAGGTCAATGCCTGACCGAAACGCGTCGACTGGTAAGTGATACTCTGATAGGGAGCTATTTTGTAAAACGTCTGCACTATTATTGTTCTTGTTTCTTTGACAGAAAGGATCAATATGGCAGAACACTGAACTGACCGATTGGGTCATCACTTAGGAGTCCTATCTACATCTCACACTTGAAAAAAACACTGGGAGGAATACCACCACATCTATTTGGGACATACAAGTACATTTCTTCATTTTTTCATTTTTCATTTTTTAATTTTAATTTTTCTAATCTGACATTCTCCATTGTTGTTTGACTGTTCACTTTTCTCAGGACCATTTTGGATTTTTGGATTTTTTGTATTTTATATATATTTTTATATGGCTTTTTTGGAGTTTGCAATGTTGTTCTAACACTTGAATCACCAAATTGCACACTTACACTACACAATCTAAGGATTGTTGGTTGTGTTTACATCGTTGGTTTACACTATTCTTTGTTAACCTTTGTTAGCACCATCTTTTCAACTTTTTTCACACCATTTATTATTATTTTTTTCACACCAATTTGTTACAAGAGCACTCACACTCTATCAAACAACATTCAATCTACCCTCCTTAGCACTGTCGAAATAATTAGACAGCCACTCATTAAGAAACACAGCTTGTACCATTGCTCACAACAAATCAGATGTCCAAACCATTCGAAGTACTGATCAAATCAAGTTTTTGATACATCTGTTTTTACTTATTGCTTTTATTTATTGTTTTACTTATTGTTAAATCTTGGATCCAGGATATATATATAATTTATATATTTTTATGTACTCCAGACATATTTTAATTGTTTTCTATATTTATTGTAATAAATGATATATTTTCACTTAGACCCAGCCTTTGTCCTTTTGGCGCTTTAATAATTTTCTCTTCAAGTAATGGTTTAAAACACATTTATTTATTTTCATTTTAATTATCAGAAAAAAATAGTTGTTTACTGTTTTGTAGTACAATCTTTATATCCCTCTTTCATCACGATACAAAAGCTGTTTAATTTTCTGCAAGTTTGAGTAAATTTGAGCTGTTTTCAGTAAATCAGCAAGTCAAGCTGAGCATGTATCATTTATCTTCTTATCAGTTGTTTTCTACCAACAATGTGACTGTAGCCTCTGAAACTGAAACATTTTATAGGTTTATTTGTAACAACATTATCTTTTCTCCTCCTTGATTAAAACTTTAATTTATTGCACAGTAAAAAAGAAAAAGCAGATAGTTTTAAAGCATGGATATTGTATAAAGTCTATTTTTCTTAAATATATTTGTCACTTAAATAGAAATGTTATCATCAAATAATTTAAAATGGACAAGCTTCAAAATAATTTATATTTTGATATTATTTTATTTTAAAAAAAAAAGTGTTTTGGTCATAAAGCCGAAAGGAAAACATGTTGATTGACTGTTCAAATTTATGAACGTCACATTTTCAAGGTTGAAAGGGTGATTTGCACTTTGTTATATGCTCCCAAAACAGGGATATAAAGAAAACTGTACTGTACCCAAGAGAGGAAAATGATGAATGGCTATATTTGCTTGCTAGTAGAACCAAAATATTTCTTTTACATGTCTTTTTAGTAAAGAGCTACATTGTACTTTTAAAAATGGTGTCACATAAAGATGTGCTTTATGTACAATCCAGCATAGATTTCACATATTGAGTGATATGTGTATCAGACATTTAAATTATATTTTTTTATTACCAATGTATTTAGTGAAATGAGGCCAACGTGGGATTGCTATCTCTCACCAAGACATCCTGAATTATTCTCCCTAGTCTCCCTAAATTCTGCCACACAAAGACTTTTTGTGCCTCCTCACCAACTGCTTCCTTTTGACAGTCGCTAACCCACATGTATGTGCTAGTCTTCTGGATACCTTGCCCTTCACAAACAAGGTATATATTAGTAATACACTGGCTACCACTCACCTTAACTAAACATTTGCTAGGTAATGTAGCATGTCACTTGGTTACACATGGTCACTTCAGCGTTAAAACAGCATTGCAGCCATTACAAGTCTTGTCGGTATAACAGTACCACAAGCCTTTAAGCCTGTAACACAACTTCAGTCCCGCACACGTAAAAATTATGTTTTTTCATGGGACTTCCATAGCGCAGTCATTACAAGTTTTGCGGTGAGGCTAAAAAGCTTGCGTTGCAGCCTATACCAACAAGATCTGTTCCACAATCTAAAAGCAGTAGTTATGAGATTTACGCTACAAAACTGTTACATAAAACTCATCACTAAACTGTCACAAAGTACACTAAACACCATAAACTACCTATTAACCCCTAAACCGAGGCCCTCCCGCATCACAAACACTATATTAAACTTATTAACCCCTAATCTGCCGCTCCCGACATCGACGCCACTAATAAAATGCAATAACCCCTATTCTGCCTCTCCCCGACATCGCCGCCACTATACTTAAGTTATTAACCCCTATTCCCTCACACCCCAACATCGGCCACACTATAATAAATCTATTAAACCCTATTCCGTCACTTCCAGACACCACCACCACTATAATAAACTTATTAACCCCTAAACCACAAGCCCCCCACAACAAAATAGACTAAATTAAACTATTAACCCCTAAACCAAAAGCTCCCCACATCGCAATAAACTAATTTAAACTAGTAACCCCTAAACCTAATGCTACCCTAACTTTATATTAAAATTACAATTTTCCTATCTAAATGAAGTAAATTAAAATTAACCTGACAAATTAAAAAAAAATAAGTTTAAACTAACAATTAAACTAATATAACTATTAAACTAAAATTAAACTACCAATTAAAGAAAACTAAAATACACATTAAAAAAATCAAACACTACTATAAAAAATTACAAAGTATCTAATTAAAAAAAATAAAAAATACTAAGGGGGATATTTATCAAGCTGTCAACTGCAAATATGCTGGAATTCTGCAGCGTAATTGTTTCAAGCTTGATCCAACCTAGTTATCATACCTACAGACCGGCAAAAGTTGAAATCTGTGACGTAACATATGATCCGCTGGTCTCAATCCGACACAGATCAATGCTTACGTCATTACAGATGTTCCGAATCCACATTTGGCACTTTTTAAAAGTTATCAAATAGTTAACAGGTACGCTCGCGGCTATTCCAGCCCAGTACACCTGGTTTTCAATCCGCCACCCTGGAGGCCGCAGATGCTATAGGAATCAATGGGAGTCTGAAAGCAGGGAAAGCTTATGTTCGATGCTGCAAGACAAATAAATATAACCCATTGATTTCTGTGGTAGAAAACCAGTTACGTTTACACCCTAACATAAGCCCTGAGTCTAAACACCCCTAATCTGCCGCCCTGACATTGCTCCCACCTGCATAATGTTATTAACCCCTATCCAGCCTCTCCCGGACCCCGCCGTCACCTAAATAAACATATTAACCCCTATCCCACCGCTCCCGGACCCCACCGCCACTAAATAATCGTATTAACCCCTAAACCTCTGGCCCCCACATCACTACCACTAACTAAACCGATTAACCCCTAAACCACCAACCCCCTACATCACCATAAACTAAATGAAGCTATTAACCCCTAAACCTAACAACCCCCTAACTTTAAATTTAAAATACTACATACCCTATCTTAAAATAAATGTAAACTTAACTGTAGAATTAAATTAAAATATTTTTAAACTATTAAGTAACCTACCCTAACTATTATACTACACTTAAATTAAACTACCAATTAAATTAACTAAATTACATATTAAAAAACCTAACCCTACTCAAATTATTTAAATTGACTATTTAACCTTATTAAAAATGACTAAATTACTAAAAAAATAAACTCTAAGTTACAAAAAATAAAAAACACTAAATTACGAAAAAACAACTACCACATTATCAAAAATAAAAAAAGAATTACACCTAATCTAATAGCCTTATCAACATAACCCCCCCCAAAAAAAAAAAAACCTAGCCTACACTAAACTACAAATGGCCCTTAAAAGGGCCTTTTGTGGGGCATTGCCCCAAAGAAATAATCTCTTTTACCTGTAAAAAAATACAAACACTCCCCCAACAGTTAAACCCATTACCCCCACAACCAACCCCCCAAATAAAAACCCTATCTAAAATAACCTAAGCTCTCCATTGCCCTGAAAAGGGCATTTGGATGGGCATTGCACTTAAAAGGGCATTTAGCTCTTTTAGTGCACAGACCCTACTCTAAAAATAAAACCCACCCAAAAAAACCTTAAATAAACCTAAGACTAACCCCTGACGAGCCACTTACAGTTCTTGAAGTTCCTCTTGAAGGATCCATCCAGCCGGCAAGAAGTCTTCATCCGGGCGGCAAAAAGTCTTCATCCGGACGGCCTCTTCCATCTTCATCCAGCCAGCGAAGTCTTCATCCAGACGACATATTTTATCTTCATCCATCTGGCGTGGAGCGAGTCCATCCTGAAGACATCAGGCTGCGTAGCACCTCTTCAATACAGTCACCATAGTAAACTGGAACTTGAATGCAAGGGACTTCATCCAAGATGGTGTCCCTTGCATTCCTATTGGCTGAAAGGTTCCAATCATCCAATATGATTTGAGCTGCTAAAATCCTATTGGCTGTTCCAATTAGCCAATAGTGTTTGAGCAGCTCTCATCATATTGGCTGTTCCAATCAGCCAATAGGATTTTAGAAGCTCTAATCCTGTTGACTGATTGGAACCTTTCAGCCAATAGGAATGCAAATGACGCCTACTTGGATGACGTCACTTGCATTCAAGTACAAGTTTACGGTGGCAACCGTATTGAAGAGGAGCTGCACACCAGATGTCTTCAGGATGGACCCGCTCCACACTGGATGGATTAGGATAGAACATGCAGTCTGGATGAAGACTTCTTGCCGCCCGGATGAAGACTTCTTGCCAGCTGGATGGATCATTCAAGCGGAACATCAAGAACTGTAAGTGGATTGTCGGGGGTTAGTGTTAGGTTTATTTAAGGGTTTTTTGGGTGGTTTTTATTTTTAGAGTATGTTCTAAATGAAAGGATTGAGCTAGTACCAAGATATCGTCCAAATAAGGAAAACACCACAATACCCTGCTCTCTGATTACAGATAGAAGGGCACTAAAAACCTTCAAAAGGAATCTTGGAGCTGTCGCTACACCAAATGGAAAAACAAAAAATTGGTAAAGCTTCCTAGATAAGAGAATCTATTGTGAACATGTAATGATCTTGCTAAACAAAAGGCATAATAGACCTTATAGTCGCCATCTTGAAAGTTGTGACACTCACAAAAAGATTTAAAGTTTTCAGATCCAAGATTAGAATGAATGAATCTTCCTTCTTTGGGACGAAGAATAGATTTGAATAGAAACCCAAACCCTGTTCCTGCTAAGCAACTGGTACAAACACCCCTGAAAAAAAATCCAGCTCTGAAATATATTTCAGAAAAAAACCTGAACCTTTATAGAGTGTATTGAAACATGAGAAATAAAGAATCTTCCCATAGGTCTCATTCTAAAAATCTATTCAAAACCCTAAGAATTTTAGAGATTTTGGACTGAATCCATCCAAAAATAACTTGATCTGTCCCATACCAGAAGAACTGGTTTGAGAACCGCACCTTCATGCAGTCTTAATAACAAGTATTTGTATAGCACTTTTCTCCTAGTAGGAATTAAAAAAATGCTTTTCCAGTGCTTGCACTCAGAGTTAACCAAATTAGCAGCTGAATAATAATAATTGTTATTATTACTCAAATAAATGGTACACATTTTATTGAACTCAAAAGGCTGAAGGGCTGCATCGACCCTGCCGGATATGAACCTGTGACCCTTGGATCTTAGAACAAGCTTTTGTAGTCAGGGCATTTACCAACTGATCTACATCACCGGCCAAAAAGTAGGGCAGAAAAAAACTCTTTTACCTCCAGATATATAGTGAAGATGATAGAAATCATAACAAATTATTATCCTAACAAGAGAGAGATAATAAAATATATTTAGATCATGTCAAAATTCAAGATTAAAACCATGAAGCTCTTCTAAATAGAAAAGCTAAAAAGATAGATTCAAAATTAATCTTAAATGATAACAAATATAGTATCAAAAATAAAATTAATTCATTTTGAAGTAAATGAACAATGTTATATAATTCAGAATCTGAAAACTGCTTATACGAACTGTCCAACAATAAATTTGAGAGAGCAGCAATGTCAGTCAAAGATATAGCTGAACTAAAATTATAAACAGTATGTAAATATGCTCTTTTAAGGTAAGATTGAAACTTAAAAAGATCCTGAAAATAAATACTAACTTCCATAAAAATAGTAGTACATTCCCAAAAAGGAAACAGGTTTAAACCATTCTAACAAACATATCATAGATTGCATCTAGAATAGGAAAAAAAACTCAGGAGCAATTTAAAGAAATCTTTAAATGAGTATAACATATTTAATAGGAGGACTAAACTCCTAATACCTAAAATTATCAAAACTTCCTTAATAAAGAACAAAAAAAATTTAAATGATAAAATAAAAAAGACCTGTCAAATACAGTCTCTGATGCAAGATTATTTGAGCCAAAGAAACCCTCATCAGTAGAATAAACTTAAGTATGCTGACAGACAAAACTTAATTGATTAAATCTTATAACAATTTTGAAAAGTCCTTATAAGTTTATTTGAAGACACAAAAAACAGTTATAGCCTTCTTATAAATGCAGTAATAACGTGAAATCTGCAGAATTAATCAGGTACAATAAACTGAAAAACTAAGAACAGTAAATGTATTTGTACATATAGAAACATTATAAGCATGAAATAAGATACATAAATTCCACATAATTGAGCTGAAGAGAATAAAATCAGCTTGACAATAAAAAACACACTTAGCTTGTTGAAGAAATGTGTTCAGGGCATCTTAGTTTCTACAGTAACATCAGAGTCAGGATCAGTCTGACACATCTTGCAAAATGTAAAAGGAAAATATAACATTTAAACAAAATATCCAATTTCCTCATATAGCAGTTTCAGGAATGGGAAAAAAATGCTTATGCTAAAAAATAGGCAAAAAAACAAACAGCTTAGCTCTCTATAATATAAAGAGAGCAAGAAGCATAAAAGGAAGTGGGGTAAAATAACAAATTTATGGCGCCAAGTATGACGCATGTCGCAAAAGGAAGTTGAAATTACGCAACTTGCGTCATAACAAGTGTGACTTCATGCCAAAACAACTAGCGTCAACAAAGACGCAGGAAATGACGAATCTTTCGCCACTATAGGCGCAACTTCGCGCCAAAGAAATTTCTAGGCAAAAATTATGCAATAAATAACAGCATTTTGAGTCCACGCGAGCCTAGATTTGCCCATGAAAATTAAGGAAAAACAAGTCAAAGTGGAAAAAAAGACTGAAACCCCAGGTAAGAAAAAAACGTAAAACATGATTCTCATACTGAAACTGCTAGACTGCAAAACTGGAATCAGACCCAAATGCTAGAGTGAACCTAATTAACATGCTAGCACACTGAGTATAAACCAGGATGTGACCCACGACAGCTTCTGCAAATAAGGTACTCACACAATAGCAGGATAGCCCACAGGATGCAGAGTAAGAGATATTGGCAACTTGATAGCAGGTGGTGTAGGGTCAGGAAAATGTGTAGTGTTCGGTAACTTGTAATCAGGCAGATTAGGGTTAAGCAATTGCGTAGTCAGACAGGCAGAGTTTGGCAACTTGTAATCAGGCAGATTAGGGTTAAGCAATTGCATAGTCAGGCAGGCAGAGTTTGGTAACTTGTAATCAGGCAGATTAGGGTTAAGAAATTGCGTAGTCAAGCAGGCAGAGTTTGGCAACATCAAACAGTCAGTACAAGTATTACACAATCGTAGTCAGGCAAGCAAAAGTTTGTTAACTTGACATCATGCAATTTAAAGCAGGAGAATAGAACTCACGGTAAAGCCACAGCAGTTTAGAAAACAAACGGGCACCAGAGAATCGAGCCGCCGGAATAAGAACCTCGTCTGACATCAGCAGAGTGGGATGGCTCAGCATGCGCATCAGGTTGCTAGGCAATGTAGCGCAGAATTCAGAGAGAAAAACTGCCGGAAGACCGGAATATAGGGAACGGATCGTGACATAGACCTGACTCATGGCAAATATAAGTAAACACATATATTTAAACTTTACAATATAACATAAAGCACCAAACATAGCTGAGAGTGTCTTAAAAAATGATACATATTTATCAGAAGACACCCATCCACATACAGCAGACAGCCAAACCAGTACTGAAAAATATCAGCAGAGGTAATGGTATAAGAGTATATTGTCGATCTGAAAAGGGAGGTAGAGAATGAATCCCTACGACCGATAACAGAGTGCCTTTGAAAAGATTTCCCATGAGTGAAACCATGAAATCAACAGGTGATTCTCTCTTCACATCCCTCTGACAAACACTGTACTCTGAGAGGAATTGGGCTTCAAAATGCTTAGAAGTGCCTATCATAGAAGAAATCAAGCACAAACTTACTTCACCACCTCCATAGTAGGCAAAGTTTGTAAAACTGAGTAATGAGTGTGGTGGGAGGTGAATTTATAGGCATTTTGAGGTTTGGGAAACTTTGCCCTCTCCTGGTAGGAATGTATATCCCATATGTCACTAGCTCATGGTTTCTTGCCACTTACATGAAAGAAATACTCATTTGCATGTGTGCCATTAACCTATTGTCATCAAAATGCACCCTCAACACTCAGGGGTAGATTTATTATGCAGCGGATGCTGCATTCTACGCCGATAGTTTCAGGTCCGCCTGAAATGTAAGTTAAGAAGCAGCGGTCATAAGACTGCTGCTCCTTAAAAACTCTGTCACTTTTTAGGTGGGGGACTGAAATCATAATGATCCAATCCTAGCTCATCTGGATGATTAAAACAACCTGCTAGATAAGCTTATGCAATGTTAAACGTCAACAGCTAAATATAGCTATATATATGTCCGCTCGCAATTTAATAAATTTAACCCTCAGTGCCATACGTATCTTGACAGGATGGACAAACTTCTATGGGCACTTCAGGACACTGATATCTACAAATGGCATTTTATTAAATTTAACTTTTAATATCTGATTGTAAGTCTTACTCACACTGTCGTGATTGACATAAACAGTACTGAGTTATTACAATCTTGTTCTTAAAGGAATTGTCTTAATTGCCATTTTGGCGTGAACTGTAAACAAAATGGCGACTGTGAGTTTCTATGCAAAACACATAAAATATCTTGGTTATCAATAAACAAGACAGACAAGACAGACAAATGGGGAAATCCCCGTCATGAAGACCCAATTCTTTTTTAAATGCCATTTATGAAGGAACAAACATTTACAGAACATGATTGTGATATTATTTATTAAATACATAAAAGTGAAAATTTGTGTCCTTCCCAGAGATAGACTATACTGTAGAGATGAATGGAGCTTTAATCAATCTAGACCATGCATACAAATACACCTATAATATTAAAGTTGTCTTGGAATAAATATGTAAAAAAAAAGGTGCCTTTAGATATCAAATTCAATATGTGTAAAATGGTCTTAAAAGTCTGTTAAATATTATTAAAATATGGATTGAAATTGCTAAGCACTGTTTGGCTCCATGTTAAAAAAGAGCTTTTTTGCAAGCAGAAATGCATTTTTGGCTTTGAGAAGCATGCTTGATTGTATCAAAATGAAATTGGCTCTTTTTTGCGGAAAACAAAAAGGGCCAATAGATTGAAATCGGCCCCATAGTCTATTACTATGTTCACCAAAGCACTAAATTCTTACAGGATACCAGAAGTATATGTAATACTTAACCCCTTAAGGACCGGGCATGTCAGACAAAAACTTCCCTAAAAGACCAAAGCATTTTTAGCAGTTTTACCATCACTACATTTAAACAGAAATAGAGCCTTTTTTTTTACCTATCAAAACTATATATATATATATTTTTTTAGTAGACACCCTATTTTGGTATATTTAACGCCACCATTTCCCTGCCAAATGCAAACTTTTTCATAATTTTAGGTTTCTCACTGAAATTATTTACAAACAGCTTGTGCAATAATGGCACAAATGGTTGTAAATGCTTCTCTGGGATCCCCTTTGTTCAGAAATAGCATACATGTATGCTTTGGCATTGCTTGTTGGTAATTGGAAGGCCGCTAAACGCTGCTGCGCACCACACTTGTATTATGCCCAGCAGTGAAGGGGTTAATTAGGTAGCTTGTAGGGTTAATTTTAGCTTTAGTGTAGAGATCAGCCTCCCACCTTACACATTTCACCCCCTGATCCCTCCCTGAGCCCCCTCAAACAGCCCTTTTCCCTCTCCCACCTTACAAAAGTCTGCCAGTATGAAAATAAAAGCTTTTTCTTTTTTAATATTTTTTTTAAAAATATATCTGCTTCAGTGTAGGTTCCCCCCTAACCCCCCAACCTCCCTGATCCCCCCAAAAAACTCTCTAACTTCCCCCCTCTACCTATTTGACACCATCTTAGGTACTGGCAGCTGTCTGCCAGTACCAAGTTTGCTGAAAATAAGGCTTTTTTTAAATTTAAATTAATTGAAAATCCCAATTTTTTCTGTAGTGTAGCTGCCCCCCTCATCACCCTACCGCCCTCCCCCTCCCAGATCCCTTTAAGATGACGGATCCCACTGTGGATCCCCCTCATTGCCCCTACCTCCCTCCTTCCCCCTCAATGACGCCATTTATTTATTTTTAATTTTTTTTTGTAGCATGTTTGAGTGATACCACCCACTCCCGCCCTACTCCTGTCTCCTCCAGCAATGTGCCACCCACCAGCCTCCTTCCTTGCGCTCCCACCCTCCAACGATTGGCACTACCACTGTGCGATGCAGAGAGGGCCACAGAGTGACCCTCTCTGCATCAACAACTGTGCAAAATTTTGGTTTTACTGCTCTTGAAAAAGGCGAGACACTCGTTGAAACGCGTCGAGTCATTTTATATTCCTTCTTTTTAAGATTTGTTTTAATAAATATTTGTTTTGATGACAAATATTCGTTGCTGCTTTTTTGAAACTGCCAAACAACAACTACAACCACATTGTGAGAAGCTGGATTCCGATTTTATCGGAGTGAGTATATTGCACATAATATATACTATTGAGTATAGCATATACCAGTGAAAGTTTTATTCCTTTCAGTCACATTTATACAAGAAGATAATCTGATTGAAGCTTCATTTTACACTGAAAACTCTGAAAACTGAAGGAGTTGGACTCTGAATTTATCGGAGTGAGTATATTGCACCCATTATTTTGTGGTTATCTATACACACAAAAGTGAAGTTTTCTCTTTCTCAGCTATAATTGGAAGCTCTGGCTTATTAAAGGGAAAGAAAATACTAGGACCTGCGCCTCTATTTCCCCATTCCACATATTTCTAACACTCCTCTGGGAGAGACTGAAAGAAGGCAGTGGTCCATCTAGAGGGAAGTATTGTTTTTGTCATTTCTATACAGTTATTATTGTAAGATCTGTAATATTCTGTATTGAGTCAGTTTTATCACATTTCTTAAAGACTAATTTGGATTTTTATTGGTGTAAATCTGTCTTTAATTTGCTGATTTTTTTTGTCCCAAAGAAAATATTAAACATTTAGGGCTAGATTATAAGTGGAGCTCTATATATTGCTTTCTTGAATGCGATATTAGCTCTCCACTTTGTAATACCAGGGCACGATAATGTGTGCTGTTTTACAAGATCTCACGCGAATGAGCTTCCAAGGGCTACTATGGGAGCCTCGTTCTGATGCCGTCACAGATGGTATCAGAACTTCTTCACCAGCGAAGGGGGTAAGTCATTTAGTGATGGCAGCAAGTATAAATATATATGTATATGTTTATATACATATATATTTTGTCTTAATATATATAAGCAAATACATATATATCTACTGGGAGCACACAATTTCCATTGACCGCAATGAAAAGGCACTTTTCAGTAGCATTTATTTTCTAACACCACCAACTTTTACCCCAATATAATGCCTAGTGCAATAATTTAATAAAAAAATGAAGATACTGCCTTCTTTATTTTTTAATACACTACACAGTATTTTGGAGGGCATTAGGGGCAGATTTATAAAATTAATATTAATTAATTAATTAATCGCTAATTGCTACCATGAGCTTGGGGTAGCAATAATCAGCCAATCAGGCAAATTTGCCTGTTTGCAGGAATGCAATAATTTAGTGCTCCACTTGTAATCTAGCCCATTGGTATTGGTTGAGTCAAATATATGTTATTTTTTCCTGATTCTTCAAATCTAATGACTTAATGGTACATGAGAAAGAGTTAAATTGTATTTTCTGTCTGCATGGAAAAACACATCTTATCTATGAAGATTATGGTCCTTACCATATCAACATCAAGATGTGTATAGCATATATTGATAACATAACGTTAAGTTATAGCCTAGAAGAGCCACAGTCACAGATATTCACAAGAGATTGAAAACAATCAATCTGGTTAACAGGCCCAAGAAATGTTTCCAAGGATTATGGATTCTCAGAATTCAATCACTGTTACGCTGCAATTGTTATTTTTTTTTTCTTAAAGCACTGGCATAATTTAAAAATTCACATTACATAGCACATTTTTTTATAACTCTAAGGATACTTTAATAAGTCAATTAATGTAGTTCATTGATATCACATAAACATAAACAGTTCAAATAATCCACACAATAAATATATATATATATATATATATATATATATATATATATATATATATATATATATATATATATATATATATATATATATAGCCACTCAAACAAATGCACTCTCAGGTCTTGTAAAGGAATATCAAGGTTGTTATTCCTTTACAAGACCTGAGAGTGCATTTGTTTGAGTGGCTATTTACAGATATATTTGCACCCAGGCAGTTGACACCGGTGGGCTGAACTGTGGAAAGGAGTTTGTGTATATATATATATCTATATATATATCTAAAGGGAGTGCAGAATTATTAGGCAAATGAGTATTTTGACCACATCATCCTCTTTATGCATGTTGTCTTACTCCAAGCTGTATAGGCTCGAAAGCCTACTACCAATTAAGCATATTAGGTGATGTGCATCTCTGTAATGAGAAGGGGTGTGGTCTAATGACATCAACACCCTATATCAGGTGTGCATAATTATTAGGAAACTTCCTTTCCTTTGCCAAAATGGGTCAAAAGAAGGACTTGACAGGCTCAGAAAAGTAAAAAATAGTGAGATATCTTGCAGAGGGATGCAGCACTCTTAAAATTGCAAATCTTCTGAAGCGTGATCATCGAACAATCAAGCGTTTCATTCAAAATAGTCAACAGGGTACAAGAAGCTTGTGGAAAAACCAAGGCGCAAAATAACTGCCCATGAACTGAGAAAAGTCAAGCGTGCAGCTGCCAAGATGCCACTTGCCACCAGTTTGGCCATATTTCAGAGCTGCAACATCACTGGAGTGCCCAAAAGCACAAGGTGTGCAATACTCAGAGACATGGCCAAGGTAAGAAAGGCTGAAAGACGACCACCACTGAACAAGACACACAAGCTGAAACATCAAGACTGGGCCAAGAAATATCTCAAGACTGATTTTTCTAAGGTTTTATGGACTGATGAAATGAGAGTGAGTCTTGATGGGCCAGATGGATGGGCCCGTGGCTGGATTGGTAAAGGGCAGAGAGCTCCAGTCCGACTCAGACGCCAGCAAGGTGGAGGTGGAGTACTGGTTTGGGCTGGTATCATCAAAGATGAGCTTGTGGGGCCTTTTCGGGTTGAGGATGGAGTCAAGCTCAACTCCCAGTCCTACTGCCAGTTTCTGGAAGACACCTATATATATACACTAAATGCAACTCTTATAAAATATATATATATATATATATATATATATATATATATATATATATATATATATATATATATACACTAAATGCAACTCTTAGTTATGTATCCCTAAAAAATATTTCAATATATTAAAACTTACATATGAAAAATATAAAATATGCCCCACGTTTGCAAAAGCATTCAGCTTCACAACTGTGAACCACAGCATAAAACATAAATAGTGGTATAGAGTAATACAGCTAATATTAATTCAGTAGAAGAGATAATTAATCTCTCATTTTAAATTGTTTAAATACTTGTTAGAGAGCCCAGAGTCAAGGCCAGAGGTCAAAATCAGTAAGCAGCAGTTCAAGCAACAACTCCAAAGGGGTCAGGCAATAAAGCAGTATAGGAGTCAAGGAACTAGCTGACCAAATAAAGTATAGGGCAGGTAAAAGCTGAGCTTGAAGAGAATACCAGAAATAGCACTAGAGACACTAGAATAACCAATAACCAAGCATTGACTGAAGGGTTTTCTGAGAATTTATAGGCCTTGGTTTGACATCACTAAGATGTAATCTAGGTAGTGATTGGTGTTTCAGAACATGTGCCAACGACATCACACTAAACTCTATAGATTCTTCTGGTGGGTTAGCATGATGTTGCACATGCACCCTTACAGAATAAGGCACGCCAGACTTTGGTTTGGGGATAAACTAGCTCTCCTGAAACCTTAGTCAGAGTTAGTGCGTTAGAGGTTTGAAGGGATATTAACATGCATATTGTACTTGAAGTAATTGGGGCCTATCTATCAAGCTCCGAAAGGAGCTTGACGGCCCGTGTTTCTGGCGAGTCTTCAGCTCGTATTGTGAAAGTAAAATTTTGCTCTCTCGCACTAAACCAACGAGCGCAAACAGTTTAGTTCTAGCACAATTAAAATATTGGGAGCAGGATAACCTATTTCCCCATACTCAAGCTCTGTATGATGCTATTTTGGTACAATATATACTTTTATATATATATATATATATATATATATATATATATATTTTATATATATATATATATATATATATATATATATATATATATATATATATATATATATATATATATATATATATATATATATATATGTATATGTATAGATATAAACATATATATATATATATATATATAAATATCTATTTACAAATACATAGAACATATTCTGCTATGTGCAGAACATTTGAATGTGAAATATTTACAGTAAATACATATTTAAACACTTTGTTAAAAATAACTATTGCATAAATATGATTTCACATGTTTTCATTAATTAACTGCAATGAGTCCAGGCTTGATTGCTATAGGAAGATTATGGTCCACTTCGCAGTCGCTCCACCCACCTCCATTTATCATGCCTATAGTTCACGGACATGGGATTCCGTTGGCGTGTTGTGAGTTGAGAGTGCCAAAGGAGTACACTTACAGCTGGGCAAGTAGTGAGCGACTCCTCATGGACAGCTTAAGTGACACTTATTAGTATTACCAGAGTGTGTCTTCTCTCACGTGAGGTATGTTTTCACATTACAATATGATGATTTATATTGAATAAGCACATACTGTGGACACAGATCTCGTTGGATCTGACTGGTATAACCTACTTTTCCCTGTGAGCTGGGACTGGCATGCTTACTTTATCAGTAATCTCCTATCGGCCGCGAATCTGCAGGGGGCAGCATTACACAAGCAGTAAACCAGAACTGCTTGTGCAATGTTAAATGCCAACAGCGTATGTTTTCAGCATTCAGAGATGTCAGGCAGACATGATCGCTACAGCGTATCATGTCCATCTGACAGATGGTAAATTGACCCAATAGACACAACATTGTCTTTTATCGATGTTTCATAGAGGATTTGATCCTAATTTGGCAAGGCAGTATCAATGAGCTAGAGGATTTTATTCTAAGGATCAATGATAATGATCTAGGTTTAAAATTTACTTATGAAATTAACAGTAAGGATATCAATTTCTTGGATTTGTTACTTAGTGGGACATCAGATAGTAAAATAAAAACTAATCTATACAGGAAACCAATATCAGGTAGTTCCTTGTTTCATGCTAAAAGCTGCCATCTGAGGCATGTACCCTACGTTATTGCGAAAGGGCAATTAATACGGGAAAAAAGAACTGCTCCGATATAGGTAACTGTAATGTTGAAATGCAAGACATACGACAGCGTCTGAAACACAGGGGTTACACTGACAAGACTATAAAATGAGCAAGTAGGGAAGTAATGTCTATGGATAGATCATCTTTACTTACTGAGAAAGACACGTTCACAGAACAACCATATAGGTGTAACATTTGTAACATACTATACTGCTCAGTATGAAGATATTTGTAAAATAGTGAAACAACATTTTATTATACTCATTGCTGATCACAGATTAGTAAATTGCATCCAAGGAGGTATAAGATGTTCATAATGCAGAAATAAGACCTTAGGTTATTATCTTTCCCCCACAGTATTGAAAAAACTGTGACACAAGGCAGTGCCTGGCTTACATGCAAAAGGTTAATTTAGATGTGGTAATTCTAGATGTGGAGCATGTGCATATTTTACAATCTCTTATAGATTCTAATCCATGGTGACAGGCAAAACATACAATATAAATGTGTGTCTCAATTCCACCTCTGTTTATGTTATATACTGTATTACATGTACAAAATGTGGGAAGCAATATGAAGGCCTCACGACACGAGACATTAAGTCTAGAATCAGGGAACATCTATCGACCATTCGCATAGGGAGAGCCACATCTCCCCTTGTACAGCACTTCTCTCTATGCCATGATAAAGACTTGACCTATTTTTCATGGCAACCTATTGATATGATACCTCGCTCAAAACGTTGTGGAGATAGGGACATTCTCTTGCGGCAAAGAGAAATGATATAGATATTTAAGCTTGAGACTAGGGTTCCATTGGGACTCAACTCTGAATTTGACTTGATAAATTATTGCGAATAATCCATATCAGTGTTAATTAATTAATTAACTAAAGTTAACTTAACTGGTCTCTCCTTCACAAATCATACACTGTGCATATTTATATCCTGTCCTAGTATATGAGTCTTTAGTAATTGGAACATCTGCACTTCCTATTTGTATTTGTAATTTTATTTCCCTATATCCCAGAGAGTTTACTATAGCTAATGTTGTCATCATCATTATTTTTAATGTATACTTTATATATTTTGTTCAGCAATGAGGGATATGTATCAAGCCATCAACCACAAATATGCTGGAATTCCGCAGTGTAATTGTGGCAAGCTTGATTCGACATATTTATCAAAGCCAACAGACTAGCAAAAGTTGAAATTTGTGATGTAACATACGATCCACCAATCTAAATCCAACACAGATCGATGCTTATGGCATTACAGATGTTCAGAATACAAATTCGGCACTATCTGACAACTTTTGCCATTTATCAAACTTCTAACCGGTATGCTCGCCACTATTCCGGCCCAGTGTACCTGGTTTTCAATCCGCCACCCTGGAGGCCGTGGATGCCATAGGAATCAATGGGAGTCTGAAAGCAGTGAAAGCTTATGTTCGCTGCTGCCCGATATCCCATTGCTTTCTATGGTAGAATAAAAGTTACGTTTACACCTAACACCCTAAAATAAGCCCCGAGTCTAAAAAACCCTAATCTTCTGCCCCGACATCGCCGCAACCTACATAATGTTATTAACCCCTATGCCGCCACTCCCTGACACTGCCGAAACTAAATAAATGAATTAAACCCTATCCCGCCACCCCCGGAGCCCTCCACAACACTAATAAAGTTATTAACCCCTATCCCCCCACTCCCGGACCCCTCGGCAACTAAATAAATATATTAACCCCTAAACCCCTGGCCTCCCACATCACTACCACTTACTAAACCTATTAACCCCTAAACCGCCAGCCCCCCACATCGCCAAAACTAAATTAAACTATTAACCCCTGAACCTAAGAAACCGCTAACTTTACATTATAATTACCTCATTCCTATCTTATAATACATTTAAACTTACCTTTAGAATTAAAATAAACTATATTAAACTGATAATTAACCTACCCTAACTATTATACTAAAATTACATTAAACTAACAATTAAATTAACTATATTACATATTTAAAAACCTAACCCTACTCAAATTATTTAAATCTACTATAACAAATTACTAAGTTACAAAAAATAACAACTAAGTTATGCTAAATAAAAAACACTAAGGTACAAAAAATAAAAAACACTAAGTTACACAAAATAAAAAATAAATGATCAAATATTTAAACTAATTACACCTAATCTAATAGCCCTATCAAAATAATAAATCCCACCCCAAAAGAAAAAAAAAAACTTTTATGGGCAATGCCCATCCAAATGCCCTTTTCAGGGCAATGGGGAGCTTAGGTTTTTATTGGTGGAGTTTGGTTGTGTGGGTGGTGGGTTTTACTGTTGGGGGGTGTTTGTATGTTATTTTACAGGTAAAAGAGCTGATTTCTTTAGGGCAATGCCCCGCAAAAGGCCCTTTTATTGTAGGCTAGGGTTTTTTTTTATTTGGGGGGGGGGGGTTATTTTGATAGGGCTATTAGATTAGGTGTAATTAGTGTAAATATTTGATAATTTATTTTTTATTTTGTGTAACAGTGTTTTTTATTTTGGGTAACTTAGTTGTTATTTTTTTGTAACTTAGTAATTCTTTATAGTAGATTTAAATAACTTCAGTAGGGTTAGGTTTTTAAATATGTAATATAATTAATTTAATTGTTAGTTTAATGTAATTTTAGTATAATAGTTAGGATAGATTAATTATTAGTTTAATATAGTTTAATGTAATTTTAGTATAATAGTTAGGGTAGATTCATTATTAGTTTAATATAGTTTAATGTAATTTTAGTATAATAGTTAGGGTAGGTTAATTAATAGTTTAATATAGTTTATATTAATTCTAAAGGTAAGTTTAAATAGGGATGAGTTCATATTTAAAGTAAAGTTAGCGGGTTGTTAGGTTTAGGTTAGGTTTAGGGGTTAATAGTTTAATTTAGTTTATGGCGATGTGGGGGGCTGGTGGTTTAGGGGTTAATAGGTTTAGTAAGTGGTAGTGATGTGGGAGGCCAGGGGTTTAGGGGTTAATACATTTATTAGCGTTGCGGTGGGCTCCGGGAGCAGCTGGATGGGGGTTAATACATTTAATTAGTTGCGGCGGGGTCCGGGAGTGGCGGAATAGGGGTTAAACATTTTAGTATAGTGGCAGTGTTTACTGACAGGGTATAAATAAAGTTGTTAAAAAGCCAAAAAGCAGCGAGATCGATTAACAACAGTCCGCTGCTCATCGCGCCGTACTTGGTGCACAGCTTTTTTTATAAATAAGGAGAGCATATTAAGGTCCGCGGCCGCGATGTTAGGTGATGATAGGTGAGCGTATTGGTGAATGCAGCACAGTTGACGGCTTGATCGATAGGCCTCATACTGTATACAAAGAGGCATGCTCTGTGTATGTTTTTTTTAATTAGCTCTTTGTTTTTAGCCATATTCTTCATATGTCTGGGCTATGGGGTAGAGAGGTAAGACGGAAGCCTTTTCTTACAAAAAAAAGTCTACAAAAAAAAAGTCTCCCAAAAGCATGTCGCAAAAGGTGTTCTGGTTTGATGAAACCAAGATTAAACTTTTTGGCCATAATTCCAAAAGATATGTTCGGCGCAAAAACAACACTGCATATAACCAAAAGAACACCATACCCACAGTGAAGCATGGTGGTGTCAGCATCATGCTTTGGGTCTGTTTTTCTTCAGCTGGAACTGGGGCCTTAGTCAAGGTAAAGGGATTTATGAACAGTTCCAAATACCAGACAATATTGGCACAAAACCTTCAGGCTTCTGCTAGAAAGCTGAACAGGAAGAGGAACTTCATCTTTATGCATGACAATGCCCCAAAGCATACATCCAAATCAACAAAGGAATGGCCTCACCAGAAGAAGATTAACGTTTTGGAATGGCCCTGTCAGAGCCCAGACCTGAATCCAATCAAAAATCTGTGGGGTGATCTTAAGTGGGCTGTGCACAAGAGATGCCCTCGCAATCTGACAGATTTAGAGTGTTTTTGCAAAGAAGAGTAGGTAAATCTTGCCAAGTCAAGATGTGCCATGCTGAAAAACTCATACCCAAAAAGACTGAGTGCTGTAATAAAATCAAAGGGTGCTTCAACAAAGTATTAGTTTAAGGGTGTGCACGCTTATACAACCATTTTATTTTAGTTTTTTATTTCTACTTCCCTCCACCTAAAAGATTTTAGTTTGTTTTGCAATTGAGTTGTACAGTTTATAGGTCACATTAAAGGTGGATAAAGTTCTGAAATTATTTATCTTTGTCTCATTTTTTTACATCATAGAAACATGACATTTTAACAGGGGTGTGCAGACTTTTTATATCCACTATATATATATATATATATATATATATATATATATATATATATATATATATATATATATATATATATATATATATATATATATATATATATATATATATATATATATATATATATACACACAGTGTATATATATATATATATATATATATATATATATGCACATACATATTTAGATATGTATATGTATGTATCTCAATGTTAAAGCCCTTTACCTTTTTTTTTTTTTTTTTTTTTTTTTTTAATAATTTTTTTATTGAGGTGAAAAGTTGGCATACAAACAGAAAATTGCAGCAGTATACAATAGGAATAGTAAAATAGCTTATAACAGGGTACAATGCATGAATTCTAGAATGATAACCAGTACATATGGTCTCAATCACGCTGAGCAAGACGTACAACATCTTCAACTGCCACATGGATGAAGGACAAGTAATGCAGCAACTCATGGGAATGCCAAATAAATAAAAAATGTATAGAACCTTCATATATTTACCTAAGGGGCTGCTCTTGAGCTACATAACAAACAATATTAAACAGTTATAACTGAAGGTAACTCCAAGAGAGAGAGGCCCCTTTTGGACCTCACCGTGAAAACCTCAAATTTTAATATAGTTGCGCTATAGGATTGGTACAATTAATTTAACAAGGTGGTATAATGTTAGGAAACTGTAAGGAAGACTCTTCAAAAGATAGTACTAAACAATCCTGCACAGATTGGAGGGAAAAGTAGTATCGATAAAAGTTTGTAGTGCAAGATATAAATGTAGAAAGGGGGAAATAAGGTGTGGTATTGACAAGAAAAACCACGTAAGTCACTCTCCTAGAAATAGGAGGTATATTGAGGGGGGGGGGAGGTGGGAAGTTACATACGGTGGACAAATTGCTAAATAGGGGATAAATTATGTATACCGAGGTGGGATAGTCAATGTTATATAGCACTGTAAATTTTATGAGTAAGAAAGGAAGGTAAGATATGCTATAGGCTAGATGGATCGCTCCATTAATCCTCCTACATAAGGAGGAATAGTATAAAAGAGAAAGAGGAGTGGGTGGGAGGGGGGGAGAAGGTGGAGCGGGTATGTTAGATGTGTAAGTGAATTCATAACGCCTGAATTGGGACAATGTCTCGAATAATAAATGGGAATAACACTAATGCAGGACCTGCCTGCTCTAGAGACACTGTATGAAACTAAGGTATGACATTGGTTAGGAAAACCACACAGACCCCCCACATGGAACATAAGTTATGACCCGATGGGAGAAAGTGATAGGGTGAGTATGATAGGCCAGATAGATAAGTGAAGCGCCAAAGTTAGTCTGGGAGATGCACTAGGACCTGGGCTGTAAAGGGCTTTTAAGGAAGAGCTAGTTGAATAGTTGCCTAGTCAAAATTAGCTTAAAACGTCAAAAATAAAGTAATACGGAGGTGGAATTACTGCCTCTAAATGGATAAAACTAGACGAGGCTATCCTGTGAGTAAATGGGGAGTAAGCATTCATCTCTTATATCAAACAGGTAACTAGCAGAGAGAGAGAGAGAGAGAGAAAAACAACAAGGAATAGGGAATCACACATGTAAAGGGAACCTATGGGTCATTGCTCTAGTAAAGAGAAAAAGAAAAAAAACAAAACAAAAAAAAAACAATGTAAATCCGGAAAGGTACAATCAATTATATGGATATCTAAAGATATAGGCATATTACTTATCTTGTGCTTTCAAATGGGTATGAGCTAGGTCAAGCCAAATTCACAAGGTTAGGCTCACAAATATACCTATTAATTAGTTGCACAATTCAATACGGTAGTTAGTAGTTTGTAACTAATATGCACATTGTACTTTGTAAGCTTAGATGAAGCAGTGATAGAATAGATACCCATAGTTAGTAATTATATCATTGGAGCAGCTTAGAGCTATTTAAATTAGAATTGTAATTGAACCAGCCCTCACAATAGTATAATCAGGAGCAATATACCTTCTTATATTTATATGGCACTAGGATCAAGCCATCCCGGCCGCAGACAGCAAGACCCCACTGCACCATTACTACAAGGGATGAATAGTTTGCTCTACTAATAGTAGCTGGTAATATATGGAAAAAAAAGAGTATCACTAAAGTAATATTCCTGCTTCTGAGTGGGTAAGACTATACATGGGTATCATATGGTCAAATGAGAGTTAGGTGCTCATCTCTTATATAAAAAATTAGTGGAAACCTAGGCTCCACCTGGTAAAACGCTAGGTAGTATGTTTATGCTTAAATGATATAGAGGAACTGACAATATCCTTGGTAATTAGGCAAATCTAAGTAGCATCAGTAGCAATCCGCTGCGTTATTGTGAGAAACATTTCAAAGCTAGAGACCATGTAAAGTTGCAACCATCTTAAATTAATCCAGCAACAGAACTTATATAAAACATAACCATGTCCCACATAGATCAGAATGTATGAGCATATATAAGGATCTGTCCCCTCAAAAAACATGGAAGTAAACATATGTACAATGCAGGCATTCAAAGGAACATGGGCAGTAAACTTGGTGTGGCAATGGTAATATTTAGTTTATAGCGCAAAGTTTCTAGGCACAAAAACCTGAAGGAAGTAGGCTTATCCTTTTTCATAATAATTCAAGCCCACAGTCGAGCCACTAGTGCGACCTTCATAGCTGTGTTTTTTGCAGTGTGGCAATCGGTGTGTCAGTAGTAACAGGCAACTGCTAAGGACACCTTCCATCTTACCGGGTTCTCCATGGTGAGCAAAGTGAGAAGCCATATCTCCCAAAGCCTCCTCTGCTACATACGAGTGGGACAATGTCTTGTCGCTCCCCGGGCTGAACATTAATGCCGCTCCATGGCCGCGGTCAGAGCCCAGCGCGTACAGGCTCCCAGCTAGAGAGGAGGGGGAGCCTTCCTGTCGGACCAAAAATGCGGCGTCTACACCAGTCCGATGTACGGGTGTAATAACGGGTAAGTAGTTGTCTGCAGTGTTGCGGGTTTCGCTTCCTCTTAGAGTCTGGGTACCCGGCATGGGATCACAGGCTGCTGTGGTAAAGAGCTTAGGGAAAAACGCCTCTAGTAGTCTGTGCGAGGCCTCAATATAGCCCCATGCTGTCAGCTCACATTCCGTTTCGGCCGCCATTTTCTTTTATAGAGAGGTTAAGTCCGCTGCTGTGATCTGTACCGTGACTGGTTCTCGACACTTTGATTCAGATGGCTGGGTTCAGGTATTAAGCCGGCATGTAGATATTATGAGTTGTTAGGTCAACTATGACAAGCATATGTCTCTCAGAAGGTTCGCCAGAAATCTCCCGCTTCTTGGTTGCAGTATAAGGCTTAAGCTTGGGTCAATTTCGGTGTTAAAGTTCCTATACTAGCACCACAGGATCCTTTAAGTAGAAAGCTATCAGGGGACTTCAAACAAATCGTAAAAGTATATATAAACATATTTTGACCCCTAAAGCTTAAATTAAGAGCCAGAGCTCTTGCGAAGCACGTCTGGTAGCTTAGGTAGTTGGCTCCGCCCCCCTACCTGACTTTTTTCTAACACGTAAGACCTCATATCTTTGAGTACTTATACCTTTTGTGTGCAATATTTACATTATATATATATATATGTGTGTGTGTGTGTGTGTGTGTTAGATGGTGTTATTATAACAATTAATGTACTTTGTAATGTATTTTTGATGTTTTGTGAGAATATTTTGTTAACCACAGCTCTGTGAACGCGCTAACCCGACGAGCGTTAACTTGAATTACGCTCAAACGATTGCGTTTGCTTTCAACTTGTAATAAGAGCGCAATTTAACCTGCTCGCAAACAATCGTGAAGACCTGCGTCCAAACATTTGCGCTCCACTCGTAATCTGGCCCTAATTGGGGTCAAGTGTCCGTATCATGTAATTTAGAGCATTTCATGTGTGATGCATAATTAAAATAATTGCATGAATAATAATATAAGAAAAAATATTTTAAGTTACCTTCCAAAGGTTTTGGAAAATTGCAGTGTTTTCTTTACACATGAGAATCTACTATATGAAACTGCTTGCTGTTTTGACCTATTTATTGTTAACTGAAGTAGGAGGCCACAGGCAGTATAAAATATGTTTTGACATTTATAGAACAGTTGCTTTCATTATTATGAAACCTTAGTAAATGCCATTTCTAAAATATCTGGAAAATATGTTCCTTATATTTATGTAATGTCCTTATGTTCTGTTTTCTGATAGAATTTTATTTGTGACATACAGTAAACAAAAACATTTGAAATGCATGCAGAAAACAGTACATGTCACAGAATGGCCAGGTTTTTAAAAAAATGTTTCCAGTCTTACCCTATTCTTATACACAATAACAATGCATACAAGTTAAAATTACCTCAATAAACAAAACTATTACTTATATATATATATATAAAAATATATATATATACATAAATATATATGTGTGTGTGTATATTCAGGTGTACCTCATTTTATTGCACTTTGCTTTGCAGAAATTGAGTTTTTAACAAATTGAAGGTTCGTGGCAACCCTGCATTAAACAAGTCTTTTGGTGCCATTTTAACTATATATAAACAAATTAACACATAAATACACATATATACACATATATTCACACATATACAAAATAATTTATATATTGTAGTCAAGAAAGAAAGATATTGCATGCGCCAAATAAAAACAGTTTGCATATATAACAACACTCTACCAGTCCCCTTTAACAAAATATTTTCTTTCGCGTCCTCCTTCGTCCGATGATGGTGATACTAGACTATAAACACCCGCAGTGTGTTGCTGCAACAGGAGAGTTTGGGAGAAGCCAGATCTTCTACGGAAGCCGGGAGTGTAACAAACACGCTTCTCCCAAACTCTCCTGTTGTAGCAACACACTGCGGGTGTTTCTGGTCCTGTATCACTACCATCGGACGAAGGAGGACGCAAAGGAGATATTCCGTTAAGGGGGACCGGTAGAGTGCTATATATGCGCACTGTTGTTTTTATTTGGTACATGCAATACTTATGCAGTAACAAGAACTTTGCTGACTTTATTCTAAGATTATCTATTTTTTTTGCATCTTTATTATTTTTCTGTATGGCTTTTGCATTTTTTATTTTCTTTATCCCTGTAATTTCAATAGTTATTAGCGCTGCTTTGTTTTTGCTTTTTTTAGATTATATATATATATATATATATATATATATATATATATATATATATATATATATATATATATATATATATATAGTAGAACAACAAATTGCACTCACAGGACTTCTATTAGAAATAACAAAGTTATTTTAATGGAACGTTTTCGGGTTCATACTACCCTTCATCAGCATAATAACAGTGAACAAAATCACACAATATATAGTGATAAATCACTATATCAATCAAATTCCAAACCTATCTCACAATGTTGTGGCGCCAAACTAAAGTGCTGGAACACAATCTAATGAACGTCTTAGTGCTTGGGCTGCAGTTAGTGAGCTCAAAGTTGCTAGGTTTTTCACACTTCCAATCAATGGAAGAAGTGACTCTCTTGCCCTCAGTGTCTTGGAAAAATTCTTTGATTTTCATAGTTCTGCTCAGCCTATATATGTCTAATTTGAGGTCCAATTCTGAAATTGTAGTACTAGGCACAAAAGACAACCCTTTATTCAGTACTTTATATTCAGTAGGTGTCAATCTATGTGTGCTTAAGTTCACAATTATATCCTCTGTCTGTACGGGTTGCCTCACCCTCCTAATATGGGGTCTGTTGTTCCTCCCCCACGGGACCTCGTAGTGACCCCTAAAAAATTACTTGGTGTAGAGTAAGATTTGTAAATTTGAGGGAAACCATCAGCCAATAGAATTACAGTAGCTCTTATTCAATTGGCTATTCAAATTAGCCAATAGAATTAAAGTAGCTCTCATCCGATTGGCTGATTTGAATTTGAAGGCTCAATTCAGCCAATAGGAATTCAAGGGACGCCATTTTTAATCATGTACCTTGAATTCCTATTCAGTGTATGGCGGAGATCGTATGAAGAGGATCCTCCACGCTCCATGGCTCCGATCTTCAGTTCCAGCGTCGCCGATCTTCAGTTCCTGCATTGCCGGTTTTCAGTTCCAGAGAGGTCTGTCTTCAGCTCCGCGGTCTTCGGTCTTCAACTCCTCCACTCCGCGCCGGCTGGTTCCTGGAAGAAGAAGAGGTCACCGCATGGAAGAAGACTTCTCTGCCTGGAACAGGACCTTCTCTGCCGGTCTTCAGGACAGGTAATGACCACTTGGGGGATAGAGTAGGGGTGTGTGGGTGGTGGGTTGTAATGGGGGGTGTTCTTTTTTTTACAGGTAAAAGAGCTGATTACTTTGGGGCAATGCCCCACAAAAGGCCCTTTTAAGGGCTGGTAATATTGCTGATTACTTTTGTAATTTAGTTTAGGGTAGGGACATTTTATTATTTTGGGGGGCTTTGTTATTTTATTAGGGGGCTTAGATTAGGGTAATTAGCTTAAAATTCTTGTAATCATTTTTTATTTTTTATAATTTAGTCTTTGTATTTTTTTTGTAATATAGTTTAGTGTATTTAATTATATTTTAGTTTAGATAATTGTAGTTTATTTAATTAATTTATTGATAGTGTAGGTGTATTTGTAACTTAGGTTAGGATTTATTTTACAGGTAATTTGGTAATTATTTTAACTAGGTGGCTATTAAATAGTTATTAACTATTCAATAGCTATTGTACCTAGTTAAAATAAATACCAAGTTACCTGTAAAATAAATATAAACCCTAAAATAGCTACAATGTAATTATTAATTATATTGTAACTATTTTAGGGTTTATTTTATAGGTAAGTATTTAGATTTAAATAGGAATAATTTAGTTAATATTATTTAGATGTATTTTAATAATAAATAAATACCAAGTTACCTGTAAAATAAATATAAACCCTAAAATAGCTACAATGTAATTATTAATTATATTGTAGCTATCCTAGGGTTTATTTTATAGGTAAGTATTTAGATTTAAATAGGAATAATTTAGTTAATATTATTAATATTATTTAGATTTATTTTAATAATAATTAAGTTAGGGGGTGTTAGGGTTAGACTTAGGTTTAGTGGTTAACAATTTTAATATAGGTAGTGGCGGTTTAGGGGGATTAGATTAGGGGTTAATAATTTTAATATAGGTGGCGGCGGTGTAGGGGGGTTAGATTAGGGGTTAATAAATTTAATATAGGTTGCGGTGGCGGTGTAGGGGGCTCAGATAAGGGGTTAATGTAGTTATTATAGGTGGCAACGGTGTAGGGGGATCATATTAGGGGTTAATAGAGTTAATGTAGGTGGCGGTGGGGTAGGGGGCTCAGATTAGGGGTTAATGTAGTTATTATAGGTGGCAGCGGTGTAGGGCATCATATTAGGGGTTAATACAGTTAATATAGGTGGCGGCGGGGTCCAGGAGCGGCGGTTTAGGGGTTAATACATTTATTGTTAGGAGTAAGAGGGGGGATTGCGGGTAGAGAAGTATACGTGTCGGGCTATGTTTGGGAGGCGTGTTAGACAGTAACGGGAGATTTAATATTTTAGTTAGTTTTTAAACAGTGCCGTAAGTCACTGGCGACTCCAGAAATTTATACTTACGCTGATTTCTGGACATCGGTAGTTTGTCAGACTTACGGCACTTTAGCAACTGCCAGTGCCATATATGAGATAGCTCGCTGTGCGAGCTGAAACTACGGGTTGTGCAGGTTTCCACGCTTGCGCCAAAACCTGGGCCGTTTATCGGATCGCGCCCCATGCATTTAGAAAACTTTACCTAACAATAAGTAAAAATTGCATGTATAATTTGAGTACTATTGATCATAGCACTTGAATTATACAGGGTAATACACGCTGATACGCAAGCATTCGTTGTTGCCATGGTTACCAACACATACCACAAATAAGACACCCTAATTTATTATAAATATATGGTTTAACACACAGGACAAGTATGGCTAGCATTTTGAGTGCTTATTATTTTATATTTGAGCCATAAAGTAGGCTTCTTTTTTTTTTAGTTAAAAATAAATTAGAGCTGTAGTGTGAAATAGGACCGGAAGTGATGGAAGCACACTTACGGGTACACAAGACAGTGGAACGCAGGTATGCGTTCCAGCACTTTAGTTTGGCACCACAACATTGTGAGACAGGTTTGGAATTTGATTGATTCATTTGTTTATCACTATATATTGTGTGATTTTGTTCACTGTTATTATGCTGATGAAGGGTAGTATATACCCGAAAACGTTCCATTAAAATAACTTGGTTATTTCTAATAGAAGTCCTGTGAATGCAATTTTTTGTTCTATCTTTGCACCCAGGCAGCTGACAATGTGCGCCATGTGCTAAGCTTCGAAGTGACCGTCCGTCTGTATTTCCGCGTCAAAATTCACTCACGATCTGCATCTCGTATTTACCAATCTGCGATCGAATAGAAAAGCCACTATTTTTCATCAGCTATCGTAATTTTATGCAACTGATCGTTCCTAAGCCTTTTTCCACTTACTACATGTTCGATCACACATAAATTCACTTTAATCGGAAATTATGAATGTTACAACTAATCCGCCCGCTCCAACTTTCACTGTAACTTCACGTGATTTGCTTCACGACCATTTAGGTAGTGAATACAATAGAAAACTATATGGGGTATCAACCTGATGCCAGGTTGAAGTACTTAAGTGAAAGGACTAGACTGCTATTGTATCATTATTGGTTTTTGGATCACTGAATGAAGATGGAGACACTTTTACACATGTTTCTTTTTCGATTGATTCAATTACGAGGAAGAAGGGCTATACAGGCACCGGTTGACAACAATGGATTGCAAAGAAGGAGAGGTACAAGAATCAGAGTCCCTAGAGTTTTCCTTCCATGTATGGGTTTGGAAAGCATTTCTGATTGGGAGATTATCCAGAGATTCCTTTTGGACAGAGAAGCTATTATGGAACTTTATAATGAAATAGCAGAATACCTTGAGCCTATGACAGCACGTTCACAAGCCATACCCGGACTATTAAAACTGTTGGCAGCCTTACATTTTTTTGCCACCGGTTCATTCCAAGCTGTGTCTAGCGTTATAATTGGCATCAGCCAGTCTGCATTTTCGAGGCACTTAACCAAAGTAATTGATGCATTGATGGTCATCTTTCCAAGGTACGTGTGCCTTCCATCGACTCCTGAAGATTGGCAATCTGTGAAGTCCAATTTTTATACAATGTCCGGAATGCCCAATGTCCTTGGAGCCATCGATTGCACTCATGTTGCAGTCAAACCATCACGAGAACATGAGGAAGTTTTCAGGAACCGAAAACAGTACCATTCCCTCAATGTTCAGATGGTGTGAGACCATAACATGAAAATAATCAGTGTCCGTTCTAACTTCCCTGGATCCTGTCATGATTCCTATATCTTGCGTCAGTCTGGGTTATATCGGAAATTGGAGGAGGGAGAGATGCCTGAAGGATGGCTGTTAGGTAATTATATTTTTTTGTTGTTATGTAAAATAGAGTATTATTTTTATTGTCAAATTTCGTTAATGTTATGGAGTTTGATGATATATGTAACTCAAAAACATAGCTAATTCTCTTTCAAATTATCATCTTTATCATATTATAAATGTTAATCATTATTTTTTTTTTCATAGGGGACGCTGGTTATTTCAGTAGAGAATGGTTATTCACACCATATAACAATCCTCGAAGAAGATGTGAGGTGAAATTCAACGAGGCACACAGATCCACCCGAGGAATCATCGAGAGAGCTTTTGGATTGTTAAAAATGCGCTTTCATTGTCTTGACCATTCAGGTGGTGTGATGCAGTATGCTCCAGAAAATGTTGCAAAAATTATTCTTGCATGCTGCATTCTTCATAACATTGCAATAAGAAGAGGATTTGAAATTGAGGATGCAGAAGAAATATCATTTGAGAACTTCCCTGAGGTCATCTGTAATGATGCACCAACAAGTAGACATGTGCGATTCGATTTGGTCCGAATCGAAATTCGGACGAATTTGTCAAATTCGGAGATTTGGATCAATTCAAATTTCCGAATTGTGGTAGTGCCGAATCTACCGAATAAATCCAAATCGATTCAAATTTATTCGGCAGATTCGGATGGATTCGGATGGCCGTGTATTACACTAGTATTGTACAGTATACTAGAGTAATACATAGCACATCCCAACATCCCATTTATTCCAAAATTCTGAATCGATTCGAACCGAATCGAACCAATTTTTTTGCGAATCCGAAAGAATCCGAATGAATCTGAAACAAATTCATTCGATTTCTTCCGAATTCGAATCGATCCGAACCAAAATTCGAATCGAACCGAATTTTTTGAAGCTGCACATGTCTACCAACAAGACAGGCCATTAACGCCAAAAATTATGTTGCTGAAAACTATTTTAAAGATTGATTTCATCAATAGATTTTATTCACAGGACTTCTATTTTGTTGTTGTTTAAATAAAAATCTAAATTGTCAATTTCTGAATAAAATTTTTGTTTTTTCATCATATACTTTGTGTGATTGACCATTTTGTTTTATTTGTTTTAATTTTTATAATTTTATGAATTGTAAAAAAAGGTCACATTAGAGAATGATTATTAATAAAACTTTACTTTTTATTTAAAACCAACATATTGCACAATAACTATATAAACAAAATAATCATAACGAACTATAATTACATGACTCTCCTACATTACAAAATAATGGAAATAGTGGCAACGGTGTTAGTTTAAGCAAATATCAACCCCTTCATAATATAGTATGCTGAAATAATAGTAGATATATAATCTATTCAGTATTCATTATATGCCAGTTAGTATCACTGGTGAAGTGTAGGAGAAGGGGGGTGCTGACTGTCTGATAGATATATAGGTACAAAAAAGAGAGAGAAGTTTGACAGTACCCAGCACTCACAAAACACTAAATAGTAACAGTATGCATTGAAAACCGGATTGTGTCAAGAACTGGTTATTAAAATGTAACTTTTACTAATGCTAGAATAAAAAAGGTGGTAAATAGTACCAAATGTATAACATAAATATGTGAGACATACATTTAAAACTTAGATTAAGAAACAGATCAGGACTGTGTGTGTGAGACTTCAAAAACAGAATTACTTCCCTGGGTAATAGTTCAAATACACCATAACCCTCAGGGCTCAGAGAATACACGGATTGCTCTAAAGCTAATCTAAAAAGGGGATTGACCCCAACAACATTACCTAATCTGAGCAATACTGGTATCTAGAGCAGGAGAGGAAACGGTTTATAAATTACTGATTAAGGAAGGCAATTGCCACATCAATATGAGCTTAGAAAGGTCCCAGGTAAACACAAATTAGCAAGTCTCATGCACACAGACAATGCCTAAGGCCACAGACAATGCCTAGGGCCAAAAGGTCAATCCTCTTTTTAGATTAGCTTTAGAGCAATCCATGTATTCTCTGAGCCCTGAGGGTTACGGTGTATTTGAACTATTACCCAGGGAAGTAATTCTGTTTTTGAAGTCTCACACACACAGTCCTGATCTGTTTCTTAATCTAAGTTTTAAATGTATGTCTCAAATATTTATGTTATACATTTGGTACTATTTACCACCCTTTTTATTCTATCATTAGTAAAAGTTACGTTTTAAAAACCAGTTCTTGACACAATCCGGTTTTCAATGCATACTGTTACTATATAGTGTTTTGTGAGTGCTGGGTACTGTCAAACTTCTCTCTCTTTTTTGTACCTACATTACAAAATAACCTAAACTACACTATTGATAACTATATTGAACTTACACTAAAAAAATATACAGAAAACTTCAATTACATTTAACATTACTTATTATTCACATATTATTTTACATCCGAAAAAAAAGATACTGCCAATAAATAGTACAACTTTACAATTATTGTATCCAAATAATTCTAACAATTTAGCAAATATAGAATAATGTTGCATAGAAACACTGAATAACGCGATATTTAGAACATTTTGAGATTTGACACACCCATCTAGAAAGTTGCTATGCGACCAGGGAGGATGAAGAGAATTGCACCTTTCACATCTGGGGAAATGATAATTCTAATCTATGTAATGGACAGATATTTTCCAAAATGCTTAGGGGGTGTCCGAGGGGTCATGCAAGATGAAAGGGACAAAACTATATATGAAATGATACCCCGAATGTATCGTGTATCAAAAATTAAAAGGACCAGGCGTCAATGTTTGAGACGCTACAGTGATGTTAAACGTCGAGAACCACTATATTACCAATCCATTAGGAGCCTTTTAAGGACATGTAAGTTTATAAAATTGTTTTTATATTAATATTTGTTTGTGATCTATTGGTAATCTAATACTGAAAAAAAAAAAAAAAAAAAAAAAAAAAAACATAGTTGTTTTTAAAATTTTCATCCCTGCATTTAAAAAATATATATATAATTTAAAATCATAATAAAATTATTATTGTTTTAAATTATAAATTCTATGATAAGTTCATCATCAATATGAGACATGAAAGAATAATTAGGTTTCAGTGTACCATATTGATCACTTTCATGTCCATACTGGTTCTTACTGGTATCTATTAACATTATGATTGATGTTTTTCTAATTTTTAATTGGAAATTATTGTTATGTACAAAATTCTTAAAAATCTAAACACTCTAAAAATGTTAAAAACTAAAAACTCTAACTTGATTTTACAAAATCTAAAAAAAAAGATAAACTTTTTTAAAAACAAAGTACAAATAACAATAATTTTCAAAATTCTAAAAAAATCTAAACACTATAAACATTATAAAACACCAAAAGTGAAAACTTTATTTTATAAAATGTTAAAAAACTTAGAAACTTTTAACAAACATATGTACAAATAACAATAATAATATCTTCTAGATAAAAAAAAAATAATAATAGAAAAATAAATTTGTTGAATCTTGTTTTATATATCTGTATTCACTGTTTCAGATAAGAAGAAAGAAAATATTTGTGGTGCTCCTCCTCCACATTATGTAAGGCCTATTCTAAATTTGACACCTAGAAGTGAGGCTAGATCCCCACTCTTGCCACTGTCTTTGCTTGACAGACAATTGTCCCCACAGAAAGGAGGTGTCAGGCGCCTAACTGTCGTTCATACACCTCAAGGTACAAAAGGAACCATGGTTTAATATTTTATAGTTATAGAACTGATAAATTTAATCATGAATAGCTTTTTGTGTTATTAACAGAAAACAATAAAAGAGTGTGGAAAACAAAGAAAACAAGGTTCACAAGAATATTACAAATGTCTTCTACAGAAGGTATATTTCTTATATTTTAAACCATTACATTTTTCACATTCAAATTTTTGTAATTGTATTCTTAAATAATCTTTCATAGATAGTGACAATGAAGAAAATAATGTTCCTGAGAGGATGTCATTAACTTCACCCTTAATTCAACTAGGTAATTGTCTATTCTTTTTAGATTTACTATATTGTTATATATTATAGTCAAATCAATAAAAAATATACAGGGAGTGCAGAATTATTAGGCAAGTTGTATTTTTGAGGATTAATTTTATTATTGAACAACAACCATGTTCTCAATGACCCCAAAAAACTCATTAATATCAAAGCTGAATAGTTTTGGAAGTAGTTTTTAGTTTGTTTTTAGTTATAGCTATTTTAGGGGGATATCTGTGTGTGCAGGTGACTATTACTGTGCATAATTATTAGGCAACTTAACAAAAAACAAATATATACCCATTTCAATTATTTATTTTTACCAGTGAAACCAATATAACATCTCAACATTCACAAATATACATTTCTGACATTCAAAAACAAAACAAAAACAAATCAGTGACCAATATAGCCACCTTTCTTTGCAAGGACACTCAAAAGCCTGCCATCCATGGATTCTGTCAGTGTTTTGATCTGTTCACCATCAACATTGCGTGCAGCAGCAACCACAGCCTCCCAGACACTGTTCAGAGAGGTGTACTGTTTTCCCTCCTTGTAAATCTCACATTTGATGATGGACCACAGGTTCTCAATGGGGTTCAGATCAGGTGAACAAGGAGGCCATGTCATTAGATTTTCTTCTTTTGTACCCTTTCTTGCCAGCCACGCTGTGGAGTACTTGGACGCGTGTGATGGAGCATTGTCCTGCATGAAAATCATGTTTTTCTTGAAGGATGCAGACTTCTTCCTGTACCACTGCTTGAAGAAGGTGTCTTCCAGAAACTGGCAGTAGGACTGGGAGTTGAGCTTGACTCCATCCTCAACCCGAAAAGGCCCCACAAGCTCATCTTTGATGATACCAGCCCAAACCAGTACTCCACCTCCACCTTGCTGGCGTCTGAGTTGGACTGGAGCTCTCTGCCCTTTACCAATCCAGCCACGGGCCCATCCATCTGGCCCATCAAGACTCACTCTCATTTCATCAGTCCATAAAACCTTAGAAAAATCAGTCTTGAGATATTTCTTGGCCCAGTCTTGACGTTTCAGCTTGTGTGTCTTGTTCAGTGGTGGTCGTCTTTCAGCCTTTCTTACCTTGGCCATGTCTCTGAGTATTGCACACCTTGTGCTTTTGGGCACTCCAGTGATGTTGCAGCTCTGAAATATGGCCAAACTGGTGGCAAGTGGCATCTTGGCAGCTGCACGCTTGACTTTTCTCAGTTCATGGGCAGTTATTTTGCGCCTTGGTTTTTCCACATGCTTTTTGCGACCCTTTTGACTATTTTGAATGAAACGCTTGATTGTTCGATGATCACGCTCCAGAAGCTTTGCAATTTTAAGAGTGCTGCATCCCTCTGCAAGATATCTCACTATTTTTGACTTTTCTGAGCCTGTCAAGTCCTTCTTTTGACCCATTTTGCCAAAGGAAAGGAAGTTGCCTAATAATTATGCACACCTTATATAGGGTGTTGATGTCATTAGACCACACCCCTTCTCATTACAGAGATGCACATCACCTAATATGCTTAATTGGTAGTAGGCTTTCAAGCCTATACAGTTTGGAGTAAGACAACATGCATAAAGAGGATGATGTGGTCAAAATACTCATTTGCTTAATAATTCTGCACTCCCTGTATACCTCGAATTATAAATATATTTTTCAGATGCAAGTAGTGAGAAAAACTCAACCAATATTTCTGATATTGATAATGACTTGGACATATCTATGGTTTCTAAATCTACACAGACAAGTACATCTATGGAAAATACCACCTCTAATGTAAATGGTAATACAATTTTGTTAACTGCTTATTAACAATCTATTTTTATTATAAAAATGGTTTCACAATCCTTAATTTTTTTATATTTTTTTTTTCCTTATCTAGATTCCGGGGTACAAGTTGTATCACAAGTGCAATCCTCTGTTTGTGAAGAAATTAAACAAATAATGGATACTATCAAGAATTTAAATACACAGGTTCAAAATCTCTACAACAGTTATGTTGTGGAAAACAGATAAGCAATGATTGCATTTTAATTCAATTTTTTAATTTATTTTTTATTTGCACTTTGATGACATTCAAATTGTCATATTTTTGTATGACTGTAGTTTCCGGGAGGATCCTAATATCTTTTTTTATAATGCCTTTTTGTTTCATATTTGTTAAAAATCGGGATGTAATATATTTTACATTTGTTTCAATTAGATTTGTCTTTGTGTACAATTTATTTTAAACCTTTAAATGATTAAAATAAATTTTGAACAGAATAAGAAAATAAAATCAAATAAGAATAAACTTTAATAAAACTATGTACAAATAATAATAAAAATATATTCTGGATCAACAAAAAACAATAATAATAACTGCAAAAATTTCAAAAAAATGCACTAATTTAACCTTGGTCTTTTTGGATCTGGCGATTCTTGGCTCTGATGTCTATCTCTAATAAAATCTAACAAGGTTTGCATAGTATTTTGAGCCATTTGCATGTTGTTTTCGGCTATTGCCAAGGTCCTGCTTATATGTTGGTTCCTTTCCCTGTCCATTTCTCTTTGCCAGTGAAAGATTTTATGGTCCAGTTTCAACCATTACTGGTTGTAATTGTCAACCCTTTCTAAATGTCCAAACAAAATATGCTGAACCTGTCTACTGTCTGCTCTATATCCTCTGGCAAGATTTAACATCTCTTTTAGAGCAGCATCTTCCAAAGGTGCCTGCTCTTGGACAATAGGTTGTGGTTGTTCCAAAGGTTCAATTGCCTGTTCTTGAACTACATGATCAGGTGGTGAATTTGTATTTTCATCATCAATATGGGGGTTTATTACAGGCTCATGAATATCCAAATCCTGATCTTGTGCCATCTGTGTTAGGTCAGGAGTCAGGCTTCTGCTTTCTTGAGATCTAACCTCTGGTGCTGGAACTGGAACAAGATTCAGAATGACCTCTCTAGATGAATCATCCTCCTCACTGATATCTAAGAGAAAAAAAAAATAAAAATAGAAATTTAGCAATAATTAAAAAAAAAAAGGGGCAGATCAAAATTTGTTCCTACAGTAATGGTTAGAGGGGTTACTATACAAGAGAAATTTATACAGTCATGTTGGATTTAAACAATAAGATTAAAGGCCTTCCTAATAAATAATTGTGATTTTACATGGTAAAACTGTTTGCATATAAAATCCATCCGTCTCACAGTTTGAATAGCAATCAAATTCAATCTATTCTTTTTAGATTTACTATATTGTTATATATTATAGTCAAATCAATAAAAAATATATACCTCGAATTATAAATATATTTTTCTGATGCAAGTAGTGAGAAAAACTCAACCAATATTTCTGATATTGATAATGACTTGGACATATCTATGGTTTCTAAATCTACACAGACAAGTACATCTATGGAAAATACCACCTCTAATGTAAATGGTAATACAATTTTTTTAACTGCTTATTAACAATCTATTTTTATTATTAAAATGGTTTCACAATCCTTAATTTTTTTATAATTTTTTTTTTCTTATCTAAATTCCGGGGTACAAGTTGTATCACAAGTGCAATCCTCTGTTTGTGAAGAAATTAAACAAATAATGGATACTATCAAGAATTTAAATACACAGGTTCAAAATCTCTACAACAGTTATGTTGTGGAAAACAGATAAGCAATGATTGCATTTTAATTCAATTTTTTTTAATTTTTTTTTTATTTACACTTTGATGACATTCAAATTGTCATATTTTTGTATGACTGTAGTGGCCGGGAGGATCCTCATATCTTTTTTTTATAATGCCTTTTTGTTTCATATTTGTTAAAAATCGGGATGTAATATATTTTACATTTGTTTCAATTAGATTTGTCTTTGTGTACAATTTATTTTAAACCTTTAAATGATTAAAAGTAAATTTCGAACAGAATAAGAAAATAAAATCAAATAAGAATAAACTTTAATAAAACTATGTACAAATAATAATAAAAATATATTCTGGATCAACAAAAAACAATAATAATAACTGCAAAAATTTCAAAAAAATGCACTAATTTAACCTTGGTCTTTTTGGATCTGGCGATTCTTGGCTCTGATGTCTATCTCTAATAAAATCTAACAAGGTTTGCATAGTATTTTGAGCCATTTGCATGTTGTTTTCGGCTATTGCCAAGGTCCTGCTTATATGTTGGTTCCTTTCCCTGTCCATTTCTCTTTGCCAGTGAAAGATTTTATGGTCCAGTTCCAACCGTTACTGGTTGTAATTGTCAAACCTTTCTAAATGTCCAAACAAAATATGCTGAACCTGTCTACTGTCTGCTCTATATCCTCTGGCAAGATTTAACATCTCTTTTAGAGCAGCATCTTCCAAAGGTGCCTGCTCTTGGACAATAGGTTGTGGTTGTTCCAAAGGTTCAATTGCCTGTTCTTGAACTACATGATCAGGTGGTGAATTTGTATTTTCATCATCAATATGGGGGTTTATTACAGGCTCATGAATATCCAAATCCTGATCTTGTGCCATCTGTGTTAGGTCAGGAGTCAGGCTTCCGCTTTCTTGAGATCTAACCTCTGGTGCTGGAACTGGAACAAGATTCAGAATGACCTCTCTAGATGAATCATCCTCTTCACCGATATCTAAATAAAAATAGAAATTTAGCAATAATTAAAAAAAAAAAGGGGGCAGATCAAAATTTGTTCCTACAGTAATGGTTAGAGGGGTTACTATACAAGAGAAATTTATACAGTCATGTTGGATTTAAACAATAAGATTAAAGGCCTTCCTAATAAATAATTGTGATTTTACATGGTAAAACTGTTTGCATATAAAATCCATCCGTCTCACAGTTTGAATATAAATCAAAGTTTTAAACTTTATTTTTAGTTTGTACCAAAATTATTTGTCTTGTCATCCTATATTTACTTTACAAAAGTAACTTACCATCGAAAAGTGGTGCAGAATCGGTCACCATGGCTCTGAAGAGACGTCCAATATCTGCTGTAAAAATAAAAATTAAAGATTAATATCTAATTTATATTAAAATATTTAGAAGGTGTATATATAAGTGGTTTAAAGATACATACCAGAGCTTCTTCCAACAACTGTATCTGGTGTACTGCTCCTTACATCTGGAATAGTATCTGCAGACGATAGGCTGTGGCTGGTATTGGTTGTTGAACGTATATATTGCCCATGTTGTGGTTCTTGTCTTATATTCAAATGCTGCGATGTTGAAGGACGTGGTAGCTGTGATGAAGAGGTAGATGGGGTATGGACAGATGCAGAGGTCGATGCTCAAACAGAACCACCTATGAAATAGTAAATACAGATTTCAATTAATACATTCAAATAAAATTAAAACTTTAGGTGCAATTTTTGCAATGCTAATTAAATGTAAAATGTACTCCTATTATTAAATTTTCTACCTTCAATTTGTATCTTTATTTCAAATGCACTAAGTAAAGGGTCACTAAACCCATCTTTCTTTCATGATTCCAATAGAGAATACAATTTTAAAAAAAAATATTCCAATTTACTTCTTTTTTTTTTTTTATCATTTATTTATTTCCAGGCACAAAGTACAAATCAACAAGTACAAATTTATCACATGAGTAAATTTCTTTGTTTAACAGAGAGAAGAAAAGAATGGTTATCAATCAGAAAAATAGGAACAATCAATAATTAATTCACTCTTAAATTCAGAGGATCCACAAAATCATATTTTAAGAAAGTTACTACCACAAACTTTCCAATATCTTACTCTTCGTTATTGTACACTTGTGCTGTTTCCCTGGTTACCTAAAATAATATAACAGAACATAACAAAACAAAAACAAAGCAAGATAAAACACAACAGAACACTAAAAACAACAACAAAAAAAAAAAAAAAAAAAAAAAAAAAAAAGGCGGAAAAAGAAAAAAAGAAAAGAAATGAAATGAATTGAGATCCCCCCTGCCTTCAGCTTCCAGCTTCACACCTCCATCTTACCAACAAGAGAATGTGACATTAATACCAAGAGTAGGGGAATAGATTATTCAAGATCAGAGTTCCAAAAAAGTCTGATTTATGAAAACATTTGGTTAATGCATATTGCAAATTATTAAATTGTTGTAGTATTAGAGTAAGCCATTTGTCAAAGAAACTTTTTATTTGGTTCTCTGAAAGGGAATTGATATTTAGTTGTTCAAACATTATTTGCGAGAACACGGCTTGTTTAAATAGACCAAACGGAGGAGCAATCCTCTTCTTCCAATACCTGAGGATTAGGTTCCGTCCTAGCAGGATCAGGATATCAATAGCTTTATGGAATGTAATGTTGGTCTCACTAGTTAAAAAGAAAACCTGATACATATCTAATGTCACATTTTCATGTAGGACTTTAGAGGCCCAGTAGGACACTTTAGACCAAAACTGCCTAATTTTAGGACAGAACCAGAAACAGTGGAGGAGATCAGCCTCCTTTTTTTTACACTTAAAACAGTTAGTGGATTTATCACCAGCCCACTTGGCTAACAGTCTCGGTGTAATATATGAATTATTAATTAATTTAATATGAGATTCTGTCCAGGAGGTGGGAATTCTTGCCTCTCTTACTTGTTTAATACTAAAATTAATTTTTTTCTACTGTTATTTCTTGAAAATGAGATCTCCAGTAGCCAGTTAAAGTTTCCAACCCCAGTTGTCCTTGTTTCGACATTAAGATATTATAAATTAGCGAGATAGTATGAATGCCATTTTTATGTAAAATGATATAGTCTTCGAGCTTAACAAATTTTTTATAATCTTGTCTAATATTTTGTATTCCATTTATAAAATGTCTAAGTTGCAAATATGCATAAAAGTTTTGATTTGATAGATTATATTATTGGAGAATAGATTCGAATGTTCTGACTGTATGTTCATTGTCAAGAACTTGGGAGATGTAAATTAACCCTTTCTCCTCCCACCTTGTAAAAATTCCTGATGTTAAACCTGGGGGGAAAAGGCTGTTACCTCTGATAGGGAGGTATGATGATATGCGATAGTCTGTGTTTAACACGGTACATAATTTCTGCCATGCTGAGACAACATTACCAATTACCGCTAACTTTTTAATGTGTTTTGGTAATTGTGCCATTGGGCAATGGATAATAGCTTTGAGAGAGAGGGGGGCAACCATCTGTCTTTCGATTAAAGGATTCGTGAAATAATTAGTATCTGTGATCCAGTCACAAGCAAAACGTGCCAATATAGCTATATTATACCATTTTATATCAGGAAGCGCAAATCCTCCATATTCTGAGAGCTGGTATAATTTAGTTCTAGATAGATAGTGCCTTTTTCTGTTCCAGACAAAAGATGAACAAATCTTGTTAAAAAGCCTTAGATCTTTATTAGAAATAAAGACAGGAAGATTTTGAAGAAGATATACTAATTGTGGGAAGAGAATAGACTTAATTAGCATGACTCTGGCCGAGAGGGAGATAGGGAACACGACCCATCTGTCTAATTTCTCGACAGCATTTGCAAAGAAAACAGAGAAATTGTTATTGTACCAAAGATTAGGATTTCTATGAAGATTTATTCCTAGGTATTTGATGCTTTCTGTAACCTGTAGAGGGTGTTCCCTACAACTATCTTTATTCTGATATATCCAGAGAATTTCAGATTTGCTTAAATTCAATCTGTAACCAGAGAAGGAACTAAATTGCTTAAACGTATTTAAAACAAGAGGGATACTGTTTTTAGTGTTCTGCAAAAACAGCAGCAAGTCATCAGCATAGAGTGATAAGACCATTCGTTGGTCTCCGATTTTTATACCTGATATGGTGTCTCTCAGGAGGATTGCAAGAGGTTCTATGCAATGTTGAATAAAAGGGGTGACAGGGGACAGCCCTGTCTCGTTCCTTTATGGATATGGAACCTAGGTGTTGGAGCCCCGTTGACTAGGACATATGAGGTAGGTGAATTATAGATGGACCTTATTAAAGAGAGAAAATTCCCTTTAAACCCAAATTTATCAAGGGCGGTGTATAGGTGATCCCAAGTGACTGAGTCAAAAGCCTTCTCGGCGTCGGCGGTTATCAACGCATAGTCTTGTTCTGGGTTTTGAACATTATCCTGCAGATTATACCAACAATATTCTAATACAGTAGTGACACGGCGTATATTTCTGATAGAGGATCTCCCAGGCATAAAGCCTGATTGATCCTCATGTATAATTTGCTCTATACCAGACTTAAGTCTTTTTGCCATTATAGAGGTAAGTAATTTATAATCTACATTTAGAAGTGATATAGGCCTATATGAAGATGGATCAAGAGGATCTTTACCTTTCTTTAATATTAAAGTAACCGCCGACGCAGAGAAGTATTCCGACATAGGCTTCCCAGCTGTAAAATATTCATTAAATAGTCTAACCAAAATAGGAAGTATATCACATCGAATGATCTTATAAAATTCTGATGTTAACTGATCAGGGCCAGGAGCTTTATTTGACTTGGCATGGAGTATTGCCTCATCTACTTCTTCTAGGGTGATAGGACTATTTAAGACTTCTAAAAAAGCTAGAGAGATTTTAGGAGGTACAACTGAATTCCAGAAAATATCTTTGTTCTCAAAATTAATATCATTCGCCGCAAATATGTTTTTGAAATATTTGAAAAAGCTCTCTCTGATCTCTAGTGGGTCTGAACATCTATCTTGGCCGACCCTGATAGCTTCAATTATATTGTTCTTTTTCCTGGCCTTATTTAATCTAGCCAGAAATTTGGCTGATCTGCCGAATTGCCCACTGTACTTAGCATTAATTTTAATATCTTCCCTTAGCATTTTCTCTTTGAAGAAGAGATCATATTCCTGTTTAGCCTTCTGATATTTATTCCAAAGGGATTTAGAAGTATTATTAATATAATTTTTATAAGAATTGCTAAGCTGATTAGCCAGCTGTATTTCACGGGCATTGAATTGCTTCTTCCTTTTAATCATATAGGCTTTAATTTCACCCTTAAGGTAAGCCTTAGCAGCTTCCCAGTAAATCTCTACTTTATCTAGATATTCTCTATTGAAAGATTGATACTCCCGCCATCTCTGGCCTAACCAATCAGCAAACTTTTTATCCTGAGATAGATAGTTGGGGAAAAAGAAATTATTTACAAAGTTAGTAGTCATATTCTTGATTGCTATGTTCAGAGAAATGATAGCGTGATCTGAAATTGTTATGTCAGAAATATGAGTATCAATATCCATCGCTAACATGACACTAGAAATTAAAAAGAAGTCTATTCTAGATAGCGCTCTATAAGACTTAGACTCACAGGAAAATAGTTGAGAGTCAGGATGTTTAATACGCCAAATATCATGGACCTTTAAATTATTACATATCTGACTAAATATTTTGGCCTTAGCAGTAGGGAATTTAGAGTTATTTGGAGTACGTCTATCTAGAGATGGAGTTGGGATAAGATTGAAGTCTCCTACCAAGATCAAATTTTGTCCAATATACTGGGATAGCATCATGATAAGTTGATTCCAGAATAATATATCTACCTGATTTGGCGCATATATATTGCAAAATATGTATTTAGTGTTCCCTATCTCAATCTCGACCAGTAGCCATCTATCCTCTTTATCGAGAGTATGTTTCAGAATTCTATAAGATAGACATTTGTTGAACAAGATGGCTACCCCTCTCTTCTTCCTATTACAGGGGGAGGCAATCACATGACCCACCCATTTTGATTTAAGTTTATTTACTTCAATAGCCTTAAGATGGGTTTCTTGTAGGAAGGCAAGGTCCGGTTTGTGTTTACCTAGTTGCTTAATAATTAGCTTCCTTTTAATAGGGGAGTTTATTCCACCTATGTTCCACGAGATGCACTTAAGCATTTCTTCTACTCTTCATATCTATATCAGGTGTGGAGGTGGAGGCAGGGAGGGAGAGATAGAAAAAAAAAAAAAAAAAAAAAAAGGAAAGAGGAGAAGGGGCCAAAAGGAGAGAAATTCTAAAAACAGAACTTTATGTAGCAAATAGCAACATCTCACAAAATCCAGAAATATATTTACAACTTTAATTCGTTCCCTCATCTATACATTAATTTTCAAATCCATACAAAATTGTCTAGCTTCTTGTTCGGTTAACAAAGTATGTGTGACATCCTTGTCTTCAATTATTATTTTGGCTGGGTAAATTAATCTGGCTTTATGCCCTGCATTAATTAGCTTGGTGCAGAAGGGTGACATAATTTTCCTTCTTTGGGAGGTTTCACTGGAGTAATCTTGAAAAATCAAGATTTTAGCTTCTCCTATCTGCACCAGGTCAATTTTGCGATAGGATCTTAGAAGTGTCATTTTATCTTGATAATTTTGAAATTTGATCATGACTGCCCTAGGCTTAGTTATCCCGTTCAGCAACTTCCTTTGGGGACCAACTCTGTGTGCTCTTTCAATCAACAGAGGAGTATTCTGTTGTTGCACCCCTAATATTTGCGGGAGAGATGTAGAAGCAAAATGTAAAAGGTCAACAAATTCACTGGATTCTGGTAAACCTACAACTTTCAAATTATTGCGACGAGAACGATCCTCAAGATCTGTTATACGTTCCTGTAAATTTTTAATATATTTATTATGATCTGACAATTGCGTCGCTTGACTATTTATAACATCCTCTGTTTCAGAGACTCTATTTTCAACCTCGTTGAGCCTATCTGAAAATTGTCTTACCTCCGCTGTTAAATTAGCCATCTGAGATTGCAACAGCTCAAATTGAGGTAAAAATATTCCTGACAGCTGGTTAACCAGCTGTTGGGTATCATTTTTAGGAGGAACAAGCTCTTTAACTATTTCTGGCTGAATATCAGAAACACGTGTTTTCCTGTCTTTATTTTTAACTGGCATAATGGGCGAGTTTATTTTAGACGTCGTAATATATTTGTCCATATATATCACTCGCTTCCTCCCTAGGTGAAAATTCGATTTGGTGAGAGATAGTGTATAGGGTGCAGAAAAAAAAAGTAAAGGACTCATTAGCGTGAAAAGAGAATAGAGAGAGAAGAAGAGAAAAAAAAAATCAGGGCAATTGATGCCTATCTATACAAATAGTGTATGTGCATACAAATAAATAAGTGGACGTGGCTATGTATCAAAAACTTACAGAAAAATACAAAATAAGTAAAGTAATCAGTGCAAATGTCGTGAAGTATTGTAAGGGGGGAAAAGCAAGCTGTATGTTTATAGGTTTTTAACCACAATTTACATACATCAACTATTGTTTATGTGGCAAAAAAAACCTATATAAAAAGATTGGGATCTAATATATTTCAAAACAGCAAAAAAATCTTATACCATGTAGATTGTCTCTCTATTTGATTTAATCAGCACCTGGAGAGTTTTGTAGCCAGGCTTCTTAAAGTAGCATGTCAGACACAATAAATACAGTGCTTATATGATCACAGAATATAGTTCTATATAAATGTAAGTAAAGATAGATGTAAATATATTAGTTAAACTTCTAGGACTAATAAGGAGTTTATAGTAAGATCAAATGCTTATGGTATATTAGAGAGAAAGATTTTCCTTAATAAAGCTGCAAGAACAATCTAGGCCCTAATGCACAGCTAGGCAAAAAATCTTTTCATAAAGTTATATTCGTCTAACTTTTTGACTTTTTAACTCTTTAATCCATTTACTGTATTAGGCTTATAGGTTAAAGTAATACAATTGCAACCTCAGAGAGACTAAATATATAAAACAAACAGACTTGAATACTGTCCATAATAGTATTGACACTTGGCACTTTAAAATGTCCAGCCGTTATCAAAGCTACTTCAACCCGCACGGCGGCGGTCCACCAGCAGCAATATGATAAAAAGTTCTATTTACTTTAGGAAAAAGGACAAAGCAAACAGTCAGAGCAACAAACAGAGCAAGGAAACCAAGGAACCAGATATACTTGCACTTTCCAAGTTTGTAGTGAGTACGACAGCAGGAGTCCAACTCTACCCCGCATGTATAACTTGCAATGATAGCCTGTAGTACGGACTTTTGCGGAGCAGGCCTGTCTCAGCTGTTACCCTTGCAGTTGTCGTAGCACCTGTCAGGAAAACACAGCAACAACCAGATGACGTAGCAGTAGGTAGACAAACACTTTTGCCCTGCTCAGTACTCCGCCCCGGGTCTTTTACTCCAGTATATTCAGGCATCAACTTTACCAGGTACCCGGATCAGTGTAGCAGCACATCCTAAGGAATGGATTTGCTCCAGCGTGAGACCGCTACAGGCGGTAAGTTGGCAAACTTTAGGTGCGTTCGTTGCACTCGGCAGGACAGTAGAAGGTTTAGAGTTTGCAGGGTCCTTATAGTATAAGGGTATTTGTTGGTGCACCTATAATGGGGCAATTTCTACCTTCATGTTGCATCCAAGGTGCCGATGTGGTATAGTTGAGGGACAGCGCCATGTAGTTAGTCAGGAAAATCACCCCGCGGGGTGTACTTTTTCTAGTGGAGAGGCTACTTGCGGCTCTTGCGACGGAGCGTACCTCGCTCACGGGTTTCCTGCCGGGGCACAGATAGAGACTGCCCAGCTCCCTAGGATGTATATATCACACCGACAACAGGAGAGTAAGGCCAGGGAGGCAAAAGCTGTTCCAAACGCTGACTCTCAGCACCACGCCACAGCTCAGCGTGCTCTGCTCCGAATCAGCTCCTCCCACCGGAAACCGCATCCCCAATTTACTTCTAATATCTAATTTACTTCATTCTTTAGATATCCTTTGTTGAAGAAATAGCAACGGACATGGGTGAGCCAATGACAAGAGACATCTATGTGAAGCCAACAATCAGCAGCTACTGAGCATATCAATATATGTTTTTCAACAAAGAATATAAAGAAATAAAGCTAATTAGATAATAAAAATAAATTATACAGTTGATTAGAATTGCATGCTCTTTCTAAATCAAACATTTGGGTTTCATTTAACGTAAAAAAAAAGTGATTTCCATGTTCCATGTAGGCCTTATTTTTTAAATAAATTAAGCAATAGAAAAAAAAAAATAATATTAGAAACTTTTTTCATGCTCTCTTTATGAATCATGAATGCATAATTTTTGGTAGACATGTGCACCGCTAAAAAATTCGGTTCGTTTTCGGTTCGGATCGATTCGGACTTTTAGAATTTCGTTTCGGATCGAATCTGATTCGGCAAAATTTGAATAAATTCGTTTCGGATTTATTCGGATCCGAATAAATTCGTTTCGGATTTATTCGGATTCGGCTGAATTCGGTTCTATTCCGTTCCGAAATTCGGTATGTTTTTACTACACTAACACCCATTTAGTACACTAAGTCACTAACACCCATAAACTACCTATGAACCACTAAACCGAGGCCCCCCCACATCGCAAACCCTATAATAACATTATTTAACCCCTAATCTGCCGATCGGATATCGCCGCCGCCTACATTATAGCTATTAACCCCTAATCTGCTGTCCCTAACACCGCCGACCCCTACATTATAGTTATTAACCCCTAATCTGCCTCCCCCAACGTCGCCGCAATCTAACTATAAGTATTAACCCCTAATCTGCCGACCCGATATCGCCGCCGCCTACATTATAGCTATTAACCCCTAATCTGCTGTCCCTAACACCGCCGACCCCTACATTATAGTTATTAACCCCTAATCTGCCTCCCCCAACGTCGCCGCAATCTAACTACAAGTATTAACCCCTAATCTGCCGACCCGATATCGCCGCCGCCTACATTATAGCTATTAACCCCTAATCTGCTGTCCCTAACACCGCCGACCCCTACATTATAGTTATTAACCCCTAATCTGCCTCCCCCAACGTCGCCGCAATCTAACTATAAGTATTAACCCCTAATCTGCCGACCCGATATCGCCGCCGTCTACATTATAGCTATTAACCCCTAATCTGCTGTCCCTAACACCGCCGACCCCTACATTATAGTTATTAACCCCTAATCTGCCTCCCCCCAACGTCGCCGCAATCTAACTACAAGTATTAACCCCTAATCTGCCGACCGCAAATCGCCGCCACTATAATAAATGTATTAACCCCTAAACCGCCGCACTCCCGCCTCGCAAACACTATAATACATTTTATTAACCCCTAATCTGCCCTCCCTAACATCGCCGCCACCTACCTACAATTATTAACCCCTAATCTCCCGCCCCCATCGTCGCCGCTACTATAATAAGGTTATTAACCCCTAAACCTAAGTCTAACCCTAACCCTAACACCCCCTAACTTAAATATAATTTAAATAAAACGAAATAAGTTTACTATAGTTAAATAAATGAATCCTATTTAAAACTAAAGACTTACCTGTAAAATAAACCCTAAGATAGCTGCAATATAACTAATAGTTACATTGTAGCTATTTTAGGATTTATTTTTATTTTACAGGCAACTTTGTATTTATTTTAACTAGGTACAATAGTTATTAAATAGTTAATAACTATTTAATAACTACCTAGCTAAAATAAATACAAATTTACCTGTAAAATAAATCCTAACCTAAGTTACACTAACACCTAACACTACACTATCATTAAATTAACTAAATAAATGAATCATATTTAAAACAAAATACTTACCTGTAAAATAAACCCTAATATAGCTGCAATATAACTAATAGTTACATTGTAGCTATTTTAGCATTTATATTTATTTTACAGGCAACTTTGTATTTATTTTAACTAGGTACAAAAGCTATTAAATAGTTATTGACTAATTAATAGCTACCTAGTTAAAATAATTACAAAATTACCTGTAAAATAAATCCTAACCTAAGTTACAATTAAACCTAATTAACTACAAGTACCTACAATTATCTACAATTAAATAAACTAAAGTACAAAACCCCCCCACTAAATTACAAAAAAAAACCCCCACTAAATTACAAAAAATAAAAAAATATTACAAGAATTTTAAACTAATTACACCTAATCTAAGCCCCCTAATAAAATAACAAAGCCCCCCAAAATAAAAAAAATGCCCTACCCTATACTAAATTACAAAAGTTAACAGCTATATTACCTTACCAGCCCTGAACAGGGCCCTTTGCGGGGCATGCCCCAAAGAAAACAGCTCTTTTGCCTGTAAAAAAAAACACACAATCCCCCCCCCACATTACAACCCACCACCCACATACCCCTACTCTAACCCAAACCCCCCTTAAATAAACCTAACACTACCCCCCTGAAGATCTCCCTACCTTGAGTCGTGTTCACCCAGCCGGGCCGAAGTCTTCATCCGATGGGGCAGAAGAGGACATCCAGACCGGCAGAAGTCTTCATCCAAGCGGGGCAAGAAGAGGTCTTCCATCCATCATACAAGTACCAAAATACAAACAAACACTAAATTACAAAAAATAATAAAATATTACAATAATTTTAAACTAATTACACCTAATCTAAGCCCCCTACTAGCTATTAATATAGCTTCAATATAACTAATAGTTACATTGTAGCTATTTTAGGATTTATATTTATTTTACAGGCAACTTTGTATTTATTTTAACTAGGTACAATAGCTATTAAATAGTTAATAACTATTTAATAACTACCTAGCTAAAATAAATACAAATTTACCTGTAAAATAAATCATAACCTAAGTTACAATTACACGTAACACTACACTATCATTAAATTAACTAAATAAATGAATCCTATATAAAACTAAAGACTTACCTGTAAAATAAACCCTAATATAGCTGCAATATAACTAATAGTTACATTGTAGCTATTTTAGCATTTATATTTATTGTACAGGAAACTTTGTATTTATTTTAACTAGGTACAATAGCTATTAAATAGATATTTACTGTTTAATAGCTACCTAGTTAAAATAATTACAAAATTACCTGTAAAATAAATCCTAACCTGTTACAATTAAACCTAACACTACACTATCATTAAATAAATTAACTACAAGTACCTACAATTAAATACAATTAAAAAACTAAACTAAAGTACAACCCCCCCCCCACTAAATTACAAAAAATAAAAAAATATTACAAGAATTTTAAACTAATTACACCTAATCTAAGCCCCCTAATAAAATAACAAAGCCCCCCAAAATAAAAAAAATGCCCTACCCTATACTAAATTACAAAAGTTAACAGCTCTATTACCTTACCAGCCCTGAACAGGGCCTTTTGCGGGGCATGCCCCAAAGAAAACAGCTCTTTTGCCTGTAAAAAAAAACACAACCCCCCCCCCACATTACAACCCACCACCCACATACCCCTACTCTAACCCAAACCCCCCTTAAATAAACCTAACACTACCCCCCTGAAGATCTCCCTACCTTGAGTCGTGTTCACCCAGCCGGGCCGAAGTCTTCATCCGATGGGGCAGAAGAGGACATCCAGACTGGCAGAAGTCTTCATCCAAGCGGGGCAAGAAGAGATCTTCCATCCATCAGAAAAGTACAAAAAAACAAACAAACACTAAATTAGCAAAAATAATAAAATATTGTAATAATTTTAAACTAATTACACCTAATCTAAGCCCCCTACTAGCTATTAATATAGCTACAATATAACTAATAGTTACATTGTAGCTATTTTAGGATTTATATTTATTTTACAGGCAACTTTGTATTTATTTTAACTAGGTACAATAGCTATTAAATAGTTAATAACTACCTAGCTAAAATAAATACAAATTTACCTGTAAAATAAACCCTAACCTAAGTTACAATTACACCTAACACTACACTGTCATTAAATTAACTAAATAAATTAATCCTATATAAAACTAAATACTTACCTGTAAAATAAACTCTAATATAGCTACAATATAACTAATAGTTACATTGTAGCTATTTTAGCATTTATATTTATTTTACAGGCAACTTTGTATTTATTTTAACTAGGTACAATAGCTATTAAATAGATATTTACTGTTTAATAGCTACCTAGTTAAAATAATTACAAAATTACCTGTAAAATAAATCCTAACCTAAGTTACTATTAAACCTAACTCTACACTATCATTAAATAAATTAACTACAAGTACCTACAATTAAATACAATGAAATAAACTAAACTAAAGTACAAAAAAAACAAACACTAAATTACAAAAAATAAAAAAAATTACAAGAATTTTAAACTAATTACACCTAATCTAAGCCCCCTAATAAAATAACAAAGCCCCCCAAAATAAAAAAATGCCCTACCCTATACTAAATTACAAAAGTAATCAGCTCTATTACCTTACCAGCCCTGAACAGGGCCTTTTGCGGGGGCATGCCCCATAGAAAACAGCTCTTTTGCCTGTAAAAAAAAACACAATACCCCCCCCCACATTACAACCCACCACCCACATACCCCTACTCTAACCCAAACCCCCCTTAAATAAACCTAACACTACCCCCCTGAAGATCTCTCTACCGTGTCTTCACCCAGCGGGCCGAAGTCTTCATCCGATCGGGCAGAAGAGGACATCCAGACCGGCAGAAGTCTTCATCCAAGCGGGGCAAGAAGAGGTCTTCCATCCATCAGAAGTCTTGATCCAGGCGGCATCTTCTCTGTTCATCCATCCGGAGCGGAGCGGCAGCATCCTGAAGACATCCCACGCAGAGCATCCTCTTCTTTCTTGATCCGACGACTAGGTGACTGTACCTTTAAGTGACGTCATCCAAGATGGCGTCCCTTGAATTCCGATTGGCTGATAGGATTCTATCAGCCAATCGGAATTAAGGTAGGAAAAATCTGATTGGCTGATTCAATCAGCCAATCAGATTCAAGTTCAATCCGATTGGCTGATCCAATCAGCCAATCAGATTGAGCTCGCATTCTATTGGCTGATCGGAACAGCCAATAGAATGCGAGGTCAATCTGATTGGCTGATTCCATCAGCCAATCGGATTGAACTTGAATCTGATTGGCTGATTAAATCAGCCAATCAGATTTTTCCTACCTTAATTCCGATTGGCTGATAGAATCCTATCAGCCAATCGGAATTCAAGGGACGCCATCTTGGATGACGTCACTTAAAGGTACAGTCACCTAGTCGTCGGATCAAGAAAGAAGAGGATGCTCTGCGTGGGATGTCTTCAGGATGCTGCCGCTCCGCTCCGGATGGATGAACAGAGAAGATGCCGCCTGGATCAAGACTTCTGATGGATGGAAGACCTCTTCTTGCCCCGCTTGGATGAAGACTTCTGCCGGTCTGGATGTCCTCTTCTGCCCGATCGGATGAAGACTTCGGCCCGCTGGGTGAAGACACGGTAGAGAGATCTTCAGGGGGGTAGTGTTAGGTTTATTTAAGGGGGGTTTGGGTTAGAGTAGGGGTATGTGGGTGGTGGGTTGTAATGTGGGGGGGGGTATTGTGTTTTTTTTTACAGGCAAAAGAGCTGTTTTCTATGGGGCATGCCCCCGCAAAAGGCCCTGTTCAGGGCTGGTAAGGTAATAGAGCTGATTACTTTTGTAATTTAGTATAGGGTAGGGCATTTTTTTATTTTGGGGGGCTTTGTTATTTTATTAGGGGGCTTAGATTAGGTGTAATTAGTTTAAAATTCTTGTAATTTTTTTTATTTTTTGTAATTTAGTGTTTGTTTTTTTTGTACTTTAGTTTAGTTTATTTCATTGTATTTAATTGTAGGTACTTGTAGTTAATTTATTTAATGATAGTGTAGAGTTAGGTTTAATAGTAACTTAGGTTAGGATTTATTTTACAGGTAATTTTGTAATTATTTTAACTAGGTAGCTATTAAACAGTAAATATCTATTTAATAGCTATTGTACCTAGTTAAAATAAATACAAAGTTGCCTGTAAAATAAATATAAATGCTAAAATAGCTACAATGTAACTATTAGTTATATTGTAGCTATATTAGGGTTTATTTTACAGGTAAGTATTTAGTTTTATATAGGATTAATTTATTTAGTTAATTTAATGATAGTGTAGTGTTAGGTGTAATTGTAACTTAGGTTAGGGTTTATTTTACAGGTAAATTTGTATTTATTTTAGCTAGGTAGTTATTAACTATTTAATAGCTATTGTACCTAGTTAAAATAAATACAAAGTTGCCTGTAAAATAAATATAAATCCTAAAATAGCTACAATGTAACTATTAGTTATATTGTAGCTATATTAATAGCTAGTAGGGGGCTTAGATTAGGTGTAATTAGTTTAAAATTATTGTAATATTTTATTATTTTTGCTAATTTAGTGTTTGTTTGTTTTTTTGTACTTTTCTGATGGATGGAAGACCTCTTCTTGCCCCGCTTGGATGAAGACTTCTGCCAGTCTGGATGTCCTCTTCTGCCCCATCGGATGAAGACTTCGGCCCGGCTGGGTGAACACGACTCAAGGTAGGGAGATCTTCAGGGGGGTAGTGTTAGGTTTATTTAAGGGGGGTTTGGGTTAGAGTAGGGGTATGTGGGTGGTGGGTTGTAATGTGGGGGGAGGGATTGTGTTTTTTTTTTACAGGCAAAAGAGCTGTTTTCTTTGGGGCATGCCCCGCAAAGGGCCCTGTTCAGGGCTGGTAAGGTAATAGAGCTGTTAACTTTTGTAATTTAGTATAGGTTAGGGCATTTTTTTTATTTTGGGGGGCTTTGTTATTTTATTAGGGGGCTTAGATTAGGTGTAATTAGTTTAAAATTCTTGTAATATTTTTTTATTTTTTGTAATTTAGTGGGGGGGGGTTTGTACTTTAGTTTAGTTTTTTTAATTGCATTTAATTGTAGGTACTTGTAGTTAATTTATTTAATGATAGTGTAGTGTTAGGTTTAATTGTAACTTAGGTTAGGATTTATTTTACAGGTAATTTTGTAATTATTTTAACTAGGTAGCTATTAAATAGTCAATATCTATTTAATAGCTATTGAACCTAGTTAAAATGAATACAAAGTTGCCTGTACAATAAATATAAATGCTAAAATAGCTACAATGTAACTATTAGTTATATTGCAGCTATATTAGGGTTTATTTTACAGGTAAGTCTTTAGTTTTATATAGGATTCATTTATTTAGTTAATTTAATGATAGTGTAGTGTTAGGTGTAATTGTAACTTAGGTTATGATTTATTTTACAGGTAAATTTGTATTTATTTTAGCTAGGTAGTTATTAAATAGTTATTAACTATTTAATAACTATTGTACCTAGTTAAAATAAATACAAAGTTGCCTGTAAAATACAAATAAATCCTAAAATAGCTACAATGTAACTATTAGTTATATTGAAGCTATATTAATAGCTAGTAGGGGGCTTAGATTAGGTGTAATTAGTTTAAAATTATTGTAATATTTTATTATTTTTTGTAATTTAGTGTTTGTTTGTATTTTGGTACTTGTATGATGGATGGAAGACCTCTTCTTGCCCCGCTTGGATGAAGACTTCTGCCGGTCTGGATGTCCTCTTCTGCCCCATCGGATGAAGACTTCGGCCCGGCTGGGTGAACACGACTCAAGGTAGGGAGATCTTCAGGGGGGTAGTGTTAGGTTTATTTAAGGGGGGTTTGGGTTAGAGTAGGGGTATGTGGGTGGTGGGTTGTAATGTGGGGGGGGGGATTGTGTTTTTTTTTTACAGGCAAAAGAGCTGTTTTCTTTGGGGCATGCCCCGCAAAGGGCCCTGTTCAGGGCTGGTAAGGTAATAGAGCTGTTAACTTTTGTAATTTAGTATAGGGTAGGGCATTTTTTTTTATTTTGTGGGGCTTTGTTATTTTATTAGGGGGCTTAGATTAGGTGTAATTAGTTTAAAATTCTTGTAATATTTTTTTATTTTTTGTAATTTAGTGTTTGTTTTTTTTTGTAATTTAGTGGGGGGGTTTTGTACTTTAGTTTATTTAATTGTAGATAATTGTAGGTACTTGTAGTTAATTAGGTTTAATTGTAACTTAGGTTAGGATTTATTTTACAGGTAATTTTGTAATTATTTTAACTAGGTAGCTATTAATTAGTCAATAACTATGTAATAGCTATTGTACCTAGTTAAAATAAATACAAAGTTGTCTGTAAAATAAATATAAATGCTAAAATAGCTACAATGTAACTATTAGTTATATTGCAGCTATATTAGGGTTTATTTTACAGGTAAGTATTTTGTTTTAAATATGATTCATTTATTTAGTTAATTTAATGATAGTGTAGTGTTAGGTGTTAGTGTAACTTAGGTTAGGATTTATTTTACAGGTAAATTTGTATTTATTTTAGCTAGGTAGTTATTAAATAGTTATTAACTATTTAATAACTATTGTACCTAGTTAAAATAAATACAAAGTTGCCTGTAAAATAAATATAAATGCTAAGATAGCTACAATGTAACTGTTATATTGCAGCTATCTTAGGGTTTATTTTACAGGTAAGTCTTTAGTTTTAAATAGGATTCATTTATTTAACTATAGTAAACTTATTTCGTTTTATTTAAATTATATTTAAGTTAGGGGGTGTTAGGGTTAGGGTTAGACTTAGGTTTAGGGGTTAATAACCTTATTATAGTAGCAGCGACGTTGGGAGCGGGAGATTAGGGGTTAATAATTGTAGGTAGGTGGCGGCGATGTTAGGGAGGGCAGATTAGGGGTTAATAAAATGTATTATAGTGTTTGCGAGGCGGGAGTGCGGCGGTTTAGGGGTTAATACATTTATTATAGTGGCGGCGATTTGCGGTCGGCAGATTAGGGGTTAATACTTGTAGTTAGATTGCGGCGACGTTGGGGGGAGGCAGATTAGGGGTTAATAACTATAATGTAGGGGTCGGCGGTGTTAGGGACAGCAGATTAGGGGTTAATAGCTATAATGTAGGCGGCGGCGATATCGGGTCGGCAGATTAGGGGTTAATACTTGTAGTTAGATTGCGGCGACGTTGGGGGAGGCAGATTAGGGGTTAATAACTATAATGTAGGGGTCGGCGGTGTTAGGGACAGCAGATTAGGGGTTAATAGCTATAATGTAGGCGGCGGCGATATCGGGTCGGCAGATTAGGGGTTAATACTTGTAGTTAGATTGCGGCGACGTTGGGGGAGGCAGATTAGGGGTTAATAACTATAATGTAGGGGTCGGCGGTGTTAGGGACAGCAGATTAGGGGTTAATAGCTATAATGTAGGTGGCGGCGATATTCGGTCGGCAAATTAGGGGTTAATAAAATAATGCAGGTGTCAGCGATAGCGGAGGCAGCAGATTAGGGGTTAATAAGTGTTAGATTAGGGGTGTTTAGAGACTCGGGGTACATGTTAGGGTGTTAGGTGCAGACTTAGTGTTTCCCCATAGGAAACAATGGGGCTGCGGTGTTAGTTTTTTTTCAGCCGAAACTCCCATTGTTTCCTATGGGGAAATGCCGAATCTTAACGAGCTAATTCGGATTTATTCAGAGATACGGCAGCTATTTCGGATTCATTCGGTAGATTCGGAAGTATTTTAATTCGGAAATCCGAATCGATCCGAATCTCCGAATTTACCGAATTTCCGAATTAATCCGAAACGAACCGCACATGTCTAATTTTTGGTTCACTGGAACTTTAAAGAAATAGATATAGAGAGAAGTAATCAAATTAATAAATCAATTTTAAAGGGACAGTAAACCAAAAAATTTTCAATCATGATTCTGTTACAGAATACAATTTTATAGTACATTAATGTAAGAGACACATTTTTGTTGCAGACAATTAAACAATATAAATATTAATTTGGAGATTAATTTATAATTACCTCAAATATCGCTATCACTGTCATCGATTATGCCCTCAATGACCTCCGTGCCAAGCCTCTGTAAAACGTTTCTTTCAAAGTCAGTCAAATCTGCGACATAAGGTTGTCCGCCTCCAGTACCTTGTGCATATTGCTTTTCTTTGGCAATTTTGGCTTTAGTTTGACGCTTTATATCGTTGAACCTTTTTTTGCAGGAGTCAATATCTTTTTTAGTTAGTCCTTGAGCACTCACAGCGTCACTAATTTTTTTCCCAAATAAACTTCTTACGAGCACCCGGGGGTTTGCTTGACTCGACTACCATTAATATTGTCATAATATTCGAGTACTAGATCAACAAGTACAACATTCTGTTGATGAGAGAAATTAGGGTTGCGAGTCTTCTTAGAAGTAGCTGAATCTCCGGAGCAAGCCATCTTCTCAAAGTGAATACCGAAAAGTAAATAAAGAATATTCTAAGATTTCTGGGAAAATGCACATTCTTATACATGTCAGCAGCCAGACGTTGCCGCGTGTCTGATGATTATGACACCTAGATGGTCACGTGGGTGAAGAACTAAACCAATTAGGTCGCAGACTGCTTTGTAACTTTGCTCTTTCGCGCCGAACGAAGCTTCAAAGTTATCAATAATCCGATTGTCTTTGAGACACAATAGACGCAAAATTTTACGGCTTGGTTTTTAGTACATTCATGTAACAAAGTTCTATCCGCATGGTGCGAATGCCGGCGGGTTAATTCGATACGGTCTGTGCGAAAAATTTGATGCCTTAGTACATGGTGCCCAATGGTCGACCTGCAGAGTGGGTATACATATATATATATATATATATATATATATATATATATACAAATATATATATATATATATATATGAACGCTACTAGTAGCTCTGTTTGTAACTGCTTACAAGTTTTTCAGCGCTACCAAAGTTGTCAAGTGAAGCTCTGCACTGGCTTTTTGCATCACAAGCATGCAAAATTACGGAGGTGATTTGTGCCTGGAAGGCACCCATTCCAAGTATCAGTCAAGTGAAGGTAAGCCGTGCAGCCAAAAGTCTTGCAACGGTAGACACCCATCAGTGCAGAGGTTGACAAGTGCTGGGGACAGTTTACAGCTATTAATATCATATTTCTTTACCGGACTTGTACCTGGATACCGGAAGTGAGTCCGGACTCTATGAGGTTAAAGGACGGTATTGTTCATCTATAGCACCGGAGCGTGTTGTTTACACTAAGTGCTCTGTACTTTCCATGGACTGATCTCTAGCTGGCCTAGTCACATGCTAGCATGTATGGGGGGGATTTCGTTTGAATTGTTCTAATTGTGCGGTACATCATTTGGTCAATCAATTGGTAATATATTTTAATAAAACATATATGTGAAGGCAGACCTGGTGTGCGTATCACTTGCTACATAAATAGTGTTGTTCAAAGTGTATTATGTGCAGTCTTGTCCTTCTTTGGTTCATAGCAATTCATTGAACCCTATCTTTTAAGTAGTACATATATATATATATATATATATATATATATATATATACATACACACAGTATTATAAAAACAACAAGCAAAAACATTATTTTTTAAGCAAGGAAGTAATATTGTGACTGCGCTAGCTTCTTCTCTCAGTCTCTATAGACTTCAATGGAGAGCGTAAACTGTAAAAAACACTTACTACTCTCTCGCTAACACAAAACTGCATTAGACCTACAGCGCTAACCTGAAGGTATTGATAAATATGTTATATTCAAATATTCTGTACATAGAATTTTTATATATATATATATATTTATATATATATCTGGTGTATTGGCACTCTCTTGAGAGCACAGTAGAGTAAAAGCAAAATGGAAGAGTTTGTTGCAGCATTTGGCTAAATATTGTTAGGCCCAGGACCACATCAAGGTCTCTTCCTCCCTGGGTCCGTAACCTACATCCACACAATGCATGTCTTCAACCAAACACAATGAGATACAAACAAGGGTGATACAGGCCCTTTGTAATCTTCCTAGACACATACAAAACAAGAATTGGACTGCACTCTCAGATCGGACTGGGTACACATCCAGTGACCCTGCAAAATTCACATTGCTGGGTGCTCACCAGCACTCACAAAGAGCTGCACAGCTGTTGCACACAGGCTTGCCTGGGGTTAACTGTCTGAGCCTAATGGCTTTGCAGCTGTCTGAGTGCTGGTTACTCACGGCTTTGAGTTTTACAAATATTTCTGTAATTTTACTTTAATGATTCATTATAAAACACTGGTGAATTTGCATTAGTACTTGACCCAAAGTTTAAATGTATAGTAACAAATTAGAACATCTTTGAATGTTGGTGTGTAGATTTATTCTGTTATTGTAATTGATTTGAAGAGCAATTCAATTGTGCTGTGCTTGTCAAGCCAATGCAAAAGTTGACCACATTGTTCTGTTTTAATATTGTTTTCCTTTTTTCCCACAGATTTCTGAAAATAAGGTCTTTCAGATTTTTGCAAATAAATCCTATGGACAGATTTTCCAGTGGAAGAGAACCTACAGTAATGTTTGTAAATTAACATCTACTTCCAGATCTTTATTAAAATAAAATAGCCAAAATGTTGCAGACTGTAATGTTCAGTGCGCTATTTATTTAAAATAAGCTATTTAACCTCTTGAGTGCTAACGACGGCTTTGAGCCATCGCAAATATTCCCTGTCAGGTGCTGACGACGGCTCAGAGCCGTCGCTAGCACTCACCCATCTTGAGGGCAGTCTGGGGGCTCCCATCGACTCCCATTCCAGCGATCGGGCCTGTAAAGTGACAGGCATCGCTGGGGCTTCCCGTTTCACTATGTGACGTGACACGCAATGATCTGATGACGTCACCACTCAACTTTATTTAAAATTTACAATGCACGATATAGGGAAAGGGGGCATATCTCAGGCATCTAAGCAGCTACAGACTCCAAGACCCAACGTTGGAAAGGTAATCGCCTAAACTTTCTTGGGGATCTGGAAAAAAAAATAAAAAAGTAAAAAAAATATATATTTAAAAATAGTAAAAAAAAAAAAAAAGCTTAAATCCAGCTTAGCACCCAAGTGGGAAATGGCTTAGCACTCAAGGAATCGGCTAGTTAAAATTAAACTTACCTGATTCAGATAGAGAATGCAATTTTAAGCAACTTTCTAATTTACTCCTATTATCTATTTTTCTTTGTTCTCTTGGTATCTTTATTTGAATGTAAGCTTAGGAGCCAGCCCATTTTTGGTTCAACACCTGGGTAGCGCTTGCTGATTGGTGGCTACATTTAGACACCAATCAGAAAGTGCTACTCAGGTGCTGAACCAAAAATGTCCCGGCTCCTATGCTTACATTCTTGCTTTTTCAAATAAAGATACCAAGAGAACAAAGGAAATTTGACTATAAGAGTAAATTAGAAAGTTGCTTAAAATTGCATGCTCGATCTGAATTATTAAAGTTTAATTTTGATTAGACTATTCCTTTAATGACTAATTGTTTGAAAAAAATCTACTTGATTACATCTGCAAATAAAAATCGTCTGGATTACGAGTTGTGCGTTAAGGTAAAAAAGCAGCGTTAAGAGGTCCTAAAGCTGCTTTTTTTTACACCCGCTGCTATTACGAGTCTTGCAGGTATAGGTGTACCGCACACTTCTTTGGCCTTACCGCAAAACGACTTACATAAACTTCGTAAAGTCTTTTTTCTATGGGACTTCCATAGCGCCAGTATTACGAGTCTGTCCTGGGAGGCCAAAAAGTGGTCAGTAGTTAAGAGTTTTATGGTACAAAGCCGTGACATAAAACTCATAACTAAACTACCTGTTAACCCCTAAACCGAGGCCCTCCCGCATTGCAAACACTAAAATAAAATTTTTAACCCCTAATCTGCCGATCCGGAAACCGCCGCCACCTACATTATATTTATGAACCCCTAATCTGCTGCCCCCAACATCGCCGACACCTACATTATATTTATTAACCCCTAATCTGCCCCTCCCAATGTCGCCACAACTTACCTACATTTATTAACCCCTAATCTGCCGCTCCGGACATCGCCGCAACTATAATAAAAATATTAACCCCTAAACCCCCGCACTCCCGCCTCGCAAACATTAGTTAAATATTATTAACCCCTAATCTGCCTTCCCTAACATTGTCGCCACCTACCTACATTTATTTAAAACGAAATACTTACCTATAAAATAAACCCTAAGCTTGCTACAATATAACTAATAGTTACATTGTATCTAGCTTAGGATTTATTTTTATTTTACAGGCAAGTTTGTATTTATTTTAACTAGGTAGAATAGTTATTAAATAGTTATTAACTATTTAATAACTACCTAGCTAAAATAAATACAAAAGTACCTGTAAAATAAAACCTACCCTAAATTACAATAACACCTAACACTACACTATAATTAAATAAATTAACTAAATTAAATACAATTACCTAAATTAAATTAAATTATCTAAAGTACAAAAACCCCCCCACTAAATTACAGAAAATAATAAAACAAATTACAGATATTTACACTAATTACACCTAATCTAATAGCCCTATCAAAATAAAAAAGCCCACCAAAAATAAAAAAAACTAAACTACCAATAGCCCTTAAAAGGGCGTTTTGCAGGGCATTGCCCCAAAGTAATCAGCTTTTTTACCTGTAAAAAAAATACAAACAACCCCCCCAACAGTAAAACCCACCACCCACACAACCAAACCCCAAATAAAATACTATCTAAAAACACCTAAGCTCCCCATTGCCCTGAAAAAGGGCATTTGGATGGGCATTGCCCTTAAAAGGACAGTTAGCTCTTTTGCGGCCCAAATCCAGACGGCATCTTCTATCTTTATCCATCCGACGTGGAGCGGCTCCATCTTCAAGACATCCAGCGCAGAGCATCCTCTTAAAACGACGGCTTCTTACTGAATAACGGTTCCTTTAAGTGACGTCATCCAAGATGGCATCCCTTAGATTCCGATTGGCTGATAGAATTCTATCAGCTAATCGGAATTAAGGTAGAAAAAATCCTATTGGCTGATGCAATCAGCCAATAGGATTGAGCTTGCATTCTATTGGATGTTCAAATCAGCCAATAGAATGCAAGCTCAATCCTATTGGCTGATTGCATCCGCCAATAGGATTTTTTTCTACCTTAATTACGATTGGCTGATAGAATTCTATCAGCCAATCAGACTCTAAGGGACGCCATCTTGGATGATGTCACTTAAAGGAACCGTCATTCAGTAAGACGCTGTCGTTTGAGGAGGATGCTCTGTGCCAGATATCTTGAAGATGGAGCGGCTCCGTATCGGATGGATAAAGATAGAAGATTCCATCTGGATGAAGACTTCTGCCAGTCTGGAGGACCACTTCGCCTGGCTTGGATGAAGACTTCTCCCAGCTTCGTTGAGGACTTCAGCCTGGTTGGATGAAGACTTCTGCCGCTTCCTTGAGGATGGATGTCCGGTCTTCAGAACTTTAAGTCGATCTTCAGGAGGTTAGTGTTAGGTTTTTTAAGGGTGTATTGGGTGGGTTTTATTTTTTAGATTAGAGTTTGGGCCGCAAAAGAACTAACTGCCATTTTAAGGGCAATGCACATGCAAATGGCCTTTTCAGGGCAATGGGGAGCTTAGTATTTTTTAGATAGTATGTTATTTGGGAGGTTGGTTGTGTGGGTGGTGGGTTTTACTGTTGGGGGGGTTGTTTGTATTTTTTTTTTTTTACAGGTAAAAGAGCTGATTACTTTGGGGCAATGCCCCACAAAAGGCCCTTTTAAGTGCTATTGGTAGTTTAGGCTAGGATTTTTTTTTATTTTGGGGGGGCTTTCTTTATTTTGATAGGGCTATTAGATTAGGTGTAATTAGTTTAAATATCTGTAATTTGTATATTATTTTCTGTAATTTAGTGGGTTTTTTTTGTACTTTAGCTAATTTAATTTAATTTATTTAATTGTTGTTAATTTAGTTATTTAATTATGGTGTAGTGTTATGTGTTATTGTAACTTAGGTTAGGTTTTATTTTACAGGTACTTTTGTATTTATTTTAGCTAGGTAGTTATTAAAAGTTAATAACTATTTAATAACTATTCTACCTAGTTAAAATAAATACAAATTTGCCTGTAAAATAGAAATAAATCCTAAGATAGATACAATGTAACTATTAGTTATATTGTAGCTAGCTTAGGGTTTATTTTATAGGTAAGTATTTAGCTTTAAATAGGAATAATTTAGTTAATTATAGTAATTTTATTTAGATGTATTGTAATTATATTTAAGTTAGGGGGTGTTAGGGTTAGGGTTAGACTTAGGTTTAGGGGTTAATACATTTAATATAGTGGCGGCGACGTTGGGGGTGGCAGATTAGGGGTTAATAAATGTAGGAAGGTGGCAGTGATGCTAGGGACGGCAGATTAGGGGTTAATAATATTTAACTAATGTTTGCGAGGCAGGAGTGCGGCGGTTTAGGGGTTAATATGTTTATTATAGTGGTGGCGATGTTGGGGGTGGCAGATTAGGGGTTAATAAGTGTAGGTAGGTGGCGGCGACATTGGGGACGGCAGATTAGGGGTTAATAAATATAATGTAGGTGTCGGCGATGTTGGGGGCAGCAGATTAGAGGTTCATAAGTATAATGTAGGTGGCGGCGATGTCCGGATCGGCAGATTAGGGGTTAATAAACATAATGTAGGTGTCAGCGATGTCGGGGGTGGCAGATTAGGGTTAATAAGTGTAAGATTAAGGGTGTTTAGACTCAGGGTTCATGTTAGGGTGTTAGGTCTAGACATAAATTTTATTTTCCCAATGGGGCTGCGTTACTGAGTTTTACGCTGCTTTTTTGCAGGTGTTAGACTTTTTCTCAGCCGGCTCTCCCCGTTGATTCCTATGGGGAAATCGTGCACGAGCATGTACGACCAGCTCACCGCTGACTTAAGCAGCGCTGGTATTGGAGTGCGGTAAGGAGCAAAATTTTGCTCAACGCTCACTTCTTGCCTTTTAACGCCGGGTACATGGTAATCAAAACGTTATTTACTTAATAAATCAATCTACACCAACTGTTTCATTACAAAATTATTTGTACATTCGGAATTAGTCAAAAAGACTAGTTCAAGAGTTTATTAAGTGCCTTTAGTTGTTAAACTTGATAAGTGAAAAATGATCAAGAAAACCTGTTGAGAAAATGTATTATGATCACCTTTTACAGAACTGTGCCATGTTACAATATAGGGCCTTTTATCAGCCAGGCTTTTTTTTACGTTTTGGTTCTGAAAAACACTAAAAACCTGCTATTGTGATTGGCTTCAAATCAATAAAGTGTATCTTCGTGGCTGATAGATAGGGCTCCATGTACTAAGCCGTCAATTAGTCCGTCATTGTAGACGCGGATAAACTCGCCGTTACTCACCGCGGGCGAAATGGTGTCCGCTGTCGCTATGTACTAATAATCCCCCAATAAATAGACACATCTAGCCCGCCGTGAGCAGTGGCCGATTATTGATAAATTTGACGCCTCGCTCGCCACGACTAAGCTAATGTACTTAACTTTCAGTCGAATTGTCTGGCCAATTATTAACACGTGACATGCAAGGTGTCAGAAATGTCATAGTAGTCGCGGGAAAGGAATTTTGCCCCTATAAAACTTCAACTTTTCTAAACAACTTTATTATTGTTCCAAATTTTTTGGAGAGTGATTGCAGAGCGTTATTTTTTGTGATCTTTATTTACAAATTGGATATGGCTTCATCTGGATCTGATACCACTTCAAAATCCAAGAATCCTCACTTTTCGCATCAGTAAAACGTTTTGATTGACATGATTATTGACTCTTATGATTATTTGTTTGGATGAACTCTCCTTCTTCGAACCAATCGATTAGCGACATTTCCAGTATTCTGTCTTCTAGGCCGCATTTGCATCACACAGAGAATAAACAAATACAGAAGTGTCTCCATAGCTGCCGAAATGAACAATGTTAGTACAATGCTGATATTACTGCCTTTAATATATGTCTAGACTGGCGTCTACAATGACTTTCCTATTGTTTTGTACCTTGCCCGCCACCTAAAAGGTGGCGAGGCAAAAATAACGAGGTGGGAGTGGAAATTGTCGCGAGCGGACAAATAGATTTTTTAGTACATTCGTTTTTGGCGAGTTGTTGGTCAAATGTGTCTAATTACAGTCAAAAATGGAGAGTTAGCAAGGTTTGGTGGATAAGTACGCTCGCAATTTTAAAGATGCGAGTTTGAACATAGTTGACGACTTTGTACATCAGTTTGCGAGTTTTGACGCGAGATTGTTTGCGGGTAGCTCGCTGACTGCTTAGTACATGGAGCCCATAGTGTTTGTGCCCTTAGAATAAGTTAAAAATAAGTAAAGAAATATAAACAAAACAGTCTTCAGACTACTGCTTTGTAATTTTTGTTTCTTAAGTATGTTATACTGTCTCAAGGAGCCAAAAAAAAATCTGCTGTTTTTCAGTCTCTGTAAAACTAAGACTTAAATGAAGATAAGTAAGGGAGAACAGCTATTAAACTTAAATAATTGCTTAACTTTTTTGATTCATTGCTGAAAAAAATGCATTTCTGCTTGAACAGAATTGAAGAATGGGGTCCCTGAATCGCCTGAATCATGCTGTGAGGATCATAAAAATCTTAAGTGCTAAACTGTGGCAGTAAGCATGGGTCAGCTTCAAAGTCAATGAGGTGAAAAGAAAAAGACAGGGAATAAGCATATTATGTGATATAGCCTTCTGCAATAGTAGTAAAAGCAAGAAACCATAACAATATTTTAAAGCAAAAAATGAAAATTGTCCATATGGAAAAAAAAAAAAAAAAACATAATACATATTTTACGGCAAAATCAGTGTTTTTTTTATTTGCATCAGAATTTAATCATTGCATTAAAAAATGTGTATAGAAGATATAGGGGTCAATTTATCAAGCTCCGTATGGAGCTTGATGCCCTGTGTTTAAAGACTGCTTCTCCATAACCTGCCCGTCTGCTCTGAGGCGGCGGACAGAAATCAACCTGATCGAATACGATCGGGTTGATTGACACCCCCTGCTAGCGGCCGATTGGTCACAAATCTGCAGGGTACGGTATTGCACCAGCAGTTCACAAGAACTGCTGGTACAATGATAAATGCAGACAGCATATGCTGTCAGCATTTATCGATGTGCAGCGGACATGATACACTACATTGTATCATGTCCGCTCACACTATAATAAATTGACCCCAAGGACTAGATCCCATGAGAAGTTCTATATTCGTGCTACATCAAAAACTAACATTTCATATATACGGTATAGCACATAAATTTTCCCTACATGTAAATGGATTTAGTGTAGGGATCCACCTCCCCCTCTTAGCCAAAAGTTTTTCCCTAGTGTAGGTACCCATCCCTCCCTCTCCTCTGTTTGCTGTAGTGTAGGGACCTGGCACTGCCTCCCCCTCCCACGATAGACTGCCCACCTGCTTCATTCCTTTCCTCCCGCCCCTCCCAACGGATCCACCGTAATATCATTACAGACAGCAGACCTGATATTAAAAACCTTGTTGGCATAGAGAGAAATCACACAAAATCTTTAGGATTTCTTTTTTAGACCTCAGCAAGCAAGGACTTTTAGAAGGGGCAAGGTAGCTATATGAGAGACTGCGGTATAACTCCCAAACCCTGACAATAGATGATAGAAAACTGTGAAGTTTATAAACTTTTATTTAAAAAAAAAACCCTAATTAATCTAAAAATATAATTCAGCCGAAATTCACCAAGCATCAACAGGCAGATTGCTTGAAACTTTTCATATTCCATTAAGAGTTTATTTTTAAAAAATAAAACTAAAAATATTTATGATTACAGATGTATCTAGTCAAAAAAATTAAATAATAGTTCAAGTGTAAACAAAATATATAAGGGATAAACAGATTATGGGTTATGCAAAATGAAATAAAAAAAGAACATTAAGGGCCAAAATACAAGTGGGCAAATTCGCCTGTTTGCGGGCGGGCGATAAATAACCAGCCATTACAAGTGGCTGGTTATTGCTATTGTGAGCTTGTGGTAGTAAATAGTACTCAGAAAATTAACCAGAGGTCAGACCTCTGGTTAATTTTCAAAATAACCCCCAATTACCAACAAAATAAAGTATATTCTCTTATTATAAAATAAATAGCATTTTTCTTTAATTAAAAAACCCCTGCAAAAAGCAGTTTTTAGGGGTTAAAGTTGGTGAGTCTGGGGTGTTAGAAAAAAAATGGCACTGAAAAGTCCATTTACATTGCTCTCTATGGGAACTATGTGTTCCCTGTAACTATATATGTATATGTTTATATACATCTATATTTACGTTTTAATATGTGTATATACGCATACTGTACATACATATATATATATATATATATATATATATATATATATATATATATATATATATATAAACATATATATATATGTGCTGCCCATCGGTGTGTGACTTACCCCCTTCGCTGCGCTAATTTTCATGCTGTGTCTGATGGCAAAGAATGAAGTTCCCTTTGAAGCCTATAGAAGCGCACTCTATTGAGTGCTGAACTTTCATACACGTATAATATTATACAAAGTAAATGTAAAAGTTTGTAGATACTGTATATATGTATATGTATGTGTGTACAGATATATATATATATATATATATATATATACTGTATATATATATATATATATATTGTGTATATATATATACTATATATATATATATACTGTGTGTATATATATATATATATATATATATACACATGTATGCATGTAAGTATGTATTTGTGTTGTAAAACCATAGCTTAATAGTAAGTAAAGAACTCCACTATTTGACCTTCGGCTTAGTGTTAATATTTTTTGTGCTCCACTTGTTATCTGGGCCAATATGTTTATCATTAAATTTTAATTTTCTTTTTATTATTTGTCCATTTATCATTTTTAAATAAGACTTTTAAGATTTCAAGTAAAAGTCTGAAATTCTGAAAATGTATAGTGATACAAGATATTTTATTTTTATGTCAATTAACTGACTTAAAGTATAGGTTTGTTTCAGGGAATTGCCAATGTAACTACTGATTATATTATATAATGCTTTGTTTTTAAAAAAAAGACATTCAAAATTTCTAAATGCAATCCTACAGTTTCATAAGCCACCTTTCTCTGGCGTATATGAGGATTACCTATAGTCATGGTGTATATAAGTATGTCATAGCATGTTTTTACTTGCATGCATTCAGAGTTTGTAATATGCTTTTTAAATTTCTAATTAAAATGTAGATAACAATCCTGTAAAAAAGTTGATCAAATGTTTTGTCTATGAAAATCCTCATAAACTTTAATGGTAATTTCCTGTTAAAAAAATTAGATATGTGTCAAAGGCAGGAGTGTCAAACTCATTTCTTATGGACCAAATTGTCCATTGACGTAGGAATGGAGAGCCAAATGTATAAATTGTATAAAATGCAAAGCTTTTCTTGATTGCACATGTGAGGGCTGCCATCAGGGGGTTACAGGGGTGACCCCAGTAAGGGGCCCGGTGAATTTAGAGGGCCAGAGGCAGTCCCCAACTGTCTACTTTATTACCTCCATATATTGCATAAAGTAATGTATTGTTGTGCCTTCACACTTAAGTTTGTGCACAATTTTAAGCAGGAAGGCAGCTTCAGAAGCAAAAGTGCCCCAGAAGTTCTTGTTTCTCTGCAGTGCAGCGTGTGTCCTGTGTGGGCAGGGCTGGAAACAGGGCTGTTTTTAGTGATGGTCAAACCCGGGGAACTGGGGGGCCATTGACTTATTTTAAATTTGTTTCTTTGGTTCTTAGTGCATGGGGTTAAAGTTTAGAAATGTCTGCTCAGTATCAGCTGTCATAGAAAAGTTCTCTCTGCCGATGTTGCAGAGGTCTCTGACTCTCTCAGTAATGTGGAGGAGGCACATCTTGTAACACTGTGGAGAGACATCAAAGAAGGAGAAAGAAGAGAATTCTTGTGGAATGTTGTATCCAAGCTGTGAGTGAGCCATAATACAGTTATGTTTTTCAAATTCTTTATTTTATTTTTATGAAACAAACTGTTTTAGCACTGTCAAAGAGTGCTGCAATTCACTATCTAGCAGATATACAACCCCCTTTGGCATTCAATGACCTTAACAGATTGTTCAATAAGTTTATTTTAATTTTACAGTTTTTTTTTTTTTTTTTAATAATAATTTTTATTTTATTGAGGAGCAGGTTCAAGTAAATATTAATGAAAAACAATAGAATGACATAAGACATGAGACTGTACAATAATATCAGCCAGTTATACAACAGGGACTGGCGACAAAGCTAATCACAAAATTTGTACAGTGTCTAGTATAGTAGACAGTATATTAAGTTTGTGTGCTTATTTTCACCTAAATCTAGAACTCTGCACCCCAAAGTTTTTCATATGAACTGTAATAGTCAGTGTCTTATGCAGCTAAATCTAATAGGTACAATCATTAATAAGAACAGTTCCGAAAGTATCGGCTGGGAAGTGAGGGGTCAGGGTTATAATAAGCAGTAGGATATGGGGGATGAAAAAAAGGGAGAGGTGGAGGAGAGAAAAAAAATATTACAGGGCACGGATGCAACAGGTAGGAGTCTAAATCAGTCAGGGTATTTCTCAACCCATGGAGACCAGGTCTCTTGGTAGAAGTCAACCTTGTCTAGGATTCTATGTGAATATAGTTCCATCTGTTTAATATAATGGACTGTGGTAAGAACTTGAGATATAAGGGGTGGATTGTTGTGTTTCCACATTCTGGCAATCGTTAGTTTGGTGGCCATAAGGAGGTATATTACAAGGGCTTCCCTAGCGTGCGTTAAATTTGGGGTATGCATGTGGAGTAGGGATATCTCTGGCTTGAATGGAAGGGCAATGTTTAATGAGTTAAATATTCTGAAGAGCTTCCACCAGAGCGGTTGGATCCTGGGGCAAGACCACCACACATGTAGAGAGGTCCCAAGTTGTCCGCAGTCTCTCCAACACATGATGGATTCAGTGCCATATATCCTATGCAATGTAGAGGGTACCAGGTGCCATCGGACTAGAATTTTGTACTGTAGCTCCCAAAGAGTAGCACAGTGCAGGAGTTTTTTAGTTATAGTGATGCGTGTGTGCCATGTATCGGCGTCGGCCGCAAAGCCTATCTCTCTTTCCCAGGCTCTGTGTTGGGCAATTTTATGAAGTGTGGTGGGCTCAAGGAGAAGATTGTAGTGAAAAGATAGGGCGTGCATAAGGCCATTTCCCTGGGTCCATTTGGTCTCCCATTTTGATAGTGTTCTTAAGTTTTTCCTCGGGTATCCCCATGATTTCAGCCACGTGCGGAGATGGAACGCTTCAAAATGTAGAGAGGGAGGGATTTCAAATTTTGCGCAGAACTGTGGGTGCGTGATCCATTGGCCTTGGTCATAGAAATCCATGGTCAGCGCAGGAGGGAGACTTCGCCAGGACACGAGATGAGAGTCCGGGAGACAATAAAGGGCACTACTCAGTGAGAGTGCTGGGGAGGCATGTGGTGCCAGGTCTGGGTTGTGTTTCATTTGATGTATTGTGGATGTATTGGCTAGTTTTTCCCTGTAGTGAGGGGGATCCACAAGAGGTCGGGAAGGGTGAGTCCTAACGGCAGTACTGATGTTTCGGCATCAAACCACAGAGGATGGTCATCTGTAAGACTCCAGCTAAACAAATGTGATAGTCTACCTGCGGTATAGTATAGTATAATGTTGGTTAGGGCCAGACCCCCATGCGTAAGTGGCCTCTGAAGTGTGGTTCTAAATGTTCTAGGTCTATTATCTCTCCATATATAAGCAGTAATAGGACTTTGCAGCTTGTTCAACAGGGGCCTAGGAATGTTATATGGGATGCACCAAAACAGATAAGTAAGTTTGGGAATAAAAGACATCTTTATTGCGGCTATTCTCCCTGTCCATGAGACTTCCCTGAACTCCCATGTTGAGAGGAGGTTCCGAAATTCTGTTAGCCTGTCTGAGAAATTTAAAAAAATTGTGGTTTCTGGATTGGGGCTTAAGAAAGTGCCTAAGATTTTAATGGCTTGTGAATTCCATTGAAATTGGTACATTTTTTGTAAGGGAGCTAATTCCTGAGTAGAAACATTTATATGCAGGGCTTTCGTTTTATTGATGTTTAATTTGTAGTAGCTTAGTTGGCCAAAGCGTCTAAGCAGGTCAAATACTGCAGGTAGAAAGGTGGCTGGGGAAGTGAGAAACAAGGTAATATCATCCGCGTAATGGGAAATATTATGGGATGAAGTTGCTAGTTGTTCTCCAGTGATTTGGGGGTTTAGTCTAGTCGCTAGTTTGAAAAGAAAGGGTGAGAGTGGGCAGCCTTGCCTGGTACCGTTGGTTATATGGAAGGGATCTGACCTAAATCCCACTCCCTTCACTCTGGCCGAGGGGGAGGAGTATAAAGCCTGTACTGCACAAATAAAAGCATCTGGTAGATTAAAGGCCTGCATCATAATCCAAAGGTATTCCCATCTCATTTTATCAAAGGCCTTCTCGGCATCCAGAGACAGGGCTAGAAATGGTACTCTCTTACTGGCAATAATCGATAAAATATTATGGATTTGTCTAGTAGTGTCTGGTCCTTTCCTCTGTGGGACAAATCCCACCTGATCTGGGTGGACCAGGAAGGTGATGACTCTTGACAGTCTGTTAGCAAGGATTTTAGCATACAGTTTTGTATCCAGGTTAGGGAGGGATATGGGGTGATAACTACCGCACAGCTCGAGGGGTTTACCTGGTTTTAAAATTGGTGATTGTTGCTTCTAGGAATTCTCCAGTAAGAGATCCCTTCTTCATTATCTCTCCAAATAATTTACATAGAATCGGGGCTATTAGGGGTTGAAAGGCTTTATAGAAGTGGGCTGTATAGCCATCTGGCCCATGGGATTTACCTAGCTTCGTATCCTTGATTACTTTTTGTACGTCTTCGAGTGTTATAGGGTCGGTTAGCATCAGGAAGCTATCTGGTGAAAGGTGGGGTAATTGTAGGGAGTTCAGAAACAGTCTAATATCCGTTGGGTTAGGTGAGGGACAATCCAGTTCCTCTTCAATGTTATAAAGAGTGTGATAATAGGATCTGAAGGTATCTCCAATACCCCTAGGTGAATTAACTGGTTCGCCAGCTGAATTCTTTATGATCATGATTTTGGCTTGTGCTGTGCAGTGTCTAAGTTTGGTGGCTAATATTGAGGAAGCTTTGTTGCCATAGTGGTAGAAAATTATTTTGAATTTCTCTAATGTGTAATGAGTTCTTTGGAGTTCTAACTCCTGGATTTGTTTAGAGATGACTGTGATGTCACATACTGTAGAACTAGAATAAGAGGTACTGAGTGTGTGTCTTAGTGTTCAGAGTTGTGCGGAGAAAGTGGCTAAAGAGGTCCCTCTTCTTTAACTTGTATCAGCATCAAGAGTGATGAAGTAGCCCATTAAGACAGCTTTGAGTGTAGCCCAAAAGTATCTTAGTCGAAGTCTGAGGGGTATCATTAAGAGTAAGAAATTCTATTATTTTCTCTTGAATTCCTATTTTAAAGGTGGGGTCTGTGACTAGGTGGTTTTTCAGTCGCCATACGGGGGGGGAAGTATATGTTATGTGTGGTCCCATAGCCAGGGTTACGGCGTCATGATCTGACCACGATACTGATGGTATTTTTATGTAGGAGATATTGTCTAAAAGCTGGGTGCTAACAAAAAAAATAGTCAATACGAGTGAAAGATTTGTATGGGGGGGAGTAGAAGGTGTATTCCTTGTCTTGTGGGTGCAATGCTCTTCAACAGTTGTATAGGTCATATTGGGCGATTACATTTTGGAAGGCCCTGGAAAGGGGATGAGTTGCTCTCTCTGAGGTAGATATCTTAGGTCCTGTCCTATCAAGGGCATAATCTCAAATAAGATTAAAATCTCCCCCAATACTAGCTCTCCCTGTCCTGGATTTTCGCATGAAGTTCGTCAGTAGTCTGCATTTCGTGGGGTAGTTGAGACCTTTGACATTTAGGGTGAGGAGTTGAAGGCTGTCAATTCTGTAAGACGAAAAAAAAAGAAAAAAAAAAGGGGTGGGGGTGGGATGAAATGAGTGAATAGACTATAAGGGGGTACGTATGTAGGTTGGTTGTCTGATAATTTGGGACCTCTTAGGCAAAAGTAATGGGTGAGGTGTGGGTAGGAATCTGTGGTAATATGTGATCTAGCTGCACTGCTAGAGGGTGAAAATGTTGCAAAGAGATACAGCAGACAGCAGCTGCTTAAAAGTGGGGAAGTGAGAGAGGGGAGGCGGAGTATAGTGTATGTGACCTCTATTGGGTATAAGGAAATGGTAGGAATGTGGGGCAGCAGCCGCAGAGCCAAGTTGGAACGAGTGACGGTCTCGGGGTTGCATGGACTGTAACTGTAGGGAATTGATAGGTGGATGTGTAGAGGAGCCAGGGGGGGTGGATCCACCCAGACAGGATATGACACACAGTAGGAGCAAGGAAGAGGGTGTAAAGAGTCAAAGCTCCAAACAGGAGGGTGAATGAGTAAATGAAGGATATAATATGTCAGTCAGTGATATCCTGGTAAAGATTAACAAAGCAATAGTTTAACATTACAATCAACAGTGTAGCAACATATACCTATACTAAGCGTTCAAATGCTATAGGTAGAACAAGTGTTAAAAACTCCTTTAACTATCATAATTACCCATGACAGTATCACAGTAGCAATGTTCTAACTATTGGGGGTGGGAATAGTGAGAAAGGCTCAGATTTGTATATGATAGATCTAATTCTGGTAGGCATAGAAGGTAGCAAGGTAGCAAGGTTAGGTAAGCCTGGCTGATTGTATGCGCATACCAGGGTTTTATTACTTGCTTAGACTATAAGAGCAAGCCTAGTGTGGGGTATTTTGTAGTTCTAGTCCATCATGGGCAATTTGGGGAAGAAGTGCTAGAACGTGTGCTACATTAAGCAGATTCTTATCTAAGAACTTCTAGATCTCCGTGACATATAAACCCAGGCTTCTATATAAAAGGAACAACTGTGGAGGTTAATAATGAAAGAGGAGAAATATTCACAGGTGAAGCATAAAACCAGTTGGTATAAATGGAGTGTCCTGGCTTATTTTACAAGTATAATGAGTGAGGTACAGTTGAGCTGTCACTGTGACAAGGGTAAGATATGTACCCGTATGTAAGCTCAAGTTATAAGCAAAGGATGTAACTTAGTGTCCTTCATCTACCGCTGTAGAGTCCTTCTATGGGCATAGCAAGCAAAATAAAGTAAAGAGGGTAAGATATGTACCCGTATGTATGCTCAACTAATGTGTCAGGGTAGATTAATCAGTCTTAGGGCAGGGGATCGCATGAAATATTAAGGGGGACTCTTGGGGTCCGGTGTGTCTTTTCTTTTTTCCTGCGAGGAGGGTCTCCTAGAGAGGGGCTTCCATTCAGGTGCTGATAAGTTGAGGTTCCCCACCTATTCAGGGGACTTAAAGTTATGGTCTGCAGCCTGATTAAGTCCTAGTGACTGGAGAATTTTCATTCCCTGGTCCAGTGAGGAGATTACATAGGTGCGGTCCTCATGTTGGAAAAATAGCTTGATGGGAAAGCCCCACCTATATTTAAGGTTAACGCGACGTAGGTTCTGAGTGAACAGTTGGAATGTCCGTCTCTTGGCGAGTGTATATGGGGACAGGTCAGGGAAAATTTGGACTGAATTGTATGGTACTTTCAGATTTCATGAATAATGCTCTCAGGACCTTCTCCTTGAATGTAAAGTAGTGCAGCCTGAGAATAACGTCCCTTGGTGTATCAGAGGATGAATTCCGTGGACGGAGAGCTCAGGGAAAATTTGGACTGAATTGTATGGTACTTTCAGATTTTTATTCATGAATAATGCTCTCAGGACCTTCTCCTTGAATGTAAAGTAGTGCAGCCTGAGAATAACGTCCCTTGGTGTATCAGAGGATGAATTCCGTGGACGGAGAGCTCTATGAGCCCTATCTATGAGGGACTTTAATTTTACAGTTTAATCCTTTAAAATCTGCAAGAAAATGTTAAACAGTCTGTTCAGGGTACACTGACATGAATTTACATTAATTTTGGCTTTTATTTTGAATTTTTAAAATAGTTTAATTTTATTCACATTTAGTTATGAAATGTGGCTAATATATAGTTGTGATTGCTGACATAGCCAGACCAGACCTACTTGACTGACCACAAAAGAGTGGAAATTAGAATATTTGGCTTATATGGTCCATAAAGGAAGGTATATTTAGATAACCCCTTAGCATGTTAGTATAGACATATGCGCACGCATACTTGTCTCTGTATATCTAGTCGCCTCTATTTAGAATCATTATGTGATCATTTTTGTCTCTATACTTTGGCATGTGAGTTTTTATTTGTATTTATATTTTTACATATATATATATATATATATATATATATATATATATATATAAAACACAGAGGAAATCCAGCACTCACTTACAAGCTCTCAGCTAAGATTTAAAAGCAAAAATGGATAGGTTAGTTACCGCATCTGGCCAAATGGGGCAAGCCCAGGTACCATGTCAAGGTCCTTTCCAATTCCTGGAACCCTAAAACAGCCACACAATGCATGCTCTCGAATCCAAACAAATTGGGAACAAGGGAAGGGTGCACAGGCTTATGTAATCACCCTAGAAATATACAAAACAAGGAAGGGGACTGCACTCTCATACCGTACCGGGTGCACATCCCATGACCCTGCAACATACTCAGCCCTGGGTGCTCACCGGCACTCACAGGAAGCTGTGCTGTCCCCAAAGTCACAGGCAGTTAACCCCAGATAGGACTGGGTGCAAGAACCATAGGGAAAATTTCAAAACAAATTAATACAACACACAGAGAAAGTCCAGCACTCACTTACAAGCTCTCCGCTAAGATTTAAAAGCAAAAATGGAAAGGTTAATTACCACATCTGGCCAAATGGGACAAGCCCAGGTACCACGTCAAGGTCCTTTCCAATACCTGGGGCCCTAAAACAGACACACAATGCATGCCTTCAAATCCAAACAAACTGGGAACAAGGGAAGGGTGCACAGGCTTATGTAATCACCCTAGACATATACAAAACACGGAAGGGGACTGCACTCTCATACTGGACCGAGTACACAATGTACATCCCATGACCCTGTAACATGCTCAGCCCTGGGTGCTCACTGGCACTCACAGGAAGCTGTGCTGTCCCCAGAGTCACAGGCAGTTAACCCCAGATAGGTCTGGGTGCAAGAACCATAGGGAAAATTACAACACAAATTAATAAAACACACAGAGAAAGTCCAGCACTCACTTATAAGCTCTCAGCTAAGATTTAAAAGCAAAAATGGAAAGGTTAGTTACCACATCTGACCAAATGGGACAAGCCCAGGTACCATGTCATGGTCCTTTCCAATACCTGGGACCCTAAAACAGCCACACAATGCATACTCTAAAATCCAAACAAACGGGTAAAAAGGGAAGGGTGCACAGGCTTATGTAATCACCCTAGACATATACAAAACACGGAAGGGGACTGCACTCTCATACTGGACCAGGTACACATCCCATGACCCTGCAACATGCTCAGCCCTGGGTGCTGACCGGCACTCACAGGAAGCTGTGCTATCCCCAGAGTCACAGGCAGTTAACCCCAGATAGGTCTGGGTGCAAGAGCCATAGGGAAAATTACAAAACAAATTAATACAACACACAGAGAAAGTCCAGCACTCACAAGCTCTCAGCTATGATTTAAAAGCAAAAATGGAAAGGTTAGTTACCGCATCTGGCCAAATGGGACAAGCCCAGGTACCACGTCATGGTCCTTTCCAATACCTGTGACCCTAAAACAGACACACAATGCATGCTCTCAAATCCAAACAAACTGGAAACAAGGGAAGGGTGCACAGGCTTATGTAATCACCCTAGACATATACAAAACAGGAAGGGGACTGCACTCTCATGCCGGACCAGGTACACATCCCATGACCCTGCAACATGCTCAGCCCTGGGTGCTCACTGGCACTCACAGGAAGCTGTGCTGTCCCCAGCTTATACACATATATACACATACACATACACACACACACACACACATATATATATATATATTATATATATATATATATATATATATATATATATATATATATATATATGTGTGTGTGCATGTGTGTGTAAAATTTATATAGACTGAAAGTATATACATACATATACACATGTATACATTAAAACACAAGTAAAATTTCCAGACTAGCCGGAAAAGCCCAAAATCTATGAGCGATCCAGTTATGGTACAGTTTTAATCTCACAATGCGAGAAGAACTGGTATAAAGAAAGGTTAGTGTAGGTTGTATGCATCCCTGAACAGTAGAGTCTTTAGGGAGCGCTTGAAGCTTTCAAAACTAGGGAAGACTCTTGTGGAGTGAGGCAGAGAGTTCCACAAGATGGGAGACAGTCTGGAGAAGTCCTGTAAACAGGAGTGTGAAGCGGTAACATGAGAGGAGGAGAGTAGGAGGTCATGAGCAGAGCGAAGGGGAAGGGAGGGAGAGTATCTGGAGACAAGGTCTGAGATATAGGGGGAGCAGTGCAGTTGATGACTTTGTATGTCAGAGTGAGAATTTTGTGTTTAATCCTAGAGGCAAGAGGAAACCAGTGAAGGAAGAGAACCACGAGAGGGCTGTGTCACAGATGCAGAAGATTTGGAGTGTTTGGAGCAAAAGAGGGTATTCAACAGTATCAAAGGCTGCGGACAGATCCAAGGAGGATAAGCAGAGATAAGTGGCCTTTTGATTTAGCTGTAAGTAGGTTGTTGGTAACCTTAACGATTGCTGTCTCTATGGAGTGACGGGGACGAAATCCAGATTGCAGTGGATCAAGGAGGTAGTTTAATGTAAGGAAATGGGATAGGCGTGCAAATACTAGTTTTTCGAGAAGCTTTGAGACAAGAGGGAGGAGGGAAATAGGGCGGTAGTTGGATGGGGAGGTTGGATCAAAGGAAGGTTTTTTGAGGATAGGTGTGTCCAGTGCATGTTTCAGAGATGAGGGAAATATACAGATGCTGAGGGAGAAGTTGAAAACGTGTGTGAGTATAGGGGTAAGGGTAGACGAGAGGGAGGGAAGTAGCTGTGAGGGGATAGGGTCAAGGGGACAGGTAGTGAGGTGAGAGCGATGTATACTTGCCAAAACTTCTTTCTCAGTAACAGGGGAGAAAGAGCTAAGTTTATGGCTATGTGGTTTGCGGTTTGTTGCAAGCGTTTGGGGGGGGCGAGAGAATATAATTATGTTGAGAGCTGGTTTTGTTTCTGATGGAATACATTTTGTTATTGAAGTGGCTGGCAAAGTCTTGAGCTGACAGAGAAGTTGTATTAGGAGGTGGGGGTGGGCGGAGAAAAGTATTGAAAGTGGAGAACAGATGTTTTGGGTTTGAAGAAAGATTAGAGATAAGAGTAGAGAAGTAATGTTGCTTATAGAGATTAACGGCAGAATAGTAGGAGTTCAAAATGAATTTGTAATGAAGAAAATCAGATGAACGCCAAGATTTTCTCCAGTGCCGCTCAGCAGTATGGGAACATCTGCATAGGTAACTGAAAAAAGAGAGAACACAGAGGCGCCAAACATGGCCTAGTACAGCCAAAAACAAAAATATAAAATCCACACCTGTGACAAATGAATACTCACAAACGAGCTGCACCCTTTGGTGCTAGTGGAGCAGACTGGAGCCTCTCAGTGGTCCAGCTCACTGGTACACTTCAGGGGTCAAGTGTGGTCCTGGGTAATGGTTGTTAGCAGATTCCTAGATGGACACAAAATGTGCAAACCATAGCCAAGTACCGTTTGATCAACACAATGGTGAAATGAGCTATCCTACTTACAGAATCCAAAGCACCTGTGGGTGCATAAACAGCAAACTGGAACCAAACAGTCGCCCAGTAGACTGAATCCTCCAGGAAGATATAGGAATTCGCTCAGGTGCCAATAATCATGTTAGCAAAATATAAGGGATGTAAAATACTTCATAGAAGAAAGCAAGTGTATGTCTAAAAAATCTCTTTATTAAAAATGCGACACGTTTCTCAGCTATAACAAGCTGTTTCCTCAGGCTAAAAATATTTGTAAAACACATTCAGAATACACTTGCTTTATACCAAATCTAAAACTCCTCTAGAGCCAGATTATGTAATCACCCTAGACATATACAAAACACAAAAGGGGACTGAACTCTCATACCGGACCGGGTATACATCCCATGACCCTTCAACATGCTCAGCCCTGGGTGCTCACTGGCACTCACAGGAAGCTGTGCTGTCCCCAGAGTCACAGGCAGTTAACCCCAGACAGGTCTGGGTGCAAGAACCATAGGGAAAATTACAAAACAAATTAATACAACACACAGAGAAAGTTCAGCACTCACTTACAAGCTCTCAGCTAAGATTTAAAAGCAAAAATGGAAAGGTTAGTTACCGCATCTGACCAAATGGGACAAGCCCAGGTACCACGTCATGGTCCTTTCCAATACCTGGGACCCTAAAAAAGCCACACAATGCATGCTCTCAAATCCAAACAAACTGGGAACAAGGGAAGGGTGCACAGGCTTATGTAATCACCCTAGACATATACAAAACACGGAAGGGGACTGCACTCTCATACTGGACCAGGTACACATCCCATGACCCTGCAACATGCTCAGCCCTGGGTGCTCACCGGCACTCACAGGAAGCTGTGCTGTCCTCAGAGTCACAGGCAGTTAACCCCAGATAGGTCTGGGTGCAAGAACCATAGGGAAAATTACAAAACAAATTAATACAACACACAGAGAAAGTCCAGCACTCACAAGCTCTCAGCTAAGATTTAAAAGCAAAAATGGAAAGGTTAGTTACCACATCTGGCCAAATGGGACAAGCCCAGGTACCACGTCAAGGTCCTTTCCAATACCTGGGACCCTAAAACAGCCACACAATGCATGCTCTCAAATCAAAACAAACTGGAAACAAGGGAAGGTGCACAGGCTTATGTAATCACCCTAGACATATACAAAACACAAAAGGGGACTGCACTCTCATACTGGACCGGGTACACATCCCATGACCCTTCAACATGCTCAGCCCTGGGTGCTCACTGGCACTCACAGGAAGCTGTGCTGTCCCCAGAGTCACAGGCAGTTAACCCCAGACAGGTCTGGGTGCAAGAACCATAGGGAAAATTACAAAACAATTTAATACAACACACAGAGAAAGTCCAGCACTCACTTACAAGCTCTCAGCTAAGATTTAAAAGCAAAAATGGAAAGGTTATTTACCGCATCTGGCCAAATGGGACAAGCCCAGGTACCACGTCATGGTCCTTTCCAATACCTGGGACCCTAAAACAACCACACAATGCAAGCTCTTAAATCCAAACAAATTCGGAACAAGGGAAGGGTGCTCAGGCTTATGAAATCACCCTAGACATATACAAAACACGGAAGGGGGCTGCACTCTCATACCGGATCGGGTACACATCCCATGACCCTGCAACATGCTCAGCCCTGGGTGCTCACTGGCACTCACAGGAAGCTGTGCTGTCCCCAGAGTCACAGGCAGTTATAGGTTGAAATTAAGTTCATATTCCTCTTCGCTGTCTCTATTTTGCTTTGGTTTTAACCTCTTGGATGGGCACCATTTTTTCTTTACCATTATCCCGTGTTCGTTCATAAGTTGTATTTACATTCTTCCTGTTATACCCTTTCTGGAAAAACTTATTTTTCAGACAGATAGCCTCTTTCTCAAAATCTTCCTCCTTTGTGCAATTCCGTTTTATTTGCTGGAATTGCCCAAAGGGGATATTCTTTATCCAGCTTGGATGATAATTACTTGTGGTGTGGATAAAGCCATTGCTTATCTGTCTCCTTCTTATAAAGTTTGGTTTTAATCTCACCTCTTTCCTGAAATAATACTAAATCCAAAAACTCCATTTCAAATTCATAATGTTTTTCAGTGAACTGTAAATTTGCCTAAATTTCATTTATATATATCAGAAATTCTTCTAGGGTGTTCATTCCACCTTTTCAAATAAATACAATATCCTCTATGAATCAAGCACATGTCACTATGTTATCAAGGAACAGGTTGTAGTTCCAGATACACTCTTCATCCCATAGATCCATATACAGGTTAGCATAGCTAGGGGCAAATTATGTCCCCGTAGCTGTACCACTAACCTGTAGAAAGTAATTTTTTTTCCAAGCAAGGGTGAAACACACATAGCTGTAACTAATCTGAGGGGTAAAAGTTGACCGCCTTCGTATTAACTGTGAGCTCCAGTAAAGACAATCCCAAAGTAAACAGCCGGAAAAAAGGAATGATAAAGAACGACTAGGCGTGGGTAACCACTAAGAGCCTTTGGATATTGGAACTTGGAGTTGGTAAATATATGGAAAAGTTTTGGGGATAAACACAGCTTGAACTGACATATACTAACAGCAGTTGAATGTATTGCATACCAGGGAGGTTCGTTTGAATCACGTACCGCAACCAGGTCTAACTTGAGAAGTGCTATCAGTAGCTGAATGAATTGTACACAAGGGTGGTTCGTTTGTTTGTATGACAGACCGATATCAGCCCGAAGCAAAAGTGTCAATTTATACTGAGAAGCAATATATGCTTTTTATTATAGCGATTCTAACCAAGTTGAATCCATAATCTCACAGATTCCAATCCTCTGTTTATGCTCTATTTTGGTCAATGTGAACTGTTCCTATTATGAAGCTGTATAATGGCCGTGTTCTGAAGGACATAATATGGTTATAAAGTATACTCTCTACAATTATCCTTGAAAGGAATGGACATTGAGACCCTATTATTGAGGCCTATATGGGTATGTCCTATATGATTTTACTAATTGAATAATCCTAAACTATAAACTGGGACTCACTGCTGGTTTGTTTATTGTTGCCATTTATTATATAAGTGTAAAATATTTTTTGAGTAATATAAAGAAACATTTTGTCAGCAACCAGGTTTACCAAGTGTTCCTTCTACCTTGTCAAATTTATACTTCTAGAATACCTTTGTGCTGGGTTAACAGTCACTATTTTTTCTTTGCATAACTATTTTGGCTAAAAGGTGATTTTCAATTTAGAGTAGTGCTGGTATATATTTAAAAATATAATTAAATATGATTATCCAATAAAATATCTCAAAATGATTCTATAAGATGACAATAACCTATGGTGACCAACCAGTACAAAAAAGAGGGTAAGTACTGGTGTAAATAATGAATAACACTACGGGAATTCATATATAAACATAAACTCTAAATTAATATTAAAGTGCTAATAAAAAGGTCAATGGTACATATAATTTCACACTAAAAAGGCCTGAATATCCACTTCTCTATTCAGCCCTAGAGGTTCCAGTGATTGAAGGCCGTGGACCCAATAAGTCTCATGCTGCCTTAACTTAAGTAATCTGTTACCTCTTCTTTCTTCTAAAACTATCTGCTCAATAGCCTTGAACTTGAGACTAGAAGGATCATTATTATCATTATTATCCGTCACTCCATGTGATATTTCCCCTTTGACAATATTTTTTATATGTTCCATAACTCTCCTCTTTATTGTTCTTTTTGTTCTCCCAATGTACAGCATCTGGCATGAACACTCAAGATATACAACATATTTGGAGTGACAGTTCATATGACTATCAATCCTTTTCCTTTTCATAAAGGCCTACTCTCTGTTTAGTCTCCACATTTAGCTGCTCATAAAGGACATCTTCTTTATGTTTCTCTAATTCTTCCCTGATCTTAGTAATTTCTTCAGTAGTTTTCTTAAATTTCATATCCCTATATCTAATTAGGATTTTAATAAACATATTAGAACAATCTAGACGTGCCTGTTCCCATTCTACATTGTATTCAACCTCTTCTAGATTAAAGATGGCAGTTTTATGCATTTGTAAACCCCTAGGAATTAAATTTTTCTTTAAATATTATTTCAATATGCGTTTATCATATTAGTAGTTAATTTGATTCTTACTTCATTTTTCTAAGTTAACAAATAAATCCTTAGGGTCTATACCATCTGTGTCTAAATCCATATTGTCTACTGAAGAGACACTACTGGAATTCCTATTAGTAAAATAGTTACAATAATAAAAATATGCCATAATATAGGTGCTGCTGTAATAAAGAGGTACTCAAAAAGAAAAAAGAAAAATCTAAAGGACATTCTAGCCCCCAGTTATCTTAGAGAAAAGCATAAGAAAGATAATTGGCTAAATAAAATCGATAACAGGTTTTTATAAGTGTAACAGAAAGGGCTGCAACACTTGTGTTTTAATAATGAGCGACAATAAGAACATTATTTCAACAGTTAATTACTTAAGGAAAAGGATTGATAGCCATATGAACTGTCACTCCAAATATGTTGTATATCTTCTTGAGTGTTCGTGCCAGATGCAGTACATTGGGAGAATGAAAAGAACAATAAAGAGGAGAGTTATGGAACATATAAAAAATATTGAGAAAGGGGATATATTACATGGAGTGACAGATCATTTTAGAATAGCACATAATATTGATCCTTCTAGTCTCAAGCTCAAGGCAATTAAGCAAGTAGTTTTAGAAGAAAGAAGAGGTAACAGATTACTTAAAAGGACAGTCTACACCAGAATTTTTATTATTTAAAAAAATAGATAATCCCTTTATTACCCATCCCCCAGTTTTGCATAACCGCACTGTTATATTAATATATGTTTTACCTCTTTGATTAGCTTGTATCTAAGCCTCTGCAGACTGCCCCTTATCTCAGTGCTTTTGACAGACATACAGTTTAGCCAATCAGTGCAGACTCCTAAGTAACTCCACGGGAGTGAGCACAATGTTATCTATATGACACACATGAACTAGTACTATCTAACTGTGAAAAACTTTCAAAATGCTCTGAGCTAGGAGGTGGTTTTCAACGGTTTAGAAATCAGTTTGAGCCTACCTAGGTGTAGCTTTTAAAAAATACCACCAAGGGAACAAACAAATGTAATGATAAAAGTAAACTAGAAAGTTGTTTAAAATTGCATGCCCTATCTGAATCATAAAAGTTTAATTTTGACTATACTTTCCCTTTAAGTTAAGACAGAGTGAGACTTTTTGGAACCACCCCCTTCAATCAATGGAACCTCTAGGGATGAATAGAGAAGTGGATATTCAGGCCTTTTTATTGTGAAAGTATATGTACCATTTACCTTTTTATTAGCTCTCTAATATTAATTTAGAGTTTCTATTTTTATATGAATTCCCGTAGAGTTATTTTATTATTTACTTCAGTAATTGCCCTCTTTTACCCTAAGGGTTTTTTGAAAGTGGTTTTTATATGTATAATCTTTATTAAACAGACTGTGCTATGAGAAGATTCTTTGTGCGCTTATCTTTTTAGATTGGAAACGTTTTACTTTTGAACTCCGGAGCATGTACAGGAGGATACACCTTTAAGCTGCCTTTTCTTCTCAGATCCATAGAAGACAGGAACACTGCATTTCTAGATAAGACTGTTTATCCTATCATCGATTTTGTGTGTTTTTAAAGACTATATTTATTAGCATTTATTTGCTTTAAATCGTTTATTTCAGTGTGTGCAGTTTATATTGTTTGTGTGTTTTTACACACTAACTTCATATATATATATATATATATATATATATATATATATATATATATATATATGTATATATATATATATATATATATATATATATATATATATATGTTAGTAAAATTTATATTTATATATTCTTATATTATATATTTTTATTGTTCTAAAAATAATTTGAATTTTGTTTCCACCTCAACATTTAAGTCCCCAAATCCTTGCATATCAAGGATGGTAAACATTTTGTATAGCCTTTTAATTTATTTATTAACTACAGAGAAAAGGACAGGTGCCCATTCTTTCAATTTTAGACAATCTGATAGCTCATTGAGCAAAGGAGGAAGGAAATTGTAAACTTCCTTGCTATATCCAAACCAGAACTACCTTTCAAGAAGGATAGTAGCCACTTAACATAATATAGGCTAACAAAAAGTGTATCTGTCATTGCAATCCTTGGATGAAAGCACAGCTACCTAATCCCCTTCATGACAGTTTGCAACTATCTCTAAAGAATTTACTAACAGTTTTAACTAGGTTATTGTCACAGACGCTTGATACTTTTACTTGAAGGGAAGTGGATGAGTCCCTGTATTGTCTCTAGTGTGTGTGTGTGTGTGAGTTTTTGTGTGTGTGAGAAAGTTTCTTTGTGTGTTTGTGTATGCGTGTGTAAGATTGAGAGTTTGTGAGTTTGTATGTGTTTCTGCGTGTGTATGTGTATGCGTGTGTAAGACAGCTTTTGTATGTGTTTCTGTTTGTGTATGCGTGTGTTTGTGTATGCATGTGTAAGATTGAGAGTTTGTGTTTGTATGTGTTTCTGTGTGTGTGTGAATGTGTATGTATGTGTATGTTTGTGTATGTGTGTGTAAGACTGAAAGCTTGTGTGTTTGTATGTGTTTCTGTGTGTGTGTGTGTGTTTGTGTTTGTTTGTGTATGCGTGTGTAAGATTGAGAGTTTGTGTGTTTGTGCTTCTGTGTGTGCATATGTGTGTTTGTGAGAGAGAGAATTTCTGTGTGTGTAAAAGTAAAAGTTACCGTTCGTGTTTGTAAACGTGTGTTTTAATGAGTGTTTCTGTAGAAGCGGCTCTGGCTCGGATCCACTGATACAGGCACTGATATTTTATTAAAATTAAAAATAACCAGATTTTTAATCTCCACTAAGGTCGCTGATTAATATTGCTGCAGTGTTGCATTATGTCAAAAATTTGTATTAAAGAAGCTTAGCAACAACATTAAAAGCATATTATAAATTAGTCCAGATAGATAGATAGATCATTACTCCCACCAGACTATGGGGGATATTTATCAAAGCGTCAACCGAAAATACGCTAGAATTCCACGTTATAATTGTCGCGAGATTGATCCGACCTAGTTATCAAAGCCTCAAGATCAGAAGAAGTTGAATTTTGTGACGTAACATACGATCCGGCGGCCTCAATCTGACGCAGATCAATGTGAGTTGAAACCCTGTCGAATTCTAGCGGAATTATGTTCATTCGCCCTCCTATTCAACACTATTTGAAGCTTTTAAAAAGTTATAAATAGTTCAACATTTACGCTCGTGTCTATTCCGATGCAGCGTACCTAGTTTTCAATCCGACACCCTTGAGGTCGCAGATACCATAGAACTCAATGGGAGTTGGGAAACACAGAAATCCTATGTTCGATGCTGCAAGAGAATGAAGCTTATCACCTAATAAAATTCAATAACAAACTATTAAATATGTATATAACCAAATAGTGAAGCCAAAGCTTCAAGATAGAGAAAGTGGGCTTGCATTTGTGACACTGTGACACTGTGACTTTGAAACAGCAAGGGATATTTCAGTACAGCCTGTACTGCAAATTTAAACCCGGGTTACCAGCATCTTTGAATATCCCAAGGTGAGGGATAACTTGTGCCCCACTATTGTATTGGATCATTAAACATACCTACAGAAGCCAAGTCTGCCTTCACAGAAAGTTCCCACCAGGACACAGCAATCAGCTGCTTTTCCTTTACGCTGCTGGAGCAGCGAGTAAACACCCTGAGAGGAGCCGATGAGAAGCCTGTGACGTCAGACGCCGACTCACATGTGCAGAGGTTTGCACACTTCTATCTCCAGGAACGGCAGTTACTGCAGCCGCCGTCCAAGCCTTGACCGAAGGATTTCTTCTCCTTGGTAACACCCTCTGAACACTCTCTTGACTTACGGTACAGTAAACTGTATCTATTTGTGGTACAAGCCGTTATTTTCTTTCCACTGTTCCAATATCGGCATTCATTTGCATACGGCCACCTGCACTGTGTTGATACATATGAACTTGGTGCTTGTCTTTTAAGTTTTATTTTTTTTTTATGATATCACTGTTATGCCATATCTTTTAATTATCATTTTTATGCTATATCTTTTTTATGTTATAGATTATCAATTAGTATCTGCATTATTCATCATTTATAGGTTTTAACCTGTTTTTTCATTAGGATTTTTTCCTAGTTGTATTTACATTACAGGGAGACGTCCCTATTTTTAGTGTATATATTTGTGTATCTTATCCTATATGTTTATTAAATTTTCACTTCAATTCCTTATATGGTGTGTATACTTTCAGCTTGTTAGCGCACTTTCTCTATCTTGAAGCTTTGGCTTCACTATTTGGTTATTAACTTGTTTTTGATACATACAGAGATTGTATCTTTAGAGTAGTGTTTAGCAATACCTTCCTTTAGCGCGCACTAATCCACCCAATTTGATTTATTAAATATGTATACCCTTCAAAAATCGAAAAATATTATTTCTACAAATTTGGTGCACTATATAGAGATACATTTTTACATTTAAACATCTTTATTTGCACCATCTATTTGCACCATGTTTAATGTTGTATATACGCTTATACAAATGTTACAAACACTAACGGCTAGATTTAGAGTTTGGCGTTAGCCGTCAAAAGCAACGTTAAGGGGTCCTAACGCTGCTTTTTACCACCCGCTGGTATTTAGAGTCAGCCAGGAAAGGGTCTACCGCTCACTTTCTCTCCGCGACTCCAGGCTACCGCAGATCCCCTTACGTCAATTGCGTATCCTATCTTTTCAATGGAATTTGCATAACGCTGGTATTTGGAGTCTTGGAAGAAGTGAGCGGTAGAGCCTCTACCAACAAGACTCCAGCCGCCAAAAAAAGTCAGTAGTTAAGAGCTTTATGGGCTAACGCCGGAACATAAAGCTCTTAACTACTGTGTTACAAAGTACACTAACACCCATAAACTACCTATGTACCCCTAAACCGAGGCCCCTCCACATCGCAAACCCTCTAATAAATTTTTTTAACCCCTAATCTGCTGACCGGACACCACCGCCACTTACATTATAGCTATGAACCCCTAATCTGCTGCCCCTAACATCGCCGACACCTATATTATATTTATTAACCCCTAATCTGACCCCCCCAACGTCGCCGCTACCTAACTACAATTATTAACCCCTAATCTGCCGACCGGACCTCGCCGCCACTATAATAAATGTATTAACCCCTAAACTACCGCACTCCCGCCTCACAAACACTATAATAAAATGTATTAACCCCTAATCTTCCCTCCCTAACATCGCCGCCACCTACCTACATTTATTAACCCCTAATCTCCCGCCCGCAACGTTGCCGCTACTATAATAAATGTATTAACCCCTAAACCTAAGTCTAAACCTAAGTCTAACACCCCCTAACATAAATATAATTTAAATTAAACAAAATAATATTCTTATAATTAAATAAATTAATCCTATTTAAAAATAAATACTTACCTAGAAAATAAACCCTAATATAGCTACAATATAACTAATAATTACATTGTATCTATTTTAGGATTTATATTTATTTTACAGGCAACTTTGTATTTATTTTAACTAGGTACAATAGCTATTAAATACAGGGAGTGCAGAATTATTAGGCAAGTTGTATTTTTGAGGATTAATTTTATTATTGAACAACAACCATGTTCTCAATGAACCCAAAAAACTCATTAATATCAAAGCTGAATAGTTTTGGAAGTAGTTTTTAGTTTGTTTTTAGTTATAGCTATTTTAGGGGATATCTGTGTGTGCAGGTGACTATTACTGTGCATAATTATTAGGCAACTTAACAAAAAACAAATATATACCCATTTCAATTATTTATTTTTACCAGTGAAACCAATATAACATCTCAACATTCACAAATATACATTTCTGACATTCAAAAACAAAACAAAAACAAATCAGTGACCAATATAGCCACCTTTCTTTGCAAGGACACTCAAAAGCCTGCCATCCATGGATTCTGTCAGTGTTTTGATCTGTTCACCATCAACATTGCGTGCAGCAGCAACCACAGCCTCCCAGACACTGTTCAGAGAGGTGTACTGTTTTCCCTCCTTGTAAATCTCACATTTGATGATGGACCACAGGTTCTCAATGGGGTTCAGATCAGGTGAACAAGGAGGCCATGTCATTAGATTTTCTTCTTTTATACCCTTTCTTGCCAGCCACGCTGTGGAGTACTTGGACGCGTGTGATGGAGCATTGTCCTGCATGAAAATCATGTTTTTCTTGAAGGATGCAGACTTCTTCCTGTACCACTGCTTGAAGAAGGTGTCTTCCAGAAACTGGCAGTAGGACTGGGAGTTGAGCTTGACTCCATCCTCAACCCGAAAAGGCCCCACAAGCTCATCTTTGATGATACCAGCCCAAACCAGTACTCCACCTCCACCTTGCTGGCGTCTGAGTTGGACTGGAGCTCTCTGCCCTTTACCAATCCAACCACGGGCCCATCCATCTGGCCCATCAAGACTCACTCTCATTTCATCAGTCCATAAAACCTTAGAAAAATCAGTCTTGAGATATTTCTTGGCCCAGTCTTGAAGTTTCAGCTTGTGTGTCTTGTTCAGTGGTGGTCGTCTTTCAGCCTTTCTTACCTTGGTCATATCTCTGAGTATTGCACACCTTGTGCTTTTGGGCACTCCAGTTATGTTGCAGCTCTGAAATATGGCCAAACTGGTGGCAAGTTGCATCTTGGCAGCTGCACGCTTGACTTTTCTCAGTTCATGGGCAGTTATTTTGCGCCTTGGTTTTTCCACACGCTTCTTGCGACCCTGTTGACTATTTTGAATGAAACGCTTGATTGTTTGATGATCACGCTTCAGAAGCTTTGCAATTTTAAGAGTGCTGCATCCCTCTGCAAGATATCTCACTATTTTTTACTTTTCTGAGCCTGTCAAGTCCTTCTTTTGACCCATTTTGCCAAAGGAAAGGAAGTTGCCTAATAATTATGCACACCTGATATAGGGTGTTGATGTCATTAGACCACACCCCTTCTCATTACAGAGATGCATATCACCTAATATGCTTAATTGGTAGTAGTCTTTCGAGCCTATACAGCTTGGAGTAAGACAACATGCATAAAGAGGATGATGTGGTCAAAATACTCATTTGCCTAATAATTCTGCACTCCCTGTAGTTAATAACTATTTAATAGCTACCTAGTTAAAATAATTACAAAATTACCTGTAAAATAAATCCTAACCTAAGTTACAATTAAACCTAACCCTACACTATCATTAAATTAATTAAATAAATTAACTACAATTACCGACAATTACATTTAATTAAATAAACTAATCTATAATACAAAAAAACCCCCACTAAATTACAGAAAATAAAAAAAAATTACAAATAGTTTAAACTAATTGCACCCAATCTAAGCCCCCTAATAAAATAATAAAGCCCCCCAAAATAAAAAAATGCCCTACCCTATTCTAAATTACAAAGTAATCAGCTCATTTACCAGCCCTTAAAAGGGCTTTTTGCGGGGCATTGCCCCAATGTAATCCGCTCTTTTACCTGTAAAAAAAAATACAACCCCCCCAACATTAAAACCCACCACCCACATACCCCTACTCTTACCCACCCAATCCCCCCTTAAAAAAACCTAACACTAACCCCCTAAAGATCTCCCTACCTTGAGCCATCTTCACCCAGCTGAGACGAATTCTTCATTTTATCCGGGTGATGTGGTCCTCCATTCGGGCAAAGTCTTGATCCAAGCGGCAAAGAAGAGGTCCTCCATCTGGGCGATGTCTTCCTCCAAGAGGCATCTTCTATCTTCTTTCTTCTGGCTCCATCTTCAGACCGCCGACGCGGAACATCCACGTACCCTGACGGACTAACGACGAATGACGGTTCCTTTAAGGGACGTCATCCAAGATGGCATCCCTCAAATTCCGATTGGCTGATAGGATTCTATCAGTCAATCGGAATTAAGGTAGGAAAAATCTGATTGGCTGATTCAATCAGCCAATAGGATTGAAGTTCAATCCGATTGGCTGATCCAATCAGCCAATCGGATTGAGCTTGCATTCTATTGGCTGTTCCAATCAGCCGATAGAATGCGAGCTCAATCCGATTGGCTGATTGAATCAGCCAATCATATTTTTCCTACCTTAATTCCGATTGGCTGATAGAATCCTATCAGCCAATCGGAATTCGAGGGACGCCATCTTGGATGACGTCCCTTAAAGGAACCGTCATTCATGGTTAGTCCATCAGGGAAGGTGGATGTTCTGCGCCAGCGGTCTGAAGATGGAGCCGGAAGAAAGAAGATAGAAGATGCTGCTTGGAGGAAGACATCGCCCAGATGGAGGACCTCTTCTTTGCCGCTTGGATCAAGACTTCGCCCGGATGGAGGACCACATCGCCCGGATTGGATGAAGAATTCGGCTCGGCTGGGTGAAGACGGCTCAAGGTAGGGAGATCTTCAGGGGGTTAGTGTTAGATTTTTTTAAGGGGGGATTGGGTGGGTTAGAGTAGGGGTATGTGGGTTTTAATGTTGGGGGGGTTGTATTTTTTTTTACAGGTAAAAGAGCTGATTACTTTGGGGCAATGCCCCGCAAAAAGCCCTTTTATGGGCTGGTAAAAGAGCTGATTACTTTGTAATTTAGAATAGGGTAGGGCATTTTTTTTATTTTGGGGGGTTTTATTATTTTATTAGGGGGCTTAGATTAGGTGTAATTAGGTTAAACTTCTTGTAATATTTTTTTATTTTCTGTAATTTAGTGTTTGTTTTTTGCATTATAGATTAGTTTATTTAATTAAATGTAATTGTAGGTAATTGTAGTTAATTTATTTAATTAGTTTAATGATAGTGTAGTGTTAGGTTTAATTCTAACTTAGGTTAGGATTTATTTTACAGGTAATTTTGTAATTATTTTAACTAGGTAGCTATTATATAGTTAATAACTATATAATAGCTATTGTACCTAGTTAAAATAAATACAAAGTTGCTTGTAAAATAAATATAAATCCTAAAATATCTACAATGTAACTATTAGTTATATTGTAGCTATATTAGGGTTTATTTTCTAGGTAAGTATTTAGTTTTAAATAGAAGTATTTTTTTAATTATAAGAATATTATTTTGTTTTATTTAAATTATATTTATGTGAGGGGGTGTTAGGGTTAGACTTAGGTTTAGGGGTTAATACATTTATTATAGTAGCGCCGACGTTGCGGGTGGGAGATTAGGGGTTAATAATTGTAGGTAGGTGGCGGTGATGTTATGGAGGGCAGATTAGGGGTTGATACAATTTATTATAGTGTTTGCGAGGTGGGAGTGCGGCGTTTTAGGGGTTAATACATTTATTATAATGGTGGCGAGGTCCGTTTGGCAGAATAGGGGTTAATAATTGTAGTTAGGTAGCAGCGATGTTGGGGGGAGCAGATTAGGGGTAATATATATAATATAGGTGTCGGCACAGATTAGGGGTTAATAGTATAATTTCAGCGATAGTGGGGGCAGCAGATTAGGGGTTAATAAGTGTAAGGTTAGAGGTGTTTAGACTCGGGGTTCATGTTAGGGTGTTAGGTGTAGACTTAGAAAGTGTTTCCCCATAGGAAACAATGGGGCTGCGTTAGGAGCTGAACGCTGCTTTTATGCAGGTGTTAGTTTTTTTTGCAGCCAGCTCAGCCCCATTGTTTTCTATGGGAATATCGTGCACAAGCACGTTTTTCCAGCTTACCGCTACCGTAGGCAACGCTGGTATTGAGGTTTGAAGTGGATCTAAATTATGCTCCACGCTCCCTTTTCTGAGCCTAACGCAGCAACTCAGACAACTCTAAATACCAGCGTTGTCGAAAGGGTGCGCTGGGAAAAAAAGCAGCGTTAGCTACGCGGGTCTTTACCAACAAAACTCTAAATCTAGGCGTAAGTTATTAAATAGCATTCCCTTTCAGTCATGTTTTTCAAAAGTCATACTATACATTATTATTTAATTCACTCTTTAAATACATTTTTGAACAAAGGATAGCAAAAGCATGAAAACTTTAAAACAATTTTTTAAAAATTCACACAAAGGATAGCAAGAGAATGAAAAAGTAAAAAAAGAAAAATTCACACAAAGGATAGCAAGAGAATGAAAACAGTGCCAAAAAATACAACATTTGAAAATGATAATCGAATTCACACGAAGGACAGCAAGAGAATGAAAACTTAAAAAAATAAAAATTCACACAAGGGATAGCAAGAGAATGAAAACTTAAAAAAAGAAAAATTCACACAAAGGATAGCAAGAGAATGAAAACTTAAAAAATAGAAAAATTCACACAAAGGATAGCAAGAGAATGAAAACAGTGCCAAAAAAATACAATATTTGAAAATGATAATCAAATTCACACAAGGATAGCAAGAGAATAAAAACAGTGGCATTAAAAATATAGCAAAAGCATGAAAACTTTAAAACGAATTTTTAAAAATTCACACAAAGGATAGCAAGAGAATGAAAACAGAGCCAAAAAATACAATATTTGAAAATGATAATCAAATTCACACAAAGGATAGCAAGAGAATGAAAACTTAAAAAAAAAAAATCACATAGAGGATAGCAAGAGAATGAAAACTTTAAAAAAAAATCACACAAAGGATAGCAAGAGAATAAAAAAATCACACAAAGGAAAGCAAGAGAATGAAAATAGTGGCAAAAAATGCAATATTTGAAAATGATAATCAAATTCACACAAAGGATAGCAAGAGAATGAAAACTTAAAAAAATAACAATTTACACAAAGGATAGCAAGAGAATGAAAACAGTGCCAAAAAATTACAATATTTGAAAATTATAATCAAATTCACACAAAGGATAGCAAGAGAATGAAAACAGTGGCATTAAAAATACATTGACATGGTTTTATAATGGCATTCTATGTTTTGCATGTTCAACAGCTGTAATAAATGCAGGTGTAATAAATTCAGGTGTATTATTTGTGCAATTCAATCAATTACTTATGCACAACACATGAGTTTTTATATAGGGATGAAATCTGAACTCTGATTTTCTGTTTGCATGGCAGCGTCGTGGAGGCTTAAAAGGTCAGTCATATTTTAACTTTAAAACACATAATAACACTTTTTTATTCTTTTGCTATCCTTTGTTGGAAGTAGAATGACATTTTAAAGTCATTGCTATGTATTTTGAATGTCATTGTTTTCTTTTGTGCTTAAAAATACATTGAAATGAATGTAAAATGGCATATCATAATGTTCGACATTGCATTCTCTTTCTAACTTAAGTTTGGCAATGTTAATACACCACATTGTTCTTAAAATGTTATTTCAGAAACACAGTAATCACTGACCTTTTAAGTCTCCACAATGCTGCCATTCAAACCCAGAAAATCTGAATTATGATTTGCAACCATAGTTAAATACTATATGTGTTATGCATAAGTTAATTTGTTAATTGCACAAACAATACACCTGCATTTATTACAGCTGCTGGACTCACCTGAATGAATTCTAGACATTCATTTTGACACAACATTGTGTTTGTCAAATGACGCAATAATGCAGAAATTTGGTTAATTGTGGATAAATTATTCAATCAATTTGCTCGTAAAATGACGCAAGAATCATGAAATTCTGTAAGTCATTGGTTAGGTAATGTGTGGCGCATCTCTTATTCAATTGCTGAAATCATTCACAGCTGTAGAGCTTGGCAGTATAAAAGGGGCTTTCAATCACTTCAATTCATTATTATTTTGAGCATTCTAAATGCTTTACACTGTGTTCTGTTCTTAAGAAGACGTAGGGAAAGACAGGTGTTGATGGCTGCGGTTGTGCGACAACGAAGATGCCAGCGGGTGGTAAGGGTGTTCCTGTCTAGGGTTGGTCTCCATGCCCTCAGTGACCGAGAGGTAATCCGTAGATTTCTACTAAATATGGCCTATATTGAGAGGCTGTATGTCAAAATCAAGGACTCTCTCGAGCCACTCACTGCAAGGACTAGGACAATTCCTGGGATGGTGAAATTACTATTGGTCCTCTATTTCTTGGCAACTGGATCATTCCAGGCTGTGGCAGGTCTAGTCGTAGTCAGGCAACCTTCTTACGTCTTCTGAAGGTTGTCCTGAATGCCTTTCACCAACGCCTAGCCCATCATGTCCACTTCCAAAATATACCTGAGGAGTGGCATGCTGTCAAGCTCCAGTTCTATCATCTAGCTGGATTGCCAAGAGTATTGGGGGCCGTAGATTGCACGCATGTATTGGTGCAGCCTCCCAGGGGTACAGAGAAGCCATACAGGGACAGGAAGCACAACCACTTGCTGAATATCCAGGTCATCTGCGATGTGAGGATAATGAGCATACGCTCTGGACTCCCTGGCTGCAACCACGATTCCTTTGTCCTCCGGAATTCGGCGATCTACCATCGTTTCCAGGAGGGACAAATGCCAGAGGGAATCCTGATCGGTAAATATCTCATATATACTCCAACATATGTATATGAAATATTTTATTCATTCTGATTGCTAATGTCAATTATCTATTTTATTACGCAGGTAATTCTTGATATTCGTGTCTTCCGTGACTATTCACACCCGTCCACAACCCCAATGGAGTGGAAGAGGTGCACTGCAAGGTGGCACACATCACCACCAGACACCAGATTGGTGATTGAGTGCACCTTTGGCGTATTGAAGAGCCATTTACGCTGCTTGGACATCTCTGGTGGGGTTCTTTAGTACGCCCCCTTCAAAGTCTCCTTAATTTTTTTGATTTGTTGTATGTTGCACAACATTGCCCTAACAATCCCTGATATAGATCTGGAGAGCTTGGATAACCATGAGAATGGGGAACATCTAGTTCCATTAGAGAAGAATGATGCTAGGGGATTCCAAGCTCGAGCAGACTATATTCAGGCGGTTTTTGGGCAATAATGTTGACAGTGCAACATACAGTATTTATTTTATTCCCATTTACTTTACAGTACATTTTTTTTAATCCTAAACATTATATATTTTGGATTAAGTTTTTGCAATAATTGTCATTTAAATATCGACAAAATGATATTCTATATCATCGTCTTTCCATTGATTAAAAGTGGTTAATTTTGTCAATCTTGCAATTGTTCAATGTAAAGTTTATGAAAAACAGATGTTTAATAAAATATCTTCAAATAAATATTTTTTTGGCTGTACACTTGACTCTATTTTTATTTTTAAAGTTATAGCAATAAAATTTTTAAACATGTATTGAAAAAAACAACTAGGAGACCAATGGCACTACTGGTAAATTTATTAGGTCTTCTTGTAGCTCAAAGGATCATAATAAGTTTGATCTATACAGGTAAGTTGAGCAAAATGGTGCTGTGTATTTAAATAAACATGGAAAAACACTTAAGGAGATAGGAAGATCTCCTATAATGGAATACACATATAGCACTCAGAAGGAAAAGGATATATTCTGAACTGTGGTTATCAATTGTGAAAACATTTGTTAACTGTGGTCACTAAGTGTGAACATATTGATAATATAAATCAAATCTCAGAGGGAAAAAAAAAGTGGTTGGAAATGAATATTTTAAAATATAACTTTTAATAATTGATTTAGTTTAAAAATAAAGGGAAACATTTACATAAAAACACACACAAAAGACTACTTGTGTTAAAACTGTATAGGTATAAGATATTGTTTGCTTATCATTAACAACAGTAGTATTGGATATAATTCATGTGGGGGGCAGTAGGTAATATAGTGATCATGAATGATCACTAAAAACATTTGGGCAATATTACTGAAATGCTAATATTTGTGTTCGCGGACACTGTCTCTTGAAATATGAAAATGTAAAAAAGTATAATAAAGAATAATCAAAGATAATCAATTATGCGTTGTACATATATTTTATTACTGGCCTGAGATTATATCTGTATGGATCTTTAATTCATAATACTTAATATAGACTGCTTGCAATGCAAAGCCTTGTCAGTAATATATTGCAAAAAGATATATATTCAGACTTGTATTTTGGTTAAGTCAGAAAATGAATAATTCTCTGTCTTAATATAGTAAATAATTTAATATCCTAATATAATCTTATCTCATTCGTAGGTTGTATGAAAACAGAGACTGTCTCTTAATAATTCATTGTTTTAAAATGATCTTGTCTAATTCATTGGTGGTGTGAATAACAAGGACTATAGCTTTTAATCCGTATATAGGGTTGGTGGCAGAGGAAAAAAGTGTCAATATAAACACAATGTTACTAAATAGTAACAAAAAGATATCAATCAAGGTATAATGTTGCTCAATAGTGGCAAATTTCAGCCACTTGCAATCAACAACATTATTGTAATTCAATTGCAACACATAAGAAGGCAATAGACACTATATAGTGTTTTCTGATTTTACATATATCTTGATACACTCATTAATAGTGCGTTTGAATGACTCTTTAATCTAATGTGATCTTTTGAATATTTTGGTGCGGATAAATATCTACTTGTCCGTTTGTGCACACCGTAGTTGGTGTTTATCGTTCCTGGATGTTTACTAACAGTTGATTATCTTGATAGTGTTAACACAAAGAAACAAAGTTTAACTTAGATTGAATTATGTGATCACAATAAAGCGTTCCTATACCTTCATACACTTCCTAGTTGTACAATTGATTGGTTCTTTAGCCTAATGTGATCTCTTAAATGTTTTGCAGATAAATGGTTACTTGTCCATTTGTGCAAATCATAGTTTGTATTAAGCGTTTCTAGATATTTGCTAACAGTTAGATATCTTGATAGTTTTTGCACAAAGAAACAGGATTTGGCTACAATTAAATTGTGCAATCACAATGATTAGCTCAAGTCAGCTTGAATCAACATTATCTTACAGTGTTATTATTCTAAATATAATAATTGCCCCAATATTTTAACTCAGCTATTTGGTTGGTAGCTGGTTTGTTTCTCCTTAACAGACCCCCATTAGAAAAAAATCAAGTCTCCCGCAGCACTGCTGATGCACTGAATACATGAATTAATATTAGCACGGTATATAGCAAAAAGTAGGCAGGGTGACTTTTAAAACATAGGAGTTCCCATTGACTCCTCACCAAGTCCCTAACATGTTTCACCATCTAGAACGGCTTTTTCAAAGGATATTGCGAGTGTCACGCTATTGGCCTCTATTTATGATGCTCAGTTTGATTATTCCGCCCACTTTAGTGACTTCATCCTGGGAATGGGCTTGTTAGGATTATACCATTATACTTGGCACGAAGGGTTTATGGAACAGTCTAAAGTTACAATTTGTGACAGTTGTATATATATACCATAACATGGACTACATCTCTGAGGATTGTGACGCTGGGATTGTGATGGTATTTCATTAAGTGCTAAATAAATAATGTAATAATATATAAAAAGAAGGAAGATGATAATATTTTTTCAGAGTGAATATTTCTCAGTGATATTGGTGAAACAATCTCATCTGCCAACATAACAGACAAATGTGATTATTGTTGTGAGAATGTGACTATATGAATGGAATGAATCAATAATATAAAATTTGTTAGTAATACAATCTCATCTGCCAACATAACAGACTGAGACGAATATGATTACTGTTGTGGGAATGTGACAATATAATTTGAATAATTCAACAGCGTAAAGTGTATTGGACATATAACAAGAGTATAGTGAGTGAAGGGTAGGTTTGAAATGTGTTGGACATATTACAAAGGATGGTGAGTGAAAGGTGAGAAGTGAATCTAAAATAGTAGGGGCACCATGTACTAAGAGGTGGGCGGACAGCTTCTTAACTCACAAAGCTGTCCGCCCACCTCCGCTACACATGGGCAGCGGATCTATTGATCCGCTTGCCTGTATGTACCATTACACACTCATCGGAGTGTGTAATGCCCGCCCCTTCAATCGCGCGACCAATCACGCGACTGAAGGGGCTGTCAATCACCGAGAGCGAGCGTGCTCTCAGTGATTTTGCTTCGCCACCTAAGAGGTGGCGTAGGCTGTAGGAAGCAGCGGTCTAATGACCGCTGCTTCTTACATTGCGGGAAGCTTTCGCTGCTTCGTACATGGAGCCCTAAGTTGGGATTGTTTGAAAAACAATGACTACAGTGTTAAAGAAACTATAAATAGGTGTTAAATGAGAAATTAAAAATACAATATGACATGTTTCTGAAGAGAAAAATGATTTAAAAACAGTACTGTGAAGTTGACTGAAATAATGTGATGAATTGAGTGTTTAGGATAAATGATTAATTTATTAGATTTGATTTGATTTTGAGTTAACGCAAATAATTAATTTTTAGTTTACGTGAATATTTTATTACTATTACAGTATGGAAAATAATTTTGTAATATATCAAACATGCAATCTTTTTGTCTCATCTTTTAAACATGAGATTCATTTTTATGTTAAAGATATAAATTTATGAGTCAAAAGGAAGGAAAATAGCATTCTTCATGGTATGTAGATATGTATGTAGCTTCTTTGTACCAGTGAGCCATCTAACTTATTATAGTTTCAGCAATGTAGCTAGATGGATATTTAGCTATAATTTTATTATATTTTTTGCTTGAACTTTGTTCATCAATATGCTTTGTTTTCTTTACAGAAATGAACCATAAATGTTTTGTTCGTTCAGTCCATAAGGTTGGACCAAATTTAATAGATTTATCCACTTGGTTTCTCCACAGAGTAATGTTTTTTTTGAGGTTACCCCCTCTAATTCCCAGGGTAACTTTTTGGATTCCAAAGCATTTAAATTCATATTGCTTGGATTGATGATTTTTTAGGAAATGTCTTGCTACTGAGGGGATTTTTTTCCCCATCTCTGAGGTCTTTTTCAGCATTTTTGACATTTCTCAAATGTTCTTGAAGGTGAGTTCTCATCTTTCTGGTTGTCATTCCAACGTAAAACTTTTCACAATTACATTTAAGGACATAGATCACTCCTTCAGTGTGGCAATCAATATAAGCATTAATCTTATGGCTTTTGCCAAATCTATCAGTGATGGTATTGGTTTTGATCATAGAGCTGCATGTACTACAAGTATCGCATTTAAACGAACCAGGTTTGAGAGTCGATTTTGTTCTTTGTCCTTTGAAATGGCTGGGACTAATCATATCCTTTAAGTTTTTAGCTCTTCTGTAGCCAACTTGGACATTATTTTTAAATATGTGTTTACCTTCTATCTATGTTTTTTCAAACTGCCCGCTTATTTCATTTCTTTAGACAGACTTTAGCCACTCACTGTTAACTTCAGGGTAACTTAATGTGCATGAGCTTAATGTTATCTATATGAAACACATTAAAGGGATTAAGCCCAAATTTTTTATTTCATGATTCAGATAGAGCATGCAATTTTAAGCAACTTTCTCATTTGCTCCTATTATCAAATTTTCTTTGTTCTCTTGTTGTCTTTATTTGAAATAGTAGTAATGTAAGGGTAGGAGCCTGCCCATTTTTGCTTCAGCACCTGGGTAGCACTTGCTGATTGGTTTGCTACATTTAGCCACCAATCAGCAAGTGCTACCCAGGTGCTAAACCAAAAATGGGACGGCTCTTAAGCTTACAGTCTAGCTTTTTAAAATCAAGATAGCATGTGAACAAGGAAAAATTGATAATAGGAGTGAATTAGAAAGTTGCTTAAAATTGCATGCTGTACCTAAATCATGAAAGACAAAATTTGGGTTTAGTATCCCTTTAACTAATGACCTCTATTGGTCTAAATTATTTCTGAATAGAGGCAGTCTTCAAGGTCTAATAAATTTGCATATGAAATTCCTAGGCTTAGCTTTTAACTAAGAATGCAAAAAGAACAAATCAAATTTTAAAAATAAAATTGATTTTATAAAATTAAATTTTACATTTTAAAAATATTTTTTTTATACATTTTCATTTTAAAAAAATTAACTTTTAACTCATATCAAAAAGTGCAATTCATTAGATTGCTATCATTAGTTGAAGTAGCAGCAATGCACTACAGTTTTAGAAATGAACACGTCTCTCTCTCTCTTGCAATCTCTCTCTTTTTTGCACTCTCTCTGTCTTTGAAATATATATTTTTTTTTTTAAAATTCAACAAATAGAAGGTTTATTTATTTAGGTTTATTTAGCTGTTCAGTCTTCACTTCTGGATTGAGAGCTTACATTGTTTGGCAGTTTTAGGGGGACACAAGTTTTTGATGCAACCTTGATAAGGTACCCATGCTTGTACCATTTTTCAAAATGTGTTAACTAACTCTTTAATTATTGATTTCATCTTAGTTGAGAGATTGTGATTGAGTTATGTACTTGCTCTTTGTATTACTTTAAAAATGTCTTGATGAATGTTCAATATTGTACTTGGGCACAGTACTGTCCATGCTTAAAGGGACATTCAACACCCAATTTGGTTTCAATAAAAGTTGTGTAATTCTTTTTATTACACATTCCCAGTTTAGCATTACCAACAATGTTATATTGATATACTTTTTACCTCTGGATTAACTTTTATATAATGATAAAATTACATTTAATTAAAGGGACACTGTACCCACATTTTTTGTTTTGTAATTCAGAAAGAGCATGCAATTTTAAGCAACTTTCTAATTTACTCCTATTATCAATTTTTCTTCGTTCTCTTGCTATCATTATTACTCTTTTTTGGTTTCAGTACTCTGGACAGCACTTTTTTATTGGTGGATGAATTTATCCACCAATCAGCAAGGACAACCCAGGTTGTTCACCAAAAATGGGCCACCATCTAAACTTACATTCTTGCATTTCAAATAAAGATACCAAGAGAATGAAGAAAATTTGATAATAGGAGTAAATTAGAAAGTTGCTTAAAATTTCATGCTCAATCTGAATCACGAAAGAAAATTTTTGGGTACAGTGTCCCTTTAATTAACTATTGACTTTCATTTTAGCAAATCAAAATTAAAAATAAACCTTTTATAATATTTTTTATAAATATACATTATTTGTAAATATTTTAAATTATTACTATTAAATGTTGGATCTGAGTTTTACATTTATTTGGTAGTGTTCAGTGTCCCTTTCTTTAAAAAAGATCATATACAGTATAAATAAAATATGACAATGAATATATTTACACAATTTTAATACATTTTAAATTCCTTGACTATCACATGGTAATTATGACTCATTAAATTACAATTATGGATGCATTGAACCTTTAATAGAAGTGATTTGTTTAGGTCAAAGTCAAGACTATATAATTGTTTTTAAAAAATGTTTTATTCAAAGCATATATGTCGTAGAGTCAACCTTTAAGAAGCGGATAGCAGTATATCTTACACATGCATTGAATTTGATCATCAGTCATTTGTAACATTTGTATTATGTGAATAAAGTAATAACAAACAAACAAATGTATTAATCTTCAAATTATTTTTATTCATAATTTGGATTAAATCCAATCTCAAAATTTTATAAAAGAAAAATACATACATAAGCACACAAAAACAAAATAAATTAAAAATATATATAAAAGAGCACAATAAAAACCTTTGCCTAGATTACGAGTTTTGTCGATAATGGTGTGCGGTGCTAACGAGCAGTTTTCCCTCACCGCTCACCTACAGACAACGGGTTTTTACAAACCAGCGTTAGCCACAAAAAAGTGAGCGTAGAGCAAAATTTAGCTCCACATCTCACCTCAATACCAGCGCTGCTTACGGTAGTGGTGAGCTGGCAAAACATGCTCGTGCACGATTTCCCCATAGGAATCAATGGGGGAGAGCCGGCTGAAAAAAAAAAAATAACACCTGCAAAGAAGCAGCGTAAAGCTCCTAACGCAGCCCCATTGATTCCTATAGGGAAATACTTTTTATGTGTACATCTAACACCCTAACATGAACCCGAGTCTAAAAACCAGTAATATTACACTTATTAACCCCTAATCTGCCACCCCCGACATCGCCGCTACCTACATTATATTATTAACCCCTAATCTGCCGCTCCGGACACCGCAGCCACCTACATTATACTTATTAACCCCTAATCTGCTGCCCCCAACATTGCCGACACCTACATTATATTTATTAACCCCTAATCTGCCGCCCCCAATGTCGCCGCCACTATATTAAAGTTATAAACCCCTAAATCTAAGTCTAACCCTAACACCCCTCTAACTTAAATATAATTTTTATAAATCTAAATAAAATTACTATCTTTAACTAAATTATTCCTATTTAAAACTAAATACTTACCTATAAAATAAACCCTAAGCTAGCTACAATATAACTAATAGTTACATTGTAGCTATCTTAGGGTTTATTTTTATTTTACAGGCAACTTTGTATTTATTTTAACTAGGTACAATAGTTATTAAATAGTTATTAACTATTTAATAGCTACCTAGTTAAAATAAATTCAAATTTACCTGTAAAATAAATCCTAACCTAAGTTACAATTAAACCTAACACTACACTATCAATAAATTAATTAAATAAATTACCTACAATTACATACAATTAAATAAACTAAACTAAATTACAAAAAACAAACAAACACTAAATTACAAAAAATAAAAAAAGAATTACACCTAACACTACACTATAATTAAATTAATTACCTAAACTAAATACAATTAAATACAATTTAAAAAATGTATCTAAAGTACGAAAAAACACACTAAATTACAGAAAATAATAAAATAATTACAAGTTTTTTAAACTAATTACACCTAATCTAATCCCCCTAATAAAATAACCCCCCCCAAAAAATAATATAAAGCCCTACCCTATACTAAATTACAAATAGCCCTTTAAAGGGCCTTTTGCGGGGCATTGCCCCAAAGTAATCAGCTCTTTTACCTGTCAAAAAAAGTACAATACCCCCCCAACATTAAAATCCACCACCCACACACCCAACCCTACTCTAAAACCCACCCAATACCCCCTTAATAAAACCTAACACTAACCCCTTGAAGATCACCCTACCTTGAGAAGTCTTCACCCAGCCGGGCCGAAGTCTTCAACGAAGCCAGGTGGAGTGGTCCTCCAGACGGGCAGAAGTCTTCTTCCAAGCCAGCCAGAAGAGGTCCTCCAGACGGGCAGAAGTCTTCATCCAGGCATCTTCTATCTTAATCCATCCGGCGTGGAGCGGGTCCATCTTCAAGACATCCGACGCAGAGCATCCTCTTCAAACGAAGTCCAACTGAAGAATGAAGGTTTTTTTAAATGACTTCATCCAAGATGGCATCCCTTGAATTCCGATTGGCTGATAGAATTCTATCAGCCAAAAGGAATTAAGGTAGAAAAAATCCTATTGGCTGATGCAATCAGCCAATAGGATTGAGCTTGCATTCTATTGGCAGATCCAATCAGCCAATAGAATGCCAGCTCAATCCTATTGGCTGATTGGATCAGCCAATAGGATTGAACTTCAATCCTATTGGCTGATTGCATCAGCCAATAGGATTTTTTCTACCTTAATTCCGATTGGCTGATAGAATTCTTTCAGCCAATCGGAATTCAAGGGACGCCATCTTGGATGACGTCATTTAAAGGAACCTTCATTCTTCAGTTGGATTTCGCTTGAAGAGGATGCTCTGCGTCGGATGTCTTGAAGATGGACCTGCTCCGTGCCGGATGGATGAAGATAGAAGATGCTGCCTGTATGAAGACTTCTGCCCATCTGGAGGACCTCTTCTGGCTGGCTTGGATGAAGACCTCTGCCCGTCTGGAGGACCACTTCGCCCGCCTTCGTTGAGGACTTCGGCCCGGCTGGGTGAAGACTTCTCAAGGTAGGGTGATCTTCAAGGGGTTAGTGTTAGGTTTTATTAAGGGGGTATTGGGTGGGTTTTAGAGTAGGGTTGGATGTGTGGGTGGTGGGTTTTAATGTTGGTGGGTATTGTACTTTTTTTACAGGTAAAAGAGCTGATTACTTTGGGGCAATGCCCTGCAACAGGCCCTTTTAAGGGCTATTTGTAATTTAGTATAGGGTAGGGATTTTTGTTATTTTGGGGGGCTTTTTTATTTTATTAGTGGGATTAGATTAGGTTAATTAGTTTAAAAAACTTGTAATTATTTTATTATTTTCTGTAATTTAGTGTTTGTTTTTTCCGTACTTTAGATAATTGTATTTAATTGTATTTAATTGTAGTTAGTTTAGGGAATTAATTTAATTATAGTGTAGTGTTAGGTGTAATTGTAACATAGGTTAGGTTTTATTTTACAGGTACATTTGTCTTTATTTTAACTAGGTAGCTAGTTAACTATTCTACCTAGTTAAAATAAATACAAAGTTGCCTGTAAAATAAAAATAAATCATAAGCTAGCTACAGTATTTAGTTTTAAATAGGAATAATTTAGTTAATTGTAGTTATTTTATTTAGTATTATTTAAATTATATTTAAGTTAGGGGGGTGTTAGGGTTAGGGTTAGGCTTCGTTTAGGGGTTAATAACTTTAATATAGTGGCGGCGATGTTGGGGGCAGCAGATTGGGGTTAATAAGTGTAGGTAGGTTGCGGCAACGTTAGGGCAGGCAGATTAGGGGTTAATAATATTTAACTAGTGTTTGCGATGCAGGAGTGCAGCGGTTTATGGGTTAATATATTTATTATAGTGGCGGCTATGTCCAGTTTGGCAGATTATGGGGTTAAAATTTTTTTTTTAGTGTTTGCGATGTGGGGGGCCTCGGTTTAGGGGTTAATAGGTAGTTTATGGGTGTTAGTGTATAGCCCATAAAACTCTTAACTACTGACTTTTAAATGCGGTATTAGTCTTGACAGGAGAGGGTCTACCGCTCACTTTTTGGAAGACTCGTAATACCGGCATTATGCAAGTCCCATTGAAAATATAGGATATGCAATTGACGTAAGTGGATTTGCGGTATTTTCAAAAGATGAGAGCCTCCATATCCGATGTCCCCTGGGAGATTCCCTTCTACTAGGATTCTGGATACTGGGTATCTCCCAGGGACTCCTCCTCCTCCACAATGGCTCTCATCTGATGAACACAACCGTCGATCTCCTCCGAAACATTATGTGCATGTTCCATATCTAAAGAAATTGAGGGGGGGAAAAAACTTAGAATCCCATGTAATGTATAGTGAAAGATTAAAGGCATATAAAAGTAAACAGATAGCTTCCATGATGCCTATCATGATTATCAATTTTAAACACTGTATTTTGACAGGAAGAATTCTGCTAGTTAATGTTATCTTAAAGGGATACTCCATCAAAGTTTGTAATACAAATGCATGTGTCTCACCTTTTTTCAAAAAGATATTTAATTGTTGCTATATAAATGTTTGAACAAAAGTGCTTATTATAAAAGCTATATCATTTTCAAAAGTGTATTTAAGTATTCACTGTGCACCATTATTTTCCACACAGCACTTTTTTTTATTTATTTCTGTTTTAAAACTGTTTTTAGACTGTTTCTTAATTACTGACATGATACAAGCCGCACAGGTACTGTGAGAAGCTTGAGTATTGACAATGCTGTTGCACAGAGAATATTGTATTCTGAGCCACATGGATGTGCATGTAAAAACATAAATTATTAAAATTAATATTTAGATTTTAGCTGAGATAGATCTATCTATCTGTTGCTCTATCTATGTGATAATGCTGATGTTTGATAAATTGAAAGGTTAGAGCACTATTCTATTCAAAATAGAAGGGTAATGATTGTGATAGAGCATGACATTTGAATGCACTTTAAAAATAAAGCAAGGGGGCGTGACTAAGCCGAAGCCAAGATAAGATGCATAACTTTTGAGCTCCGATCTCTCTTTGAATACTTGGAAGTTTTTCCCCAGCCGTACACATAGACTTAGATTTCGTATATCGGATTATTTGGTTGGGAATCACTGCTGCATCAAAAGACACCATTTTCATAGAAAAGGATTGAGTAGAAGCTGAGTTAACCAAGCTGGAGAGCTGCGTCCTACCTCACGATAACATCTATCCTCCCCGGTTCCAGGTTTAACCGGGTAAAGCAGTGTTCATCTGCTACGTAAAGTTTGTGGAGGGGAAGCTATCAATTCACTAATTTATCTATTCTCACATGGAGGAAGATTTGTATTTGCAGATACAGGCTCTTTTGCAAGATCTAGATCTCCGGATCTGCCGTAATTATGAAGACCTCACGCACACAATACGCTTGTCAAGAGAAGAGAAATATGCCGACATACCTAAATGTGGAGCCGGTGTGCATAATGATCTATTCACAGCTACACCAATTGCCAAAGTGAACTACAACTCTTTTGCAGATCTAAGATCGACAGCCGAGGAAACATCAACCCGGGGAAATACTCCCGTTCAGGAAAAGATTATAACACACAGCTTTATCCTGGGACGTGAAGCTTCCACTTACATTGATAACCCACATGTGAAGTCTGGTGTGGTTGAAACCTGTGATGGCGCGGCCGGCCTCCGGGTACGTGAGAGAGGAAGCCTACGGGAGGAGCTATGTACAACCCAGATCAACATCTCACAGTTCGGCTCACATAAAGAGGGGCTTGGAGCCATGGATTGTATCGCAGGTCGGTACCTTTCACGAATCCCAGACTACATACCCATCTGCAGGTAACAGGACCTTGAGCACTAAGTGAGCGGAGTTCCCCGGGCATTGAGACTCCCCGTATGGGGAGTCTGTTACAGTTAGATTTAACGTTAATCATAATGTTGATGGTAGGTACTACAAGTATTAACTATAAGTTAAGATCATTACATATACCCTTTGTCATTAGAAAGTATTTTGGGCTGTAGATAGAGTTCTCAATTGGTTGTATTTTGCAAATATGTTCAGACCCTTATATGGCCAATAGCTAATACTGTCTTCTCAACACACGTTAGTTACTACCTGGTAATATCTCAATTATTTCAATCCCTTCAGTCATGTAAGCTAATCTCCTTCACACTGGCTATATTTAATATATATTTCTCATGGGGCCCCAGAGCCATATTAGAGGTTTATTTGTTCCCTTACTTGTACTACCATATGATATACAGCTTCTTACTGCTCTACATATATTAAGTCACAATACCTCATTGTATAAAGCCATATGACTTAACTACAGCTATTGGAATTATACCATAATAAAGGAGCTTTCTTATATCCATTTTGTAATATGGAAGCATACATCTGAGTTAGACTTGCTCCTCCACAGCCTACAAGCCTTTATCATAGTTATATGATATTAAAGTACTGTACCTACCCTACTTTATGCCATTATTCTAAGTATTCCAGTTTAAATTATCTTCCTAATAGGCAGTTTATTACATGATAATAAAGTACCGTACCTCTTATATTATATGCCACTATTCTAAATATTCCAGTATAAATTATCTTCCTAATAGGCAGTTCATTCTTGTAAAGAGGTACATCAGTAATTTTGAAAATATACAAAAACTTTGAGGTATCAAATTGGTTTACCACTCTTGCATTAGTAATGGCTATTGTAGTACTCATACATGTTATGATATATTATATAAGCTCATCTACTCTCTGAAATGTTGCCTTGGAATTTAGGTGAAATATTTTTGAGGTGTATTGTATATAGAGGATTGTTGTTTTTGTTTTCTTTTTTTTTGTCATAGAGATGATGCACCTATTGTACTGACATATATCTTGTACTGCTAAATACCTTAAATAAAAAAACTTTGATTTAAAAAAAAAAAAAAATCAATTAACATTTTTCTCTGTTCTCTGTTAATATTGTTTGAAATGTAGGCTTAGATGTTCTTTGTTTTGTTAAGCACATATATAGCACTTGATGATTGTTGTTGGAATGTAGGCAAACAATCATCAGGCAAAACACAGTTGATGATCCAAACCTGTGATTCCTTCTAAGTTTAAAGTGACATGAAACCCAAAAATGTTCTTTCATGATTACAAGGACACTGAACTCAAATTTTTTCTTTTGTGATTCAGATAGTGCATGCAATTTTAAGCAACTTTCTAATTTACTAATTTTATCAAATTTTCTTCTTTCTCTTGGTATGCTTATTTGAAAAGCAAGAATGTCAGTTTAGATGCCGGCCCATTTTTTGTGAACAACCTGGGTTGTCCTTGCTGATTGGACAGCACCAATTAACAAGTGCTGTCCATGGTGCTGAACCAAAGACGTGCTGGCTCCTTAGCTTAGATGCTATCTTTTTCAAATAAAGATATAAAGAGAACAAAGAAAACTTGATAATAAGAGTAAATTAGAATGTTGCTTAAAATTGCATGCTCTATCTGAATCAGGAAAGAAAAAAAAATTGGGTTCATTGTCCCTCTATGCTAGAGAATACAATTTTAAAAATTGACTTCTATTATCTAATTTTTTCATTCTCTTGGTATGCTTTGTTGAATGAGCAGCAATGCACTACTGGTTGCTGACTGAACACATTGGTAAGCCAATGACAATCAGTATATATATTCAGCAACCAAAAATCAGCTATAACCTAGGTTCTTTGCTACTCCTGAGCTTGCCAAGATAAACATTTCAGCAAAGGATGACAAGAGAAGGAAGCACATTAAATAATCAAAGTAAATTTTAAAATTGCTTAATATAGTATTCTCTATCTGAATCCACAAAGTAAAGGGTTGTGTTTCTTGCCCCTTTAATTTTTTTTAACAAAAATAGATTATAATATTAAGAATAATATTTAAATATTTGTCAATTTTTGGATATATGTATTAAATGCATGGTCTATGTAAATGAGGAATATCATCATTTGACTATACTATTATTATAAATACTCTAAAATGGCAGTTTTTATTAACCATCAATAGAATTTAAGATTCATGTTTAAGAATGTGATATTCTTCATTAATACAAAGTTACCTTTAACATGATGTTATTGACAGTCCCGCTAATGAGAGCACAGATAACATTAATGTTTGATCTTGTTTTTGTTACCTGAGGAGGAGATCGAAGATGTTGGAGGGTGTCCCAAAGCCCTTGTGACCTCAGCTGCAAAAAAATAAATGTGTATATACAGAGTTAAAATCAATTTACAATCATACGAGTAAGAGCATTTTAATCAAACAGAATATAACATTAAAAAACATACCTGTAGAATGGCCAATGCTTGCTCCATCAGGGGTGCTGTACATTATGTCACAATGTGTGGTGGCCGAGGAGAAGCTGTGGCTGTATTCAGTATGTATACTGACAGGCAATAGTAGTGTCTTATCCCCAGCAGAAGCAGCAGCAGCTGTACCTGCAGCAGCGGCACTAGTAGATGCTTTAGAAAAAAAACAAAACAAATATGAGTACAAATATAATTTTACACCCTTATGTCAACTAAAACAAAAAAAATATATTTTTATTAAAAAATAATTGCGACATGAAAAACGCAAGTAATAAAACTTAATTTACCTGACAACTCGTCAGTATCATGCCCAACCAAATCCAGACCGAGCGTCATATTTTACCCCAGCTTCTCCATTAGCTGAGTCTCGTATGTAGACAACTCAGCTGTATACGGTGCCACCACCTGTAGAATGTGCAGCCTGCTTCTCCCTGGTCAGCTTGGCCTTCAAGATTCTCTTGATGTCCGAGAATCTCTTCTTACAGTGCTCCACCGATTTCGCATGAGCGACTTCGGCGGAGACACTGTCAGCTATATCTCTCCAGATTTGTTGATTTCTGGAGAGAGAGGTCTGTTGGGCTTTGGAACCATATATAAAATCATACGGCTAGATTACGAGTTGTGCGTTAGGGTTAAAAAGCAGCGTTGAAGGTCCCAATGCTGCTTTTTATTGCCCGCTGGTATAACGAGTCTTGAAGTTACAGGATTAGCGGTCACTTTTTTGGCCAGACTCGGAAATACTGCAAATCCACTTACGTAAATTGTGTATCCTATATTTTCAATAGGACTTGCATAACACCGGTATTATGAGTCTGACAAAAAGTGAGCGGTAGACCCTCTCCTGTCAAGCCTGGTACCACATTTTAAAGTCAGTAGTTAAGAGTTTTACACTACAACGCTGTAGCATAAAACTCTTAACTAAAGTGCTAAAAAGTACACTAAGACCCATAAACTACCTATTAACCCCTAAACCGAGCTCCCCCACATCGCAAACACTAAAATAAAATTTTTAACCCCTAATCTGCTGAACCGGACATCGCCGCCACTATAATAAATATATTAACCCCTAAACCGCTACACTCCCGCATCACAAACACTAGTTAAATATTATTAACCCCTAATCTGCCAGCCCTAACATCTCCGACACCTAGCTACATTTATTAACCCTTAATCTGCCGACCTCAACGTCGCCGCCACTATATTAAATGTATTAACCCCTAAATCTAAGCCTAACCCTAGCCCTAACCCCCCTAACTTAAATATAATTTAAATAAATCAAAATAAAATTACTATAATTAGCTAAATTATTTCTATTTAAAATGAAACACTTACCGATAAAATAAACCCTAAGCTAGCTACATTGTAGCTATCTTAGGCTTTATTTTTATTTTACAGGCAAGTTTGTATTTATTTTAACTAGGTTCAATAGTTATTAAATAGTTATTAACTATTTAATAACTACCTAGTTAAAATAAAGACAAATTTACCTGTAAAATAAAACCTAGCCTAAGTTACAATTACACCTAACACTGCACTATAATTAAATTAATTACCTAAACTAAATACAATTAATTACAATTTAAAAAAAATATCTAAAGTACGAAAAAAACCCCACTAAATTACAGAAAATAATAAAATAATTACAAGAATTTTAAACTAATTACACCGACTCTACTCCCCCTAACAAAATTAAAAAGCCCCCCAAAATAAAAAAATCCCTACCCTACACTAAATTACAAATAGCCCTTAAAAGGGCCTTTTGCGGGGCATTGCCTCAAAGTAATCAGTTCTTTTACCTGTAAAAAAATGTACAATCCCCGCCCAACATTAAAACCCACCATCCACACAACCAACCCTACTCTAAAACCCACCCAATCACCCCTTAAAAAAAAACTAACACTAACCCCTTGAAGATCACCCTACCGTGAGATGTCTTCACCCAACCGAGCAGAAGTGGTCCTCCAGATGGGCAGAAGTCTTCATCCAAGCCGGGCAGAAGAGGTCCTCCAGACGGGCAGATCTTCATCCAGACGGCATCTTCTATCTTCATCCATCCGGCGCGGAGTGGTTCCATCTTCAAGACATCCGACACGGAGCATCCTCTTCTTTCTTCATCCGACGACTGAATGAAGGTTCCTTTAAATGACATCATCCAAGATGGCGTCCCTTCAATTCCGATTGGCTGATAGAATTCTATCAGCCAATCGGAATTAAGGTAGAAAAAATCCTATTGGCTGATGCAATCAGCCAATTGGATGGAACTTCAATCCTATTGGCTGATCCAATCAGCCAATAGGATTTAGCTGGCATTCTATTGGCTGTTCCAATCAGCCAATAGAATGCGAGCTCAATCCTATTGGCTGATTGCATCAGCCAATAGGATTTTTTCTGAAGAAAAAACATGGGCAGAAGTGACCATTAGAGAATATACTGTTAGCACTCATGTAGCCATTTATAACACAAATTGTGTATATATATATATATTATGAAAAGATTGAGTACCAAATGGTAAGGGAAGTTCTCTTGGATCATTAAAACATAACTTTTATTAAATACGCAAAAAACATGATATAAAATAAAGGGATGTGCAATTAAAAACAACAGCTACCTGGGGAGTGTAAACAGACTGAGTAGATGCCTATTGCAAAGCTTAACTGCCTTCTGTGAGCCTATGTATGAGCCTTAGTAATGTAAGATAGGCCAGTAAGGATAAAGAACATATCTCCTTGTTAGTGATACTGGCTACCACGCTCAATTCACATATAACAAAATAATCTGTTTTGTGTATTTGAACTGCAATGACTTATGTTGATAACATTACACTGAGGATAAAGCCATTGAAATACACTATACACTGAAGAAAGATCTTCAATCAAGCTCATACTGAAAAAGGAACTTCCTTATATTTACTGGAATAACAGGGCTCTCTCCTCCCTTTCCTGTTGGCCCATTAGCCCACAGGTCATACCCACTCTCCTTTTCCCCTAAATAGTTCAGAAGGAACACCTCCCCAGGAGAGAGGCCTTAATTTCCTATATTAGAGAGACCCACAAGCAAAAGCTATCTGTGCTGAGAAGCTACATGTTCAGGGTCTGGGATAACTACCACACAAAGAGATCCTTAAACTGACTTTCATATATAGTATCTCACTGGTCCTACACTCCCCCTTAGTGAGAGAAATCGCTAGCTCCTGACCTGTTGGACTATATACTATCTACTAATGGGGTGCTAATGCACTAACATTAGGGGGGGACTATGAACCACTGAGCATCCCCTCTCCCTTTTTGCTTTGTTTTGCTTTGCATGACAACACAGCGTTATTAAAGAGCCCATACTTTATGTTGGCAAGTCTCCATTGTGACCTCTGTTATATAAAAAGATCTTGCACTCATGGCACATCTCAACAAAAGGAAGCCCAAAACTCCAGCTGCTGGACCCAAAAGGACAGTGGCGGACCACTTCAATACCTTCTCTCCCTCATCTCCAGAAGACCAACAGGAGAATCCGGCTATGTCCCAAGCTGAGTCTGATACCGTTGCCTCTACTTTTCAAGCTCTCCAAGAGGCGGCCCCAGCCACAGTGACTCTTAACTTCATTCTGGACTCTCTTAAATCCTTGCTGGCGACCCATCACTCTGCCTTTCAATCTCAAATCACAGCATCTTTAGCTGATCTATGAAGAGATCTTAACTCCACCTCAGAGAGGGTTGATACAGTGGAAAGGAAACAGGAGGACATGGTTGTGGATCAAGCCAACATCTTAACTTATGCTCAAAGTCTGGCAGAACAATTAACCAATTTGGAAGATAAGCTTAGCGGACATGGAGGACTGCTCTCGCCGAAACAATTTGCGGCTAAGAGGCATCCCAGAGAATATAGCCCCTGGAGATCTAATCCCATTTCTGACGGAGTACTTCGGGTACCTAGCCCGCCCGACCGACCGACACAACTGAGGGCCTAATTGATAGAGCTCATGGGCTTTAAGGCCTAGAAGTCTGTCATCTGAAAAACCTAGGGATGTTATTGTAAGACTGCACTTCTATACATATAAAGAAAACAGTGCAAGCTTCTCTTGCTAAGCCCACCCTTCCAACTCAATTCCAGGATGTCAATGTGTTTACGGATCTTTCATACCACACACTCCAGCAGAGGAACATGCATGGGGACTTTACCACATTTTTGAGGATTCATAACATCAAATATAGATGGGGACATCCCACTAGGCTTATAGTTCACAGAGACAATCAACAGTATACCATAACCAGCCTAGACCAAGGCCAAAGGCTAATGAAACTTTGGGATAATCAAACCCCAACAGATGGCCCTTCAAAGAATCCATTGAATCCATCAGCCCCACATTGGGTCTCCTCTTCACGGGGAGCTTCTGATAGCTCAAATCCTTCTGGTTCCACACAAGAAGCTGGTGACAATTGAACATGGACTGTTTACAAGGCTAATATGTCTGCTAACCTTTTTCTAAATTCTAGGTGCCCTTAGGGAAACTAAGGGTGAAGAAATACGAAGTAATGGATATGTGTTAATGTTTTAATTATGTTTCCTCCTAATTACTTTTGACTTTTGCTGTACTGAAATGTAGAGCTAAATGTGATATATGTTTTATTTTCTCCTTTGTATTTTTTTTTTCCTCTTACCCATGTATGTACAGATATCTATTATTACTCTATGCTATGGAATACATGTTACTAATATAAGTACACCCTACTGCAGGTACACCTGGTAGCATACAGATACATGAATGCCCATTGTTACATAGAAGTTTACTTAATGTATTTTTGTGTATTTTTACCATCCCCTTTCCCCCCCTCCCCATCTTCTACATGTTATCGATATAATGTGTCCTATATTTGGTGCAGAGAAGCACAGTTCAGGGTATATATTTCTGTACCATAATTTATCTGTTTGTATGTTATAAAAGTTTGTCCTAGGTACATCTAGTTATATATAGCAAACTCGTTACCCATGATTTTACTACTGATCATTATACCTCTTTCTCCTCTGAGTTACCATTTACTATCTTATCCCATGTGTCTGCTAGTTGATTGCATGTGATAGCTTACACCCCCCCCCCACCTGTCTCCCCTTTTTTTTTTTTCTTTCTGTTCCCCTTTCCTCAGAGCATGTATGCTTCCCCCAGAATGTGGTCCCCCCGCATCTCCCATCCTAAGCTCCCTGCTACTCGCTCTCAAATGACTGCTAAGTTCAGTTACCCCCCCTCCTTAAGGAACTCTGAATATTGATTTCAGAGGCTACCAAAGCGGTTTGTCTTTTTAAATACTGCACAACCCTATCCTATATTATCAGGTTAAGACTCTTCATAGGATATTCACCCAGTGATTTCTGACCTTCTTCTCTTTTTCAATTTCTTCTTAATTTCTTCTTTCCTACTTTATTCCCCTTTTTTTTTTGTTTTCCCCCCTCCATCCCTCCCTAGATAAATCCAGTAGACACCTACCATAATGCCATATAATTGTGTTACCCAAAATATAAGGGGACTAAACTCCCCGACTAAACGGAGTATATTACTGAGGTCTTTATGTAAGAGTAAGGCTCATTTGGTATTCTTACAAGAGACCCATTGGTTGAGAGATACGAAGGCATATGTGTCTCACATACATAGCTCTGAAGACTTACATATCTCAGTTTGGGATTATAGTCCTGTATAACCCTGTATAGTTCTCTTTGGATGCAGCAATCTATACCTCAGCTGATTGAGATACTGAAATATAGTGATTTAGGGTGATGTGGATAGAACACTCGACCACTATGCAACTGTATTTATATATTATCCAACCGTGAACCCCTTCCCCTCCTCCCCCTGGTGTCTCCCCCCCCCCTTCTTTTTTTTTTCTCTTTCTCTCTTTTTCTTCCTTTCTCCTTATTTCTACTCAGAGATACTATAAGCATGAAGATCTTTAAATATGAAACCATTTATTGAGTTGATCTCATGTACTAATCTATACTTCCTTACCATAAGCTAACTTTGAAATATATTAATCACATGCTAGTTTATACCTGTTATTATGTCATAATTATGTATTATTGTTGAACACAAATGTTGTCTTCCTGTTTGCACTAAAGGACATTAGACTTTGATGGGACTTGTGAGGTTTAAGCTCCCACATCATATAACCAAGACCATATTTAGACCATGTCATCATTGTAAAAGTTGTATTTGATGTTGTTATTGTTCACACAATATTGATATATAATGTTTCTCATTATGACTGTATTGCATATGTCCTAATAAAAATATATATATAAAAAATAAAAAAAAATACTAAACTTACCTGTAAAATTAAAATAAAACCTAAGATAGCTACAATGTAACTATTAGTTATATTGTAGCTAGCTTAGGTTTTATTTCACAGGTAAGTATTTAGTTTTAAATAGGAATTATTTAGGTAATAATTGTAAGGTTTATTTAAATTTATTTTAATTATATCTAAGTAAGGGGGTGTTAGGGTTAAGGTTATGCTTAGGCTTAGGGTTACGTTAGGGTTAGGTTTAGGGGTTAATATATTTATGAAGAGTTAGTGATGTGGGAGGCCAGAGGTTTAGGGGTTAATAACTTTAGTATAGTGGCGGCGACATTGGGGGCAGCAGATTAGGGGTTAATAACTGTAATGTAGGTGGCGGCGATGTTGGGAGTGGCAGATTAGGGGTTAATAACTGTAATGTAGGTGGCGGCGATGTTTGTGCGAGCAGATTAGGGGTTAATAACTGTAATGTAGGTGGTGGCGATGTTAGTGGTGGCAGATTAGGGGTTAATATTTTTTTTTTAGGTGCCAGCGATGTCGGGGCTGGCAGATTAGGGGTTAATAACTGTAATGTAGGTGGCAGCGATGTCAGGGGCGGCAGATTAGGGGTGTTTAGATGTGGTTTATATGTTAGGGTGTTCGGTTTAAACGTAACATTTTCTTTCCCCATATACATCAATGGGGCTGCGTTACGGAGCTTTTCATTCCACGATCGCAGGTGTTAGTTTTTTTTTTAGCCGACTTTCCCCATTGATGTCTATGGGGAAATAGTGCACAAGCACGTCAAAGCAGCGCTTGTATTTGGGTGAGGTATGGAGCTCAACGCCGCCTTATCGCCCACGCAAGCCTGCTTTTTCAAAACCTGTAATAGCAGCTCAATGAAAAATGAGCAATGAAAATAACGCCATAACTTCTAATCTAGCTGTTAGTTATCAAAATTATGGTGTAGCTGTATTAATTTAAATATTATTTTAAAGTGGCATGAAAACGAAATGTATGTTGAATGATGTATCAATAGCATGCAATGTGTTAAATTATATGGCCTCTATTTATCAAGCTGTCTACTTACCTGCATTCAACAGCCCCAATACGCTCGCCTAAGATCGCCTAACATCACCGCCGCGGACCTGAATACGTTCTCCAAATTTATCAAGAAAGCTGTCAAAAAGCCGCGCACCAAGTATGGTGCGATGAGCAGCGGACTGTTGTTAACAAACAGTCATCGATCTCGCTGCTCTTCGGCTTATTCGCAGCTTTCTCACTATACTGTCACTAAGCACCCACACTATACTTTACTGTTTTACCCCCTAAACCACCGCTCCTGGATCCCCCCGCAACTAAGTAAGCTTATTAACCCCTAAACTGCTGCTCCCGGACCCCACCGCAACTATAATAAACTTATTAACCCCTAAACCGCCGCTCCCGGACCCCGCTGCAACTGTAATAAATATATGAACCCCTAAACCGCCGCTCCCAGACCCCGCTACCACCTACATTATACCTATTAACCCCTAATCTGCCGCCCCCTATACCACCGCCACCTACATAAAGTTAGTAACCCCTATCCTGCCGATCTCGGACCCCGCCGCAACTAAATAAAATGTTTAACCCCTAAACCGCCACTCCCGAAACCCCGCCGCCACCTACATTATACATATTAACCCATATCCTGCCCCCCTACACCGCCGCCACTATAATAAAGTTATTAACCCCTAAACCTAAGTCTAACTCTAAACCTAACACCCCCAAACTTAAATATAATTTAAATACATCTAAATACATATTACTATTATTAACTAAATTATTCCTATTTAAAACTAAATACTTACCTATAAAATAAACCCTAAAATAGCTACAATATAACTAATAGTTACATTGTAGCTATCTTAGGGTTTATTTTTATTTTACAGGCAATGTTGTATTTATTTTAACAAGGAAGAATAGTTATTAAATAGTTATTAACTATTTAATTACTACCTACCTAAAATAAATACAAAATTACCTGTAAAATAAATCCTAACCTAAGTTACAATTACACCTAACACTACACTATCATTAAAATAATTACATAAATTAACTACAATTAAATAAAACTAATTACAATTAAATAAAATTAACTTAAGTCCAAAAAAAACAAAAACACTAAATTACAGAAAATAAAAAAATTACAAGAATTTTAAACTAATTACACCTAATCTAATCCCCCTAATAAAATAAAAAAGCCCCCCAAAATAATAAAATTCCCTACCCTATACTAAATTACAAATAGCCCTTAAAAGGCTTTTTGCGGGGCATTGCCCCAAAATAATCAGCTCTTTTACCTGTAAAAAAAGAAATACAACCCCCCCCAACATTAAAACCCACCACCAACACACAACCCTACTCTAAAACCCACCCAAACCCCCTTTAAAACACCTAACACTAACCCCTTGAAGATCACCCTACCTTGAGACGTCTTCACCCAGCCGGGCACAAGTGGACCTCCAGACCGGCAGAAGTCTTCATCCGATCCGGGCAAAAGTGGACCTCCAGACCCACAGAAGTCTTCATCCCATCCAGGCAGGAGAGGACCTCCAGACCGGCAGAAGTCTCCATCCAGGCGGCATCTTCTATCTTCATCCATCCGGAGCGGTGGTGGTGGTGGTGTAGGGGGCGGCAGATTAGGGGTTAATAAGTATAATGTAGGTGGTGGCGGTGTAGGGGGCGGCAGATTAGGGGTGTTTAGACTCGGGGTACATATTAGGGTGTTAGGTGTAGACATTTCCCATAGGAATCAATGGGATATCGGCCAGCAGCGAACATAAGCTTTCGCTGATGTCAGACTCCCATTGATTCCTATGGCATCCGCCACCTCCAGGGCGGCGGATTGAAAACCAGGTACGCTGGGCCAGAATAGTGCCGAGCGTACCTGGTAGGATCTTGATAACTAGCAAAAGTAGTCACATTGTGCCGAACTTGCATTCGGAACATTCTGAGTGACGTACCCATCGATCTGTGTCGGACTGAGTCCGGCGGATCGTATGTTACGTCACTATATTCTACTTTTGCCAGTCTCTAGCCTTTGATAACTAAGGCGAATCAGGCTCGCCACAAATACGCTGCGGAATTCCAGCGTATTTGCGGTTGACAGCTTGATAAATAGAGGCCTATATATTTTTAGATATATATTTTTAAGTATTATTAATTTCACTTCATCTTTGAAATAAACTTTGATAAAGAGCATATGCAGATAAACTATATAGCTGCAGATTGATGACTGCACAGATGCCTCATATGATTGTCTTGCACATGTGCATTACTATTTCTACTAAAAAGGATATCTCAGTATTAAAGTGAAACTGAACCTCAATTTTATCTTTCATGCTTCAGATAGAGCGTGTAATTTTAAGCAACTTTCTAATTTACTCCTATTCTCCAGATTTCTTTATTCTATTTGTATCTTGACTTGAAATTTAAGAATGTAAGTTTCTGAGCAGGCCCATTTTTGAAGAACAACCTGGGTTGAACTTGCTGATTGAACAGCACCAATAAACAAGTGCTGTCCAGAGTGGTTAAACTGAATTTGTCAGGCTCCTTAGATTGGATCCCTTCTTTTTCAAATGAAGATAACAAGAGAACGTATAAAAATTGATAATAGGAGTAATTTTGAAAGTTGATTTCGAATGAATGTTCTATCTGAATCATGAAAGTTAATAATTGTGATTAGTGTCCCTTTAATAAAAGTTCAAGGTTGTAAACTTCTTTGAGATGTTCTTCTATGATATTGGTGTCCCTTTAATTTAGGTATTATTTTATAAAAATAACAATAATAATAATAATAAATATATATTCATATATATCTTTACATAGATATATACATGAATACATATTTTATTTTTACATTTAAATAGATACATATGTAGATAGATACATATGTAGATAGATACATACATATAAATACATCAATAAATAATATATATATATATATATATATATATATATATATATATATAAATATATATATATATATATATATATATATATATATATATATACACATACATAATAAAATATGTATGCACACAATCTTCAAAAAAATTCTAATAATTGACTGTCCACTTTGCGCTAAATATGTCGCTACTTGCTATATTGGCAATTAATTCCTGCTCCGAAAAAAAAATACATTTCCACTATATACAATAATGTGCTAGAGAAATGTGCTTGTTCGTTGACAGTAATGAAGGTATAAATAAAGTTTTGAAAAACCCGAATAGACACAAGATCGATGACTGTTAGTCAACAACAGTCCGATGCTCATTGCGCCGTACTTGACGTGCGTGTTTTTCACGTTTTTTTAATAAATCTGGAGATCATATTGAGCTCCGCGGCCGCGATATTTGCCGATATTTGGCGAGCGTATTGACGCCCGCAAATGCAACATACTTGATGCTTTGATAAATATCCCCATCTAACAGCAGTATAGATAACCTATATAGGTCTGTGAGTGTTTCTGCATGTGAGTAAATGTGTGTGTGTGTGCATTTGTATGTGTGTTTCTGTAAAACTTGAACGGGGGGGCTTAGCCAATGCTTTAGCCAGGGGCCCCAACATTTCTAGTGGTGGCCCTGTGTGTATATGTAAATTTTATACATTTGGCTCCCCAATCGTACGTCAATGGACAATTTGTTCCTTCATTAAAAAATGATTTTGGTCAACTGTAAATTATTTAGGGAAATTAAGGTTAAAAAATATATTTTTAAACAAAAAAGGAGAATAGATTTTTCTCTCATTTTTTTTTTTTAGGAATTATAAGCGTTTTTTACATGATGTAGTGCCCTATAACAAATGTATATTTTCCTAAGGGCTAGGAAAGTGCAATATATATTTCAACCCAGTGCATAGTTTTCTACAACCTTATGATATAGAAGGTTATGCATTTCCAAAATATCTGTATGGTAGAGAGAGAGATAAACAGTTAGCCAAGTGTCTGCTAGAGATTAATAACTTCAACAATAATGTATTGTTACACATTTTAGGTCTTCAGTGAAAAGCTTGTTTTGGTTTTTTTTTTCGATCACTTTCATTTGCTACACTTTTTCTTTTGTATCAAACACAAAGTATAATACATTTCTGAGAAGACAAACAATGCAGATAAAAACTGTTATATGACCATTAACTGTAAAAGGAACACTCCAATGTCCAGTTACATATCTTATTGTTCCTCTTCTCATTCATATTGTTCCTCATCTCATTCAAAATCCTAACAAATTGGCTCTTATAAGATCAGTTAATGAGACCCTTTTTCATATTTAGCATTAGCAAGACCTTTTTCAAAGAAACCTGATGGACCAATTATTTTTTTTTACACTAATGCATCTCTGATGTATTTATATCTCTTCAATGGGTCATTGAACTATGAAGAACAGAACATAGCTTAAATCTAGATGAAACAATAAAGCAGGCATAAGTGCAACATAGTTTATAAAACAGCAGCAGACTCCTTTTTTAAAGGGATATTGAATACATTTATGAATTAGATTGTATATTTGTATTGCTTACTTTGTTCATATCTGATACAGAATAAAACATGAGTGGTATAAGATCTATATAGAATATAATTTTAACAGGAAAAGGAAGGGCAGAAACAGATGGAATTTAATAGTAATTACATTTTCATAATTCAGATAGAGCATGCAATTTTAAGCAATGTTCTAATTTACTCCTATTATCAATTTTACGTTGTTCTCTTTGTATCTTTCTTTGAATCTAAAATTAGGAGCTGGCCCATTTTTGGTTCCTGATTGGTTGCTTCATTTAGACACCAATCAGAAAGCACTACCCAGAAGCTGAACCAAAAATAGGCCGGCTCCTATGCTTACATTTCTGCTTTTTCAAATAACGATACCAAGAGAATGAAGAAAAATAGATAAGAGTAAATTAAAATGTTGCTTAAAATTGCATGCTTCATCTGAATCATGAAAGTTTAATTTTGACTAGACTATTCAATTAACATAGAGATACATACATATACATGTCAAAAAATGGATATATGTATATATCAATAAATATCGCCTAGATTTAGAGTTCTGCGTTAGCCGTCAAAACCAGCATTAGGGGGTCCTAATGGTGGTTTTTACCGCCCGCTGGTATTTAGAGTCAGTCATGAAAGGGTCTAACGCTCACTTTCTAGCCGAAACTTTTCCATACCGCAGATCCCCCTACGCCAATTGCGTATCCTATCTTTTCAATGGGATCTTTCTAACGCTAGTATTTAGAGTCTTGGCTGAAGTGAGCGTTAGAAATCTAACGACAAGACTCCAGCTGCAGAGAAAAGCCAGGAGTTAAGAGCTTTCTGGGCTAACGCCGGTTCATAAAGCTCTTAACTACTGTGCTCTAAAGTACACTAACACCCATAAACTACCTATGTACCCCTAAACCAAGGCCCCCCCACATTGCCGCCACTCTATTATATTTTTTAACCCCTAATCTGCCGACCGCACACCACCGCCACCTACATTATCCCTATGTACCCCTAATCTGCTGCCCCTAACATCGCCGACCCCTACATAATATTTATTAACCCCTAATCTGCCGCCCCCAACGTCGCCGCCACCTACCTACAATTATTAACCCCTAATCTGATGACCGGACCTCACCGCTACTCTAATAAATGTATTAACCCCTAAAGCTAAATCTAAGCCTAACCTTAACACCCCCCTAAATTAAATATAATTTTAATCTAACGAAATAAAATAAATCTTTTTTTTTTTTTTACCTTCTTTTTTTTTAAATATTTTTATTTATATCCAACAAGGGTACAAACGTAACATAACATCACATATCAACATCGCACCTCGCAGGGCACGTCATAAAGAGAATACTTTTCCATAATAAAAAACTAACTTAAACTTGCCAATTTATAAAGGCACCAGGTGAGATTATTGTAAAGAACATTAATAGTCACCATACTGTGATTATATTCTAATTACCTGTACCTCATTGTTGGGATTTTAATATATTTTTTTATTTTATTTATATTAGATCATGATACAACATTATTACGTGTAGGCCCCTAGTTTAGGCCTTTGCTCTATCGTGGGGAGAGGGGGGAAGCGGAAGAAAAGAGGGAAGAAAAAAAAAAAAAGGGGCACCTTGCGTCCCTCAATTGGGCCAGGGTTCCTGCCTTCCCAGTCTGATTACCAGATCCCTAATAAAATTATCTCTGTATTTATAAAAGGGAAAATAAGATTTTCTCTCTCATTAACTGGGAAACTTTTAATAAACAGAGACCACTTATTAAAGAACACCCGTATATCTTGTTCGCTATTCAAGTCAACATTGTATTGCTCAAGTACATACTGTTTTTTCAAGTAGTTTTTTACTTCTACTATACTAGGGACATCCGCTGTCTTCCATTTTATGAATATCAAACTTCTAACTGCCAGAATTATTGCATTAATTATCTTCCTATGTTGAGGGTATTGCACGTCATCCCATAGGCAGACTATCTGTCTTATATTAAAAGACCCAATAGGGAGTTTCAGAGATTTAGAGGCCAAATAAGCAACCTTCTGCCAAGTCTGACTTATCTTAGGGCAAAATAAATCTTATTAAATAAATTATTCCTATTTAAAGCTAAATACTTACCTGTAAAATAAACCCTAATATAGCTACAATATAAATAATAATTATATTGTTGCTATTTTAGGATTAATATTTATTTTACAGGCAACTTTGTATTTATTTTAACCAGGTACAATAGCTATTAAATATTTAATAACTATTTAATAGTTACCTAGTTAAAATAATTACAAAATTACCTGTAAAATAAATCCTAACCTAAGTTACAATTAAACCTAACACTACACTATCAATAAATAAATTAAATAAACTATCTACAATTATCTACAATTATATCAACTAAACTACAAAAACAAACAAACACTAAATTACAAAAAAAAAACCCCACTAAATTACAAAAAATAAAAAAAGATTACAAGAATTTTAAACTAATTACACCTACTCTAAGCCCCCTAAAAAAAAACAAAGCCCCCAAAATAAAAAAATGCCCTACCCTATTCTAAAATAAAAATTGTAAAGCTCTTTTACTTTACCAGCCCTTAAAAGGGCATTTTGTGGGGCATGCCCCAAAGAATTCTGCTCTTTTGCTTGTAAAAAAAAAACCATACAATACCCCCCCAACATTTCAACCCACCACCCACATACCCCTAATCTAACCCAAACCCCCCTTAAATAAACCACTAAGCCCCTGAAGATTTCCCTACCTTGTCTTCACCACCCCGAGTATCACTGATCCGTCCAGAAGAGGGTCCGAAGTCTTCATCCTATCCGGCAAGAAGAGCTCCACCAGAGGGTCCAAAATCTTCATCCTATCCGGGCAGAAGAGGAGATCCGGCCGGCAGACATATTCATCCAGGCGGCATCTTCTATCTTCTTCCATCCGGCGCGGAGCGGGAGCATCTTCAAGCAGCTGACACGGAGCCATCCTTCTTCACCGACGGACTAACGATGAATGAAGGTTCCTTTAAGGGACGTCATCCAAGATGGCGTCCCTCGAATTCCGATTGGCTGATAGGAATCTATCAGCCAATCGTAATTAAGGTAGGAAAAATCTGATTGGCTGATTGAATCAGCCAATCAGATTGAAGTTCAATCCGAATGGCTGATCCAATCAGCCAATCAGATTGAGCTTGCATTCTATTGGCTGATCGGAACAGCCAATAGAATGCAAGCTCAATCTGATTGGCTGATTGGATCAGCCAATCGGATTGAACTTCAATCTGATTGGCTGATTCAATCAGCCAATCAGATTTTTCCTACCTTAATTCCGATTGGCTGATAGAATCCTATCAGCCAATCGGAATTTGAGGGACGCCATCTTGGATGACGTCCCTTAAAGGAACCTTATTTCGTCGCTAGTCCGTCGGTGAAGAAGGATGGCTCTGCGTCGGCTGCTTGAAGATGGTCCCACTCCGCGCCGGATGGAAGAAGATAGAAGATGCCGTCTGGATGAAGATGTCTGCCGGTCCGGATGAAGAATTTGGAACCTCTGGAGGAGATCTTCTTGCCGGATAGGATGAAGACTTCGGACCCTCTTCTGGACATATCGGTGATACCCGGCGTGGTGAAGACAAGGTAGGGAGATCTTCAGGGGCTTAGTGTTAGGTTTATTTAAGGGGGGTTTGGGTTAGATTAGGGGTATGGGTGGTGGGTTGTAATGTTGGGGGGGTATTGTATGTTTTTTTTTACAGGCAAAAGAGCAGAATTCTTTGGGGCAAGCCCCGCAAAAGGCCCTTTTAAGGGCTGGTAAGGTAAAAGAGCTTTACAATTTTTATTTTAGAATAGGGTAGGGCATTTTTTTATTTTGGGGGGCTTTGATATTTTTTTAGGGGGCTTAGAGTAGGTGTAATTAGTTTAAAATTCTTGTAATCTTTTTTTATTTTTTGTAATTTAGTGTTTGTTTTTTTTGTAATTTAGTGGGGGGGTTTTTCTTTGTAATTTAGTTTAGTTGATATAATTGTAGATAATTGTAGATAGTTTATTTAATTTAGTTATTGATAGTGTAGTGTTAGGTTTAATTGTAACTTAGGTTAGGATTTATTTTACAGGTAATTTTGTAATTATTTTAACTAGGTAACTATTAAATAGTTATTAAATATTTAATAGCTATTGTACCTGGTTAAAATAAATACAAAGTTGCCTGTAAAATAAATATTAATCCTAAAATAGCTACAATATAATTATTATTTATATTGTAGCTATATTAGGGTTTATTTTACAGGTAAGTATTTAACTTTAAATAGGAATAATTTATTTAATAAGATTTATTTTATTTCGTTAGATTAAAATTATATTTAATTTAGGGGGGTGTTAGGGTTAGGTTTAGACTTAGCTTTAGGGGTTAATACATTTATTAGAGTAGTGGTGAGGTCCGGTCAGCAGATTAGGGGTTAATAATTGTAGGTAGGTGGCGGTGACGTTGGGGGCAGCAGATTAGGGGTTAATAAATATAATTTAGGGGTCAGCGGTGTTAGGGGCAGCAGATTAGGGGTACATAGGGATAACGTAGGTTGCAGCAGTGTATGGAGCGGCAGATTAGGGGTTAAAAATAATATGCAGGGGTCAGTGATAGCGGGGGCGGTAGATTAGGGGTTAATAAGTGTAAGGTTAGGGGTGTTTAGACTCGGGGTACATGTTAGGGTGTTAGGTGCAGACTTAGGAAGTCTTTCCCCATAGGAAACAATGGGGCTGCATTAGGAGCTGAACGCTGCTTTTTTGCAGGTGTTAGGTTTTTTTTCAGCTCAAACTGCCCCATTGTTTCCTATGGGGGAATCTTGCACGAGCACGTTTTTGAAGCTGGCCACGTCCATAAGCACCGCTGGTATTTAGAGTTGAAGTGGCGGTAAATTATGTTCTACGCTCCCTTTTTGGAGCCTAACGCATCCCTTCAGAGAACTTTAAATACCAGCGGTATTTAAAAGGTGTGGGGGGAAAAATACACGCGTAGCTAACGCACCCCTTTGGCCGCAGAACTCTAAATCTAGCCGTTAATATATAAAAAAAAGTGCATTGGAGATCCAATGTCCACACGCCAATTAATATATTGGGCCCTAATATGATATACATAACTCAGGATACACACTGGTAAAGCAGACAATTATGGTTTGTCCCCACTAACTTAAAGGGATACTAAACCCAAACAAATTCTTTCATGATCCAAGTAGAGAATACAATTTTAAACAACATTCCAATTTACTTCTATTATCTAATTTGTTTAATTCTTTAGATATCCTTTGTTGAAGACATAGCAATGCACATGGGTGAGCGAATCACACGAGGCATCTATGTGCAGCAACCAATCAGCAGCTACTGAGCCTAGCTAGATATGCTTTTAAGCAAAGTATATCAAGAGAATGAAGCAAATTAGATAATAGAAAAAAATTAGAAAGTTGTTTAAAATCGTATGCTCTTTCTAAATCATAAAATAAATATTTTGAGTTTAATGTTCCTTTAAGTAATCACAGGAGAATATATTTTTTGGTGAAAAGAAGGGGGAACAAGGCAGAAACATGCTACTCGTTCCTTGGTAACTGTAAACATATCCACTGAAATGCAACAGAAAACAAATCCACTCACATGGAATTAGTGATGTCGCGAACAGTTCTGCCGCGAATAGTTCGCAGCGAACATAGCATTTTCGCGTTCGCAGTGGACGGCGAACATATGCGATGTTCGATCCGCCCCCTATTCGTCATCATTGAGTAAACTTTGACCCTATAGCTCACAGTCACAAGACACATTCCAGCCAATCAGCAGCAGACCCTCCCTCCCAGACCCTCCCACCTCCTGGACAGCATCCATTTTAGATTTATTCGGAGCCTGCATTCTTAGTGAGAGGAGGGACAGTGTAGCTGCTGCTGATTTCATAGGGAAATCGATAGCTAGGCTAGTGTATTCAGTGTGCACTACAGTCCTGAAGGACTCATCTGATCTCTGCTGTAAGGACAGCACCCCAAAAAGCCCTTTTTAGGGCTAGAACATCAGTCTGCTTTTTTTTTTTCCTGTGTAATCTAATTGCAGTTGCCTGCCTGCCAGCGTGTGTGTCAGGCTTACAGCGTATACTGTGCCCACTTGCCCAGTGCCACCACTCATATCTGGTGTAACAGTAGTGTACATTTAAAAAAAAACAAAAAACTTTTTTTTTAATTTGAAATAATAGCAGTCATTTTCCTTCACACGTGTGCGTTTGGGGTCCTGCCAGGGCACAGTGTGACACCAGTGCAAGTCATATCTGCTAAAAAAAAAAGTAGTGTACATTTAAAATAAAAAAAAAACTTTTTTTAATTTGAAATAATAGCAGTCATTTTCCTTCACACGTGTGCGTTTGAGGTCCTGCCAGGGCACAGTTTGACACCAGTGCAAGTCATATCTGCTAAAACAGTAGTGTATATTTAAAAAAAAAAACAACAACTTTTTTTACTGTGAAATAATAGCAGTCAGTTTCCTTCACACGTCTGCGTTCCAGGTCCTGCCAGGGCACAGTGTCACACCAGTGCAAGTCATATCTGCTAAAACAGTAGTGTACATACATTTAAAAAAAAAAAAACCTTTTTTATTGTGAAATAATAGCAGTCAGTTTCCCTCACACGTGTGCGCTCCAGGTCCTGCCAGGGCACAGTGTCACACCAGTGCAAGTCATATCTACTAAAACAGTAGTGTACATACATTAAAAAAAAACAACCTTTTTTTACTGTGAAATAATAGCAGTCAGTTTCCCTCACGCGTGTGCGTTCCAGGTCCTGCTAGGGCACAGTGTCACACCAGTGCAAGTCATATCTGCTAAAACAGTAGTGTACATACATTTAAAAAAAAAAAAAAAAACCTTTTTTATTGTGAAATAATAGCAGTCAGTTTCCCTCACACGTGTGCGCTCCAGGTCCTGCCAGGGCACAGTGTCACACCAGTGCAAGTCATATCTACTAAAACAGTAGTGTACATACATTTAAAAAAAAACAAAAAAAAACTTTTTTTACTGTGAAATAATAGCAGTCAGTTTCCCTCACACGTGTGCGTTCCAGGTCCTGCCAGGGCATAGTGTCACACCAGTGCAAGTCATATCTGCTAAAACAGTAGTGTACATTTAAAAAAAAAAAACCCTTACACTACCTGAACGATACAACATCATACCTGATGTTTTAAAGCACGTTATTCCAAACAATTTAGGAATGTTAGGTGATTTATGCCCTTTATGGATTAAAACCAGACTCTGCATCAACTATGTAATTTTCCATGGGAGTTTCCCATGGATCCCCCTCCGGCATACCACAGTCAAGGTGTTAGTCCCCTTGAAACAACTTTTCCATCACTTTTGTGGCCAGAAAGAGTCCCTGTGGGTTTTAAAATTCGCTTGCCTATTGAAGTCTATGGCAGTTCGCCCGGTTCGCCGGTTCGCACACTTTTACGCAAAATTTTAGGTTCGCAACATCACTACATGGAATACGTTATGCTGTATCCTATTGAAGCCTTGTAAGATATCAATATTTTTGCGCTGCGGTGAGCAATAGAGAGAAAAAAAATGTTTTTGTGCCTGCCAAAGGGATTCATGCTAACATTTCCTTTATAGCTGTGTATGAGATACCAAATCCATAACCATACTCTTATGTTTTTCCTTGTCATATTTATACAATTATAATGCTCAGATTGTTTAGATCATTTTTCTTTTCAAACAATAGAAAATCTCACCATGCTTTTATTTACACCCAAAATTTTCTAACCTTTTTCTTGCACTAGAAACACAATTATTCACCAATCAAAGGTCATTTTTAATTAACGTTTAATTAGTTGAATGATATTGTTCTTATTATTATTTTTTTTTATTGTATTTATTTATATGACATCTACCTCTTAATTTGTTAATTTTTGCATAGTTTATACAGATAAAACATTTTATTACAATGAAAAAACAAAACATCCCCTATCAACAGAAAACACCATAGTAGATATATTGCTCCTCTTTTAACAGGATATAACGTTATTATTTTTATATTTCATGGCATGTGAAAAAGTTGATAGGAAAAATGTAAAAAAAATATAAGATAAATAGTGATGTCGCGAAATAGTTAGCCGGCGAATAGTTCCCGGCGAACATAGCTTGTTCGCGTTCGCCGCGGCGGGCGAACATATGCGATGTTCGGTCCGCCCCCTATTCGTCATCATTGAGTAAACTTTGACCCTGTACCTCACAGTCAGCAGACACATTCCAGCCAATCAGCAGCAGACCCTCCCTCCCAGACCCTCCCACCTCCTGGACAGCATCCATTTTAGATTAATTTGAAAGCTGTATTCTTAGTGAGAGGAGGGACAGTGTAGCTGCTGCTGATTTAATAGGGAAATCGATAGCTAGGCTAGTGTATTCAGTGTCCACTACAGTCCTGAAGGACTCATCTGATCTCTGCTGTAAGGACAGCACCCCAAAAAGCCCTTTTTAGGGCTAGAACATCAGTCTGCTTTTTTTTTCCCCTGTGTAATCTAATTGCAGTTGCCTGCCTGCCAGCGTGTGTGTCAGGCTCACAGCGTATACTGTGCCCACTTGCCCAGTGCCGCCACTCATATCTGGTGTAACAGTAGTGTACATTTAAAAAAAAAAACACTTTTTTGACTGTGAAATAATAGCAGACAGCTGCCAGTACCCAAGATGGCTGCCAATAAGGCAGATCGGAAGGGTTAGAGAGCTGTTTTGGTGGGGATCAGGGAGGTTGGGGGCTAAGGGGGGATGCTACACCACAGCATATGTAAATATGCTAAAAAAAAAGTACTTAAGATGGCGGAGACAATTGTGGGGTGGGGGAGGGCATAGTTGCCAACAGTCCCTGATTTCCAGGGACAGTCCCTGGATTTTGTTGTATGTCCCTGGAAATGTCCCTGAAAATCTCCTTTGCACAACATTTGTTGTTTGCATATATATATACACACACATACACATATACAGATAGATAGATGATAAATAGATATAGTGTATTATTTAAATATAATTCATTCCTAATGAAATATTGTTATTATTATTGAATGGGTTCACATATTATTTGTCTTTCTAATTTTGATGCTGTGTTGTAAAAATAACCATATGCCCAGAATGTGTTCCAGAGACTAGGTAGGTGTAAGAGCTTGGTGCTGTAATCTGTATAATAAACTATGGATAAGTCTAAATTATACTATTACTTTCAAATGGGTGTGTTTTGATTGCAGAACTGAGTGGGCGGAGCAGTTGAACAGTAGGTCGTCAATACTCCAGTAACCCGCTTGCTTGCTCTGCTGCAAATTGTCCCTGGAATATTTTTTTAAATGTTGGCAACTATGGGAGGGAAGGGAGCTGTTTGGAAGGGATCAGGGGGTCTGATGTGTCAGGTGGGAGGCTGATCTCTACACTAAAGCTAAAATTAACCCTGCAAGCCCCCTACAAACTACCTAATTAACCCATTCACTGCTAGCCATAATACACGTGTGATGCGCAGCAGCATTTAGCGGCCTTCTAATTATATATATATGTCTGCTATTTCTGAACAAAGGGGATCCCAGAGAAGCATTTACAACCATTTGTGCCATAATTGCAAAAGCTGTTTGTAAATAATTTGAAAGTTTGGGAAAAAGTGAACAATTTTATTTTATTTGATCGCATTTGGCGGTGAAATGGTATCATGAAATATACCAAAATGGGCCTAGATCAATACTTTGGGTTGTCTACTACACTACACTTAAGCTAAAATTAACTCTACAAGCTCCCTACATGCTCCCTAATTAACCCCTTCACTGCTGGGCATAAAACACGTGTGGTGGGCAGCCACATTTAGCAGCCTTCTAATTACCAAAAAGCAACGCCAAAGCCATATAAGTCTGCTATTTCTGAACAAAGGGGATCCTAGAGAAACATTTACAACCATTTATGCCATAATTGCATAGGTTGTTTGTACATAATTTCTGTGAGAAACCTAAAGTTTGTGAAAAAGTGAACAATTTTTTTTATTTGATCGCATTTGGTGGTGAAATGGTGGCATGAAATATACCAAAATGGGCCTAGATCAATACTTTGGGTTGTCTACTACACTACACTTAAGCTAAAATTAACTCTACAAGCTCCCTACATGCTCCCTAATTAACCCCTTCACTGCTGGGCATAAAACACGTGTGGTGCGCAGTGGCATTTAGCAGCCTTCTAATTACCAAAAAGCAACGCCCAAGCCATATAAGTCTACTATTTCTGAACAAAGGGGATCCCAGAGAAGCATTTACAACCATTTATGCCATAATTGCATAAGTTGTTTGTAAATAATTTCTGTGAGAAACCTAAAATTTGTGAAAAAGTGAAAAAAAAATATTATTTGATCGCATTTGGCGGTGAAATGGTGGCATGAAATATACCAAAATGGGCCTAGATCAATACTTTGGGATGTCTTCTAAAATAAAATATATACATGTCAAGGGATATTCAGGTATTCCTGACAGTTATCAGGGTTCCAATGTAACTAGCGCTCATTTTGAAAAAAAAGTGGTTTTGAAATAGCAAAGTGCTTCTTGTATTTATTTCCCTATAACTTGCAAAAAAAGCAAAGAACATGTTAACATTGGGTATTTCTAAACTCAGGACAAAATTTAGAAACTATTTAGCATGGTTGTTTTTTGGTGGTTGTAGATGTGTAACAGATTTTGGGGGTCAAAGTTAGAAAAAGTGTGTTTTTTTCCATTTTTTCCTCATATTTTATAATATTTTTCATAATAAATTATAAGATATGATGAAAATAATGGTATCTTTAGAAAGTCCATTTAGTGGCAAGAAAAACAGTATATAATATATGTGGGTACAGTAAATGAATAAGAGGAAAATTACAGCTAAACACAAACACTGCAGAAATGTAAAAATAGCCCTGGTCCTTAAATGATTACTTTCTGTTATAATTTTTAAGCTAAACAACTAACATATTAAAGTTAATAAACATTAATTAAAACCTACTGACCTATATTTTCTCCAAAACTAAGTTTCATAACGTTCTAAAAGTTATATCTTTTGTTCGCAGATGATGTCACGTTATCCTACCCACTATTTTCAGCACTGCATGTTCAAAATTCTTAAAGTCTTAAACCAATAACTTTGGTCTAGATTTGGAGTTTGGCGTTAGCCGTGAAAACTAGCGTTAGAGGCTCCTAACGCTGGTTTTAGGCTAACTCCGGTATTTGGAGTCACTCAAAATAGGGTCTAACGCTCACTTTTCAGCCGCGACTTTTCCATACCGCAGATCCCCTTACGTCAATTGTGTATCCTATCTTTTCAATGGGATCTTTCTAACTCCGGTATTTAGAGTCGTGTCTGAAGTGAGCGTTAGACATCTAACGACAAAACTCCAGCCGCAGGAAAAAAGTCAGTAGTTAAGAGCTTTCTGGGCTAACGCCGGTTCATAAAGCTCTTAACTGCTGTACTCTAAAGTACACTAACACCCATAAACTACCTATGTACCCCTAAACCGAGGCCCCCCCACATCGCCGCCACTCGATTAAATTTTTTTAACCCCTAATCTGCCGACCGCCACCTACGTTATACTTATGTACCCCTAATCTGCTGCCCCTAACACCGCCGACCCCTGTATTATATTTATTAACCCCTAATCTGCCCCCCACAATGTCGCCGCCAGCTACCTACAATAATTAACCCCTAATCTGCCGACCGCAAAGCGCCGCCACCTACATTATAGCTATGTACCCCTAATCTGCTGCCCCTAACACCGCCGACCCCTATATTATATTTATTAACCCCTAATCTGCCCCCCACTACGTCGCCTCCACCTGCCTACACTTATTAACCCCTAATTTGCCGAGCGGACCGCACCGCTACTATAATAAAGTTATTAACCCCTAATCCGCCTCACTAACCCTATAATAAATAGTATTAACCCCTAATCTGCCCTCCCTAACATCGCCGACACCTAACTTCAATTATTAACCCCTAATCTGCCGACCGGAGCTCACCGCTATTCTAATAAATGTATTAACCCCTGAGTCTAACCCTAACACTAACACCCCCTTAAGTTAAATATAATTTTAATCTAACGAAATTAATTAACTCTTATTAAATAAATTATTCTTATTTAAAGCTAAATACTTACCTGTAAAATAAACCCTAATATAGCTACAATATAACGAATAATTACATTGTAGCTATTTTAGGATTAATATTTATTTTACAGGCAACTTTGTAATAATTTTAACCAGGTACAATAGCTATTTAATAGTTAAGAACTATTTAATAGCTAAAATAGTTAAAATAATTACAAATTTACCTGTAAAATAAATCTTAACCTAAGTTACAATTAAACCTACCACTACACTATCAATAAATTAATTAAATAAAATACATATAATTATCTACCTGATCCAATCAGCCAATCAGATTGAGCTCGTATTCTATTGGCTGATCGGAATATCCAATAGAATGCAAGCTCAATCTGATTGGCTGATCGAATCAGCCAATCGGATTGAACTTGATTCTGATTGGCTGATTCCATCAGCCAATCAGAATATTCCTACCTTAATTCCGATTGGCTGATAGAATCCTATCAGCCAATCGGAATTCGAGGGATGCCATCTTGGATGACGTCCCTTAAAGGAACCGTCATTCGGCTAGTAGGCATCGGGAAAAGAGGATGTTCCGCGTCGGAGGTCTGCAAGATGGATCCGGAAGAAAGAAGATTGAAGATGCCGTTGATAGAAGACTTCATCCGGATCATGGACCTCTTCAGCTCCCGCTTGGATGAAGACTTCATCCGGATCATGGACTTCTTCAGCTCTCGCTTGGATGAAGACTTCAGCAGGATCATGGACCTCTTCAGCCCCCCGCTTGGGCTTGGATCAGGACATTGGAGGAGCTCTTCAGGACGGATCGGTGAACCTGGTAGGGTGAAGACAAGGTAGGAAGATCTTCAGGGGCTTAGTGTTAGGTTTTTTTAAGGGGGGTTTGGGTTAGATTAGGGGTATGTGGGTGGTGGGTTGTAATGTTGGGGGGGGGGTATTGTATGTTTTTTTTACAGGCAAAAGAGCTGAATTTCTTGGGGCATGCCCCACAAAGGGACCTGTTCAGGGCTGGTAAGGTAAAAGAGCTTTGAAATGTAGTAATTTAGAAAAGGGTAGGGCATTTTGTTATTTTGGGGGTCTTTGTTATTTTATTAGGGGGCTTAGAGTAGGTGTAATTAGTTTAAAATTGTTGTAATATTTTTCTTATGTTTGTAAATATTTTTTTATTTTTTGTAACTTAGTTCTTTTTTATTTTTTGTACTTTAGTTAGTTTATTTCATTGTAGTTATTTGTAGGAATCGTATTTAATTTATTTATTGATAGTGTAGTGTTAGGTTTAATTGTAGGTAATTGTAGGTATTTTATTTAATTAATTTAATGATAGTATAGTGTTAGGTTTAATTGTAACTTAGGTTAGGATTTATTTTACAGGTAATTTTGTTATTATTTTAACTAGGTAACTATTAAATAGTTCTTAACTATTTAATAGCTATTGTACCTGGTTAAAATAATTACAAAGCTGCCTGTAAAATAAATATTAATCCTAAAATAGCTGCAATGTAATTATAATTTATATTGTAGCTATATTAGGATTTATTTTACAGGTAAGTATTTAGCTTTAAATAGGAATAATTTATTTAATAAGAGTTAATTAATTTCGTTAGATTAAAATTATATTTAATTTAGGGGGGTGTTAGTGTTAGGGTTAGATTTAGCTTTAGGGGCTAATACATTTATTATAGTAGCGGTGAGCTCCGGTCGGCAGATTAGGGGTTAATACTTGAAGTTAGGTGTCGGCGATGTTAGGGAGGGCAGATTAGGGGTTAATACTATTTATTATAGGGTTAGTGATGCGGATTAGGGGTTAATAACTTTATTATAGTAGCGCTCAGGTCCGCTCGGCAGATTAGGGGTTAATAAGTGTAGGCAGGTGGAGGCGACGTTGAGCGGGGCAGATTAGGGGTTAATAAATATAATATAGGGGTCGGCGGTTTTAGGGGCAGCAGATTAGGGGTACATAAGGATAATGTAAGTAGCGGCGGTTTACGGAGCGGCAGATTAGAGGTTAAAAATAATATGCAGGGGTCAGCGATAGCGGGGGCGGCAGATTAGGGGTTAATAAGTGTAAGGCTAGGGGTGTTTCGACTCGGGGACATGTTAGGGTGTTAGGTGCAGACGTAGGAAGTGTTTCCCCATAGCAAACAATGGGGCTGCGTTAGGAGCTGAACGCGGCTTTTTTGCAGGTGTTAGGTTTTTTTTAAGCTCAAACAGCCCCATTGTTTCCTATGGGGGATTCGTGTACGAGCACGTTTTTGAGGCTGGCCGCTTGCGTAAGCAACTCTGGTATCGAGAGTTGAAGCTGCGTTAAAAATGCTCTACGCTCCTTTTTTGGAGCCTAACGCAGCCTTTTTGTGGACTCTCAATACCAGAGTTATTTTTATGGTGCGGCCAGAAAAAAGCCGGCGTTAGCTACGCGGGTCGTTACCGACAAAACTCCAAATCTAGCCGTTTGTGTTTAAAGCACCATTTTGAAACCTAGGTATTGTAAACGGATTGGTACAGAGCAAAGGATACCCACAGAGTGGGTTTGGAAAACAATTAAATTTGCAGACAAGATTTCTGATATACGGTAGAGATATGTTAATGAAATGCTATTGATAAAAAGCTTATTTGGGGTGGTTAGTTAGTAACAGGCATAGAAAATATTTACTTACAGTGGCCCTTTAAGGGAAAGAAATTGAAAAATGGCCTTGGTCCTTAATGGGTTAAAAAAAAAAAACTAGAAATTTGACTGTGAAATAATAACAGTCAGTTTCCTTCACGCGTGTGTGTTTCAGGGCTTGCCAGGGCACAGTGTCACACCAGTGCAACTCATATCTGGTGTAACAGTAGTGTACATTAATTTTGACTGTAATAGATTGAAGAGCAGTTAGTGGTTTGCAAGCGTGTGTGTCAGGCCTACAGCGTCTACTCTGCCAACTTCTGCCAGTGCACAGTGCCACTCATATCCATTGTGGTCGTGGTGCTGTGATTCCCTTTGGCCCTAGAATAATGCCCAGTGTTCAGACGCCACGTACCCTGAACTCGAAAAGTTCTGAGGACATAGTTGACTGGCTAACACAGGACACCCAATCTTCTACATCTTCCGCTCGGAACCTTGACGCACCATCCTCCTCCAGCTTAGCTTCGGGCACCTCTCAAGTTACCACTCGCCCGCCTGCCGCCACCACCAACACTAGCACCACAGCCGCTTCACTTGATCTGTCAGAGGAGTTATTTAAACATCAGTTGGAAGAAATGAGTGATGCGCAACCATTATTGCCAGAGGATGTAGATAACAGGGATATGTCTCAGTCAGGCAGCATTACACACATGGACGTACGGTGTGATGATGATGATGTTGTACCCGCTGCGGGAGTTTGGTCTGTCACTGTGAAGCGGGTGTAACCCTTACACTACCTGATCGATACAACATCATACCTGATGTTTTAAAGCACGTTATTCCAAGCAATTTAGGAATGTTAGGTGAATTATTCCCTTTATGGATTAAAACCAGACTGCATCAACTATGTAATTTTCCATGGGAGATTTGCCATGGATCCCTCTCCGGCCGCTCCACAGTCCAGGTGTTAGTCCCCTTGAAACAACTTTTCCATCACTATTGTGGCCAGAAAGAGTCCCTGTGGGTTTTAAAATTTGCCTGCCTATTGAAGTCTATGGCGGTTCGCCCAGTTCGCCCGTTCGCAAACATTTGTGGAAGTTCGCGTTCGCCATTCGCGAACCCAAATTTTTATGTTTGCGACATCACTAAAGATAAATGCAAGTATATTTTTGTTAAGATTTTAAAAACAATATTAAAAACGGCCGGTACGCTCGGTTCGCCCGTTCGCGAATATTTGTGGAAGTTCGCGTTCGCCATTCGCGAACCCAAATTTTTATGTTCGCGACATCACTAAAGATAAATGCAAGTATATTTTTGTTAAGATTTTAAAAACAATATTAAAAACGGCAAGGTGACCAATGTTGTTGCTATGATCACCTTAATAAATTGTCTCATGGAAAGCTACATGTAAAATAGGGGCCCACTCAGGCTTTAGATAACCTCTTCCTATCCAGCTCCCTTACCAGCCTTTCAGTTCTTGACTTCGCCCCCTGTGATGTCACAATGTACATTTGTGGTGACATCACTTTGTAGCTCTAAGAGTGCCACCCACTATTACCACACCAATCAGTTCTGTAGTGCAGGATATTACCCACCACAGCATCAGATCAGTGATTTACCTTTATGATGAGAATGGGTCGGATTAACTCTCAGGCAGAGATCTGTATGACAACCTGTTTTCATCAGAAGCATAGAAGTGGATAGTATTGATAGAGGAAAGTGTTGCATTGCAAACTAAGATATTTTTGAGAGTCCAGAAACTTAGAACATGCAGTATCTTAATCAACTGATACCTTCAGATGTTCAAAGGTATCACAATATATGTACAGAAGTCAAAAATATATTTTTTCATTACTGTGCCACTAGTATCTGTTTTAAAAGGACAGTAAACTCAAAGTTTTATTCCTCATATATGGCCAGATTACAAGTGATGTGCAAATTAGGTTGTAATACACAATATTGCTGGAACACTCTAACAGTGTGCAATTTGATATTACAAGTCCATGGTAAAGCATGTTTACAAGAGTTAGCACATTCAACGTTGTTCTAGTACAGCCTTTTACTTTCAAATGATATTGTGATCGCTCTAATTTGCACTGGTATTACAAGTTCAAAGTTATAGTTTGTGTTCAACGAAAGCCAAATCTCACCACAGTGATTGGTTGATTAATGCATGGGCACATTTATACCTATCCCTAATTGGTTACAGCAATGGAAATAAGATAAACAATCTTCAAGAGGCTTTTCAAGGTGTAAGTCTTGGGTCTGCAAAGCAATGCATATATTGGTAACACAAAAACAATAGTAAATGCTATTAAAACACATTTTTTTGCATGCAGATCTTTTGCTTTACAGAACATTTGTTCAATACAGAAATTAAAATGTAACTGTAATGTTGTTTAAACCAAGGACTTTGCATCATTAAAGGGAAATTAATTCTGCATCTACACCCTGGCTATATAGCACCTCACAATGGTTACTTTTAGTCTCCTATTAAACCCCCTCCCCATAGGTATTATTTGGCAGGCTAAATTCAACAAACCAAGGAGGGACCAAAGATCCAACAGTGGGAGAGAAGCCACCACAACAGCTATATAAACTGCAGTTAGCAACTTTTAAACCTTGCCCTTGACAACCTTCGAGGAAGACAACAGTGTCACTCTCTTTTCCTAAAAAGATTAACCAAGTACACCAGAGTCACTCTCGTGTTGCTCATTTCGAGCATATGTTATTTCAACTCATTTGTAACTCTGTTATATTAATTTGCATAGAGTTCAGACACAAATATAATGTGTACATTCCCATATGGCTGTTTCTATGTAATTTACACTGGTGTATATTGATATAACAATTAGTGCACATAGGGTGAGATTTATTAGGCGGCGGGTGCTGCTTTCTCTTCCTGAAGTTTCCGGCTCGCTAGAAACATAAGTTAAGAAGCAGTGGTCATAAGACCGCTGCTCCTTAATTTGTCTGCCACCTTTTAGGTACGAACAGGATGATTGACACCCCTTGCTAGTGGCTGATTGGCCGCATATATGCAGGGGGTGGCATTGCACAAGCATTTCACAGAAATGCTTGTGCAATGTTAAGTGCTAACAGCGAATCATGTCCGCTCAACATTTAATAAATTGACCCATATGGGGCCGATTTATCAACTGTCTGTCCGACATGATCCGCTCAGCAGATCATGTCCGACAGACATCGCTGAATGCCGACAGCATACGCTGTCGGCATTTAGCATTGCACAAGCATTTCTGGTGAGCTGCTTATGCAATGCTGCCCCCTGCAGATTTGAGACCAATCGGCCGCTAGCAAGGTGTATCAATCAACCTGATCGTATCTGATCGGGTTGATTGCTGTCCGCCGGTCAGTGGCGGCGGACGAGTTAAGGATCAGCGGTCTTAAGACTGCTGCTTCTTAAGTGCTGTTTCTGGCGAGCCTGAAGGCTCGTGAGGAAACAGATGTATTAGGCACCATATGGTGCTTAATAATTTGGCCCTTAAGTCTCTATGTGGGCTAATAATAACAACTTGTTTTTTTACAATTTTACATAGGGTTGCCATGACAGCATTTTGGCAACTTCTACTCACGGGTGGTGGTGTTGGCACTGTTTGATATGTTTGAGAAATGGGAGATTTTCTCCAAAGCATCACAGATTAAAACCACTTTTGAAGGGACCAGTGAGTGCCTCCCTTTAGTTCTTGTAGATAATCTTTTTTTTTTTTTTTTATTGAGACCTCATATCTTTAAACCCTTAGAACTTTTTTATGCAATATTTTTTTTCAAATAATTTTTATCAGACAGTGTTATTATGAGTGTAACTGTACTTTTAAATGTATTTTTAATATTTTTTGTGCAACTTTTTTGACTCACAGAACCATTAACCAGAGCTCTGAAGTTGCACTATCCTGATGCACGTTTAATTAAATTGTGCTCAAGAGAATACGTTTTCTTTAACGCTCAAAGAGACACAATATAACCTTTATTGCTCACATGCAACAGTTAGTGTGCCACTCACAATCTAGCCCATAATAAGAACCATTAAACATCATACCCATGCCATGAGGCAAAACAAATCAGTATGAATGGGCAATAAGTGGAAAGCATACTCCACATCTAGCTTGGCTATAAAGGCCCTTGGATCTGCCTTTCTTACTATTTTGAGTGTATCAAAGGACTGGTACCTCACAGAACTAATTGAGAGATTGATAGCATCATTAACAGAGTTGATACTTCCCCTGTTCCTTCTTTGAGACCACCATGACCTAAGATATTTCCTATTCATGAAGAGGAAGATCCCTAAATGGTCCATCTACCCAATCTGCTTCTCCAACATTTCCTGCAACTTGAGGTAATTGATACTCAGATTGTAGATTTATGTGTTTTGAATCAAACCCCTGACTCAAACCTCCAATACATAGAATGCTAATGAAGGACTAATTGCGCACAACTTTAGAGGTGTTGGCACCATTATGTGCAACAGTTCTCTTTAATGCACACTTAGATACTGCTGTCTCACACTTAAGCCGGCATTCCACCCCTGGAGTACATACACACATAAAGAAAGGAACAAGCACATTGCTTATCATGAAAGTTACAGCCTTCTAACACCCTGAGCTTAGTCTCAGTAGTGGCTTTAGCCCCAGCAGGCTGTGGCAATGGAGTAGGAGACAAAAATGACTACAAATGCTTGTCAGTTTCTACAAAGTTCAGCAAGGGGTTACCCTCCATTTTACTTTTGAGGCCCTACACATTTCCTGCACTGACACAAACTGCTTCATCATGCAGAACATCTTTGGCTGCCACTTCCCAACTAGTTTAAAGAAACTGTCACTGTCCAATGTAAATGAGCCTGAAGAACTACTGTCATCGAACAGCCCCTCAGCATCTTGTGCCAACACACTAACACTAGAAAGCCCTGAAACTTCTGCTAGTCCTGAATTGGAAGATCAAGGCTACCTCTGCTTCCACCCTCTGAGGGTCCTTTGCCCTCTGTTCTTCCAGCTGACACACAGGATCCTGCCAGCTGCTGCTCCCTTCCTGCATTCGAGAACAAGGTGTTTCAGGGATCATGGGGAGAAGTTTGTGACCCATGACTTTATCCACAGGACCTTGCACTCCAGAACTAAGCAGCCCTCACTCCATGAACATATGGCAACTTAATCATCTATTTTACCCCAAAAACTTTCACAGGAACCCCTTAGGCATCCGTGGAAGCATCACCATTCATCATGTAACCAGCAGTGCCCAAGCTATGAACCCACCAGAGCCCCTGAAAAGGCTCAGGATCCACTGGGGAAACAGGTAACCTGTACCCTGCTGAAGGGAGGACATCAGAAGCAAGAGGCCCAGCAACAGACAAAGTCCCACGCAGAAGCCAAATGAGGCAAATGTAATTGTAGAAGTAATTTAAAAATGTCTAATCTATCTGAATCCTGAAAGAAAAAAATCTGTCTTTCATGTCCCTTTAAGAACTAGAAAAAAATGGTGTAGTGATGCTCAATAGATTTTTAACATAGATTTGTCTTTACAACTTTGCAAGTGTCTATGAATCTAGCACAATATCTCAGTAGTAGAAATTATTTTAAAACATGTTTAATGCCCCCATAAACAAAGCTTTTATATCATATTTAGAGTATCTGGTTATTGTTATCACAACATTTTGCTATTTTCTACAAAGTCTTGTCTAAAGCTTATTCTTTATACACTAGAAACTGCTTGAAGAAGAGCCTGAAGTATTTTGTAATTTCCAGTTCAAGATAACTTCTTGGATGTACATTATAGGCCATTAGCAGTGCTCAAAGCAAAAGATAACTTTTAATTAGTTGGATCAGCTTGCCTGTTAATTATGGAAGGTTCTCACTGAAATGACATGATCAAAAAAGGCAGTAATGGCTTTTTGTCCACAGCCCATGACAAGTGAGGAAAAGCAATGAAGAAAGTGTTGCTTGTGCCGTTGATTAAGTACTTTTTGTTACAATAAGATCATTTAAACAATGAAACTATAATATATTCAAGAAATACTAACTTAGTTTTCATAAGCTTTGTCGTTTGTTAGCCTTTTTATCCTTTTGTTTTAGGGGCTTATACAATAACATCTATCAAATCTTATAAAATATATCCAGATACTAATTCAAAAGTTAATATATTTGGGCTAGATTACAAGTGGAGCGCTATTTTGTGCTCCCCCTCTCAGGTTAACTTCGCAAGATGGATGATTTTTGCTTGTGTCGGGTTGCACTCGTATTACAATTTGAAAGTAAAAGTTACCATGCAAGTGAAAACCCTAGGAATGCAAAAATGTAAACTTTGAATATCGCAACTGTGATATTTTTCCATAGACTTTAAAGGAGAGAAAAAACTACAAAAAAACCTAACACCCATACTCGCATGCTTACCTAACCTAGTTTATTAAAGAGCGCAAACCCCACATGAATTATGAATATTTTACATTCCAATATTCTTCACATAGAAGAATCTGTTCTATTTATTGTTAAATACACACACATATATATATATATATATATATATATATATATATATATATATATATATATTTATATACACACACACACATACACACACATCTAGACGTGTATACATGCATATGTATGGTAAAGCCCTTTTTTATATACCATACCATATATCTTTACACCCTTATAACCTTATTTTATTTCATTATTTTTTTTTGCCAGAGTGTTTATATGAGTGTAAATGTACTTTTACATGTATTTATATTGTGTTTTTTTCCTTCCCATACCCTTTACGCGAGCTCTGAAGTAACACTACCCTGACAAGTGAAAATTGCGATTGTGCTCTCGTGTTCGCGTTTACTTTCAACTTGTAATTCTTGCGTTATTTGGGACATATACATACATATGGAAATTTTCTTGAATAAATAAAGAACACAGATTTTTTTTTTTAAACCAGCTACTGGGTAAATATGACCTTTTTGTGTAATTTTAGTATACCTAAGGTTTTCACTTTGGGGAAATTTATATATATATATATATATATATATATATTTATATATATATATATATATATATATATATATATATATATATATATATATATATATATAAATTATACATTATTGTGATGGAATTGGAAATGTGAGACGGTTTAGGTTTGCTAAATAAAATGTCATTTTGGAAAAAGGCTTTTAAAATACAATGCTTGAGCAGTTTTGTGGGCTCTGCCAGCTACAGGTACAAAACGTACTCACACAGACACTAATTGGAGCTTTCAAACCTTGTTATATGAAAATTCCTTCTAAGTAATTCAAATGTTCACTATTTTTAAGATGCAAACAATTAGTAATCCATTACTATCAAACCCAGATACCCTCTTAATAATTCTAAGCTGTGTTCTATAGTTATACAAAAAATTTAATATTTTCAATATTACCAAAATGCAGAGTCCAGGTTAAAAAGTCCTCTTATGTACAAAGTCTGATGCTGCTTCTTACCAAATGTATCCTTCACACCAAATGGAGCAGGGTAAAAACTTGAACTCTAAAAGAAAAAAGCGCAAAACAGACTCAAGTGTAATAATATAAAACACCAGTAAGCGCATAAACAGATTGCACTTACAATGTTTATTAAAATTCATGCAGTGAAAAACAATGAAGACTTCATCCAAATAAACAGAATAAAAACGTTCACTTTTCGGATAATTAATGTTCACTGTTGTAAACTTTCACCCATCCCGGCTCCTCTGCAGTATAGCTTTCCGTGTTCCATCCTGAAATCTGACAGAACGGTGACTGTTGGATACTCCGCCTCCAGAGCTACGGGTGCTTCAAACATCCAAAAACAGGCCTTGATGATCCTCTACGCGTTTTGTCTGCTAGCGTGCATACATTTTCAAGAGGGTAAACAGTATTCAGATATTTAGATGGTATATCTGTCCCACTTAAAAACCCTCACTGGCTTTCTTATTGGGTATAATTCAATATACCCCACATGTGTAATGTAAGATCGTACCGTAAACTTCATACATATACATAAATACAAATCTTTTTTAAACATATTAATTTAATTCTCTATTTAAAGTTTTAAACATAAATTAATAGCAAACACGCTCCTGATTAAAATTTATCATCCTTAGACTTGTGATAAACTTTAAATTAAACTCACAAACCCATCTAGATTCATTAAAATTACCTTAATAACAACAAAATTAATTTATTAGTGCTAAAAAACTATCAATAAATCTCTGAGATAAAATATTCATATAAAACATTAAAAACATTAAAAAGAAAAAAAAATATATACAATTTTTAACTTCACCTAGAAATATATATGTGTATATGAATACAAATATACAATTATACAAATATATTAATAAAATCTAAGAGAGAAAGAAAAAGGACAGAATTGCTATAAATGCTTGCATTACCTACATATATTCTAACATGTTATACCCAATCCACATATACGTGGTTGTGTTCATTTATATCAAAAACAACAATACTGAATGGGGATGCTATAGATCTTTCGAGTTTCTGAATCCAAAATGTTTCTTGTTTTCTTAAGCTGATAAGTCTATTACTACAATTATTTGGTATCCAGTCAATAACCTGTATTTTTAAACATCTTTAAAAATACAAGCTGTTCCAATCAGCCAATAGAATGTGAGCTCAATCCTATTGGCTGATTGGATCAGCCAATAGGATTAAAGCTCAATCCTATTGGCTGATCGCATCAGCCAATATAATTTTTTCACCTTTAATTCCGATTGGCTGATAGAATTCTATCAGCCAATCGGAATTCAAGTTACGCCATCTTGGATGACATCATTTAAAGGAACCTTCATTCTTCGTTAGACGTCGGAAGAAGAGGATGCTCCGCTCCGGATGTTTTGAAGATGGACCCGCTCCGCTCTGGATGGATTAAGATAGAAGATGCCGTCTGGATGAAGACTTCTGCCCATCTGGAGGACCACTTCTGCCGGCTTGGATGAAGACTTCTCCCAGCTTCGTTGAGGACTTCTTGCCGCTTCATTGAGGATTTCTCCTGGCTTCGTTGAGGATGGATGTCTGCTCTTCAAAACTGTAAGTGGATCTTTGGGGGTTAGTATTAGGTTTTTTTTAAGGGTTTATTGGGTGGGTTTTATTTTTAGGTTAGGGTTTGGGCAGCAATAGAGCTAAATGCAATTTTAAGGGCAATGCCCATCCAAATGCCCTTTTCAGGGCAATGGGGAGCTCAGGTTTTTTGTATTTTATTTGGGGGGTTTGGTTGTGTGGGTGTTGGATTTTACTATTATGGGGTTGTTTGTATTTTTTTTTTTTTACAGGCAAAATAGCTGATTTCTTTGGGGAAATGCCCCGCAAAAGGCCCTTTTAATGGCTATTGGTAGTTTAATTTAGGCTAAGGTTTTTTTTTTATGTTGGGGGGGCTTTTTTTATTTTGATAGGACTATTAGATTAGGTGTAATTAGTTTAAATATCTGATAATTAGTTTTTTATTTTGTGTAATTTAGTGGTTTTTTTTTGTAATTTAGGTAATTGTATTTAATTAATGTAATTTATTTAATTATAGTGTTAGGTGTTAGTGTAACTCAGGTAAGGTTTTATTTTACAGATAAATTTGTATTTATTTTAACTAGGTAGCTGTTTGTGATGCGGGAGGGGGTTGGTTTAGGGGTTAATATGTTTATTATAGTGGCGGCGACGTTGGGGGCGGCATATTAGGTGTTAATAAGTGTAGGTAGGTTGCAGCGACATTGGGGGCTGGGGATTAGGGGTTAATAAATATAATGTAGGTGTTGGAGATGTAGGGGGCGGCAGATTAGGGGTTAATAAGTATAATGTAGGTGTCGGCGATGTCGGGGGCGGCAGATTAAGAGTTAATAAGTATAATGTAGGTGTCAGCGATGTCAGGGGTGGCAGATTAGGGGTTAATAAGTGTAAGATTAGGGATGTTTAGACTCAGGGTTTATGTTAGGGTGTTAGGTGTAAACATAAATTTAGTTTCCCCATAGGAATCAATGGGGCTGCGTTACGGAGCTTTACGCTGCTTTTTTGCAGGTGTTAGACTTTTTTTTAGCCGGCTCCCCCATTGATGTCTATGGGGAAATTGTGCACGAGCACCTACAACCAGTTCACCGCTGACTTAAGCAGCGCTGGTATTGGAGTGCGGTATTGAGCACAATTTTGCTCTACGCTCACTTCTTGCCTAATAAGGCTGGGTTTAGGAAAACCTGTAATACCAGCGCTGTAGGTAACTGAGCGGTGACAGTAACATGCAAGTTAGCACCGCACCCCTCTTACCGCAAAACTCGTAATCTAGCCGCTAGTTTTCATAAGTCTTCTCAATATTATTTGACATTTTGTCGTTTGTTAGCCTTTTTATCCTTTTGTTTTAGGGGCTTATACAATAATATCTATCAAATCTTATAAAATGTATCCAGATACTATTTCAAAAGTTAATTTATTTGGGCTAGATTACAAGTGGAGCGCTATTTTATGCTCCTCCTCTCATGTTAACTTTGCAAGATGGATGATTTTTGCATGTGTTGGGTTGCACTCATATTACAATTTGAAAGTAAACAGTTACCATGCAAGCGAAAACCCTAGGAACGCAAAAATTGAATCTTCGAATATCGCAACTGTAATAACGTATTTTTCCATAGACTTCAATAGAGAGAACAAACTACAAAAAACGTAACACCCATACTCGCATGGTAACCCAATCTAGTTTATTAAAGAGCGCTAAACCCCACATGAATTATGAATATTTTACATTCCAATATTCTTCACATAGAATATATATATACATACATACATTCACATATTTAGTTGTGTATACATGCATATATATGGTAAAGCCCTTTGCAGACTTTTTTATATACCATATATCTTTGAGCCCTTATAACTTTTTTATTATTTTTTTTATTATGTTTTACCTTTAACAACCTTAACCATGTGGAAAGAAATGCCTTAAAATAATTGACTGAGGATTACAATATTATCATCCGGGAGGCTGATAAGGGCAGTGCTTTTGTGTTACTAAACTACAGCGATTACAGGACAGAGATTCTAACACAACTAGGTGATATACATACGTATAAGAAACTGCCATCGGATCCATTGACCAGGTACAAGAATCAAATAGATACCTTCCTATTGGAACAGTTCAACATGGATATTTTAAAAAAAACTACATTGGATTAATTGACTGTCACATATCCCCGGGTCCCAATACTTTATACATTGCCAAAAATACACAACAGACTGACCAATCCACCTGGCAGGCCGATTGTGTCAGCAATAGGCTCTCTGCAACAGCCGGTTGCCAAGTTTGTCGATTCATTGCCACTGGTGAGGCAAAGGGACAGTTTTCTACAGGTCTCCTTAATGTTTCTTGAAATGATTTTGGAAATCGAATGTGGAGAAGGGGACTTACTTGTGATACTAGATGTCCCCAGCTTATATACAGTTATACCTCATGTGGAGGGCATATCAGCAACCAGGCACCATTTGCTTAAATACCCATATGTGGGTCCTCTGGTGGATGTGCTCATCTACCTCTTGGAATTCTGTCTGAAAACCAACTATTTCAAATTCGAAAATCAGTTTTACCTTCAGCTACAAGGCACTGCAATGGGGTCAAATGTGGCCCCATCATATGCCAACCTGTACATGGCTGCATTTGAAACAACAGGCACTGATCTATTTAAGGACCCACATATCAGGTTCTACAAGCGATTTTTTTTAAACCAGCTGCTGGGTAAATTTTACCTTTTTTGTGTAATTTTAGTATACTTAAGGTTTTTGCTTTTGGGAAATATGTATACATTATTGTGATGGAATTGAAAATGTGAGACAGTTTAGGTTTGCTAAATAAAATATGTAATTTTGGAAAAATGCTTTAAAATACAATGCTTGAGCAGTTTTGTGGGCTCTGCCAGCTACAGGTACAAAACATGACACATGGTACATGATATTCTTATTTAGCCATTTTTTAAATTTACTTTCACTACTATTCAATGTGTGTAGATAGGTGCAAAATGTATGGGGCTAAATTAAGTATGTCGCATGATAAATTAAGGATGGCGTTTTTTTGGTTCTACCATCAAAATTTGGTTCTAAAAACACTGGTTGGTCAGGCCTGAGAAACCACGCCAACACTTGCGGTGGCAGTCTTCAGTGTATTATATTAAACAAAAGGGACTGCCCCTGTAAATTGCTAGAAGTCTCTCATAGAATGCAATGGAGTTTGCTGGAAAGGGAAACTAGAGAGAGAGTAAAGTTAGCAGTGAACAAAAAATTAAATCCTGCAGCCAATGCAAATTCAATTGCTCTGCTTGCAACATATATTATCTTACAATAACCTCTATTTTCATATTAGGCATGCGCATTCGTACAATTTGGAAGCAAACAAATGCCGAAAATAGCGGCTGCCAGTAGTATTCTGCTATTTTTGGAGCTGGATTTCTTGTTGTGAAAGTGCAAAACAATAGCATCTGGATTTGCAAAGATCTTAGTGTGTTTCACTTTCAGAAGAAAAAATCCAGCTCCAAAAAAAGCTAAATTTTTATGCCCCCTTCTATATTTGTTTGCTTCCGAATAGTCTGAATGAACATGCCTATTTCATAAACACCTGTCTTTCTATTAGGGTAATAAGTGTTTTGTGTATTTTGACACAATCTTGGCACCTTCAAGTTTGCATGAAAAACCAGCAAGCTCTGCAAGGAGAAAATGTTTACAGAATAGCCAGACCTAGAGCAGAGATTTCAACTACGCCCATGGAATGAATGCCCCTGTTCAGCTCATTAGCAAAGGTCCGGGAAACTAATTTTACAATAAGGAAATTATATGATTTTCAAATTATAAATAAAATTCTACAGCATTTTTGAAAGTGCAGTGTAGTTTAATTACGATTTCTACAGTGCAATTTAAATTATTTTCGGCTAGATTACGAGTTTTGTCGGTAAAGCCGTGCGATGCTAACGCTCAGTTTCAGCTCACCGCTCACCTACAGACAACGCTGGTATTATGGGTTTTTTTAAGCCGCAAAAAAGTGAGCGGAGAGCAAAATTTAGCTCCACATCTCACCTCAATACCAGCGCTGCTTACGGTAACGGTGATTTCCCCATAGGAATCAATGGGGGAGAGCCGGCTGAAAAAAAAAACTAACACCTGCAAAAAAGCAGCATTCAGCTCCTAACGCAGCCCCATTAATTCCTATGGGGAAAGTAAATTTATGTCTACATCTAACACCCTAACATGAACCCCGAGTCTAAACACCCCTAATCTTACACTTATTAAGTTAACACTTATTAACCCCTAATCTGACGTCCCCGACATCATCGCCACCTGCATTATATTATTAACCCCTAATCTGCCCTTCCGGACACCGCCGCCACCTACATTATAGTTATGAACCCCTAATCTGCTGCCCCCAACATCGCCGAACCCTACATTATATTTATTAATCCCTAATCTGCCGCCCCAATGTCGTCGCAAACCTACCTATAATTATTAACCCCTAATCTGCCACCGCCAACATCGCCGCCACTATAATAAAGTTATTAACCCCTAAATCTAAGTCTAACCCTAACCCTAACACCCCCCTAACATAAATATAATTTAAATAAATCTAAATAAAATTACTATTATTTAAAACTAAATACTTACCTATAAAATAAACCCTAAAATAGTTACAATATAACTAATAGTTACATTGTAGCCATTTTAGGGTTTATTTTTATTTTACAGGCAAGTTTGTATTTATTTTAACTAGGTTAAATAGTTATTAAATAGTTATTAACTATTTAATAGCTACCTAGTTAAAATAAATACAAAATTACCTGTAAAATAAACCCTAACCTAAGTTACAATTACACCTAACACTACACTATAATTAAATTAATTACCTAAACTAACTACAATTAATTACAATTAAATTAAATAAACTAAGGTACGAAAAAAAACAATTATAGAAAATAATAAAATAATTACAAGAATTTTAAACTAATTACAGCTAATCTAATCCCCCTAGTAAAATAAAAAACACCCCCAAAATAGAAAAATCCCTACCCTATACTAAATTACAAATAGCCCTGAAAAGGGCCTTTTGCGGGGCATTGCCCCAAAGTAATCAGCTCTTTTACCTGTAAAAAAAAATACAATACCCCCCCCAACATTAAAATCCACCACCCACACACCCAACCCTACTCTAAAACCCACCATATCCCCCCTTAATGAAATCTAACAATAACCCTTTGAAGATCACCCTACCTTGAGATGTCTTCACCCAACCGGGCAGAAGTCCTCAACGAAGCCGGACGAAGTGGTCCTCCAGACGGGCAGAAGTCTTCATCCGATCCGGGCAGAAGAGGACCTCCAGACGGGCAAAAGTCTTCTTCCCGGCGGCATCTTCTATCTTCATCCATCCGGAGTGGAGCGGGTCCATCTTCAAGCCATCCGAAGGGGAGCATCCTCTTCCATCCAACAACTAACACTAAATGACGGTACATTTAAGTGACGTCATCCAAGATGGCATCCCTTCAATTCCGATTGGCTGATAGAATTCTATCAGCCAATCGAAATTAAGGTAGAAAAAATCCTATTGGGTGATGCAATCAGCCAATAGGATTGAGCTTGCATTCTATTGGCTGATTGGAACAGCCAATAGAATGCAAGCTCAATCTTATTGGCTGATTGGATCAGACCATAGGATTTTTTCTACCTTAATTTCCGATTGGCTGATCTTGGATGACGTCACTTAAAGGTGCCGTCATTTAATGTTAGTCGTCAGATGGCTTGAAGATGGACCCGCTCATTTTCTGTATATAAGGTATAAGTCTACTTTGTTCAAGACCCTGTGAGAGTATTGCTCCATTTGTCTAATAAATTGTGTGATGGATAAGACCTGCAAAACGGAGGGGGGGTTCTCTGTTATTCCAAGATCTGGCTATGGCTAGTTTAGTAGCCATGAAAAGATAGATCGTCAGAGCTTCTGTTGTAGGACTTAAATTTGGCGTTTACATATGTAGTAAGGATACCTCCGGGAGGAATAAGGGCCTAATGTCGAGTTTGTGGAGGACATCATAAAGCTCCATGCACAGTGGTTGTATTTTGGGGCAGGACCACCATATATATAAAGCTGTACTTGTGCTATTGCACTGCCTCCAGCACTTGGGGGAATGTGTATTGTAGAATTAGCGCAAGGTATTTGGATTCAAGGGCCATCTAACCAGGATTTTGTAAAATAGTTCCCATAAGGTGGCAGAGTGGAGGAGTTTTTTGGTTACAGAAATTCGATTATTCCAAGTACCAATGTCAGCCATAAAACCTATCTCCCTTTCCCATGCTTGGTGTTGCGGTATTTTGTGCTGTGTATGAGAGTTAATGAGTAAGTTATAGTGAAGAGATAGGGAGTGTTTGATGTTATGAGCCTGAGTCCATTTATTTTCCCATTGTGATGGGGATCTAAGTGCTTGTTTAGTATATATTCATGAGCGTAACCAATAACTCAACTGAAATGCTTCAAATCGTAGGCAAGAGGGGAGTTCGAATTTAATGCAGTACTTAGAGTGGGGGATCCAAGTATGATGCGCATAGAAATCCGTTACAAAGTGAATCTGTAGGTTCTGCCAAAGTTCCGGATAAGAGTCTGGGAGACAGTATAAAGCGCTAGCTAGAGTAAGGGCCGGGGATAGGTGGGGGCTTTATCCGGAGTATGCCTGATTTGATCCCAAAACTGAAAGGTATCCTGTAGAATGGGGTGTATTTTGTTGAGATCCTGTCTATGGTGGGAAGGTATCCAAAGAAGATCGGGGGGAGAGAGGTGCTATGGAAGGAGGGAGGCCTCAATGAGGTACCAGCCTGGAGATTGTTCCATATTGTTCCAGCTAAGAAGGTGCGATAACTTAGTGGCATTGTAATAAAGGATAAGGTTTGGAAGAGCTAAGTCTCTCTGGGCAATTGGCCTCTATAAGGTATGTCTGGATGTCCTGGGCCGTTTATCTTTCCAGACATATGTAGTGATTAAGCTCTGTAGTCTGTTAAGAATGGGTCTGGGGATTTTATATGGGATGCACCTAAATAAATAGGTTATCTTGGGCAGGAATGACATCTTGATTGCCGCTATTCTTCCCGTCCAGGAGATCTCTCTAAATTCCCATGTATTAAGCAATTTATGGAATTCTGGTAACCTGTCTGTATAGTCTTTTGAGATAGTGATTGTGGGTAAATATACCTCTAGGACTTTAATTGAGTTTAAATTACATCAAAATTTATATGATCTCTGGAGATCGGAGAGGTCTTGGGCTGGTATATTTATGGGTAAAGCTTCCGTCTTAGTAATATTGAGTTTATAGTAACTCATCATACTAAAAGTTTTAAGGGTATTAAATACTGCAGGTAAGGACTCTTTGGGGGATGTCAAGAAAAGAGTAACCTCATCCCTGTATAGAGAGATTTTATGGGATTGATTACCCATGAATATGCCTCTAGTATAAGGGTCTAGTCTGATGGTCTGAGCAAGGGATTCAATAGCTAGGGCAAATAGGAGGGGAAACAGTGGGCAGCCTTGCCTAGTGCCATTAGATATGCTGAAAATGGTAGACTGAAAGCCCACTTCTCTGATTTTAACTGTAGGGTGCATGTACAAAGCTTGCATGGCTTGGATAAATAAGTTTGGGATTCTGAAGTTTCTCATAGTCTCCCAGAGATATTCCCATCTGACCCTATCAAATGTCTTTTCTGCATCCAGTGACAGGGCCAGAAAGGGGGTTCCCCCATCTAGAAGCTACAGAGAGGACATCCAGAATACATCTGGTAGTGTCTGGTCCCTCTCTATGTGGGATGAAGCCCACTTGATCCGTGTGAACTAAAGATAGGATAACCTTCAAAAGTCTGTTAGCTAATAATTTAGCATATAATTTTATATCTAAATTGAGTAAAGATATTGGGCAGTAACTACTACAGCTTTCTGTGGGGTTTTCTGGTTTCAAGATCGTTACAATAGTAGCTTCTAGAAATTCTGTACGAAAGGAACCCCTCTTCATCACTTATTGGAACATTCTGGATAAAATGGGAGCCAATAGGGGCTGAAAGGTTTTATAGAACCTCGATGTATTCCTCTCTGGGCCCAGTGATTTACCCAATTTCAGGGATTTAATGACCTTCTGGACTTCTTCTAAACTAAGGCTGTTAGGGCGGAAGTGTTTTCATTTTCTAATCTAGGGAGTTTCAAGTCATTAAGGAATTCAGAGATTTCTTCTGAGGAGGGCGGGTGGATAGTTAGGTCAAACTCTATGTTATAAAATGCCTGGTAGAAGTGCTTGAACGTGTCTCCTATGTCTGTAGGGGAATATACCAGATTTCCATGATCTTTTTTGATAGATAGGATTTTGGATTGAGCTGTGCGGTGTCTGCGTTTCTGCACTAATAGAATGGAGGCTTTATTGCCTTGATGGTAGTAAACTCTCTTGAATTTTTCTAACATTGCGTGAGGTTTGGGAATTTTAATTTATACTGAGAAATTCCGATATCTTTTTTTGGAGTTCAGGTCTCAAGGTAGGGTCCGTAAGAATCCAATCTTGTAGGCACCAGGAGGGAGGGGAAGTATCTGTTATGAGTGGGCCAAGTAAGAGGTTCAGGGCGTCATGATCTGACCAGGATATAGAAGAAATTTTTATGTATGAGATATTGTCTAAGAGCCAGGGGTATCCAGGGTATAATCCCATGTAAGATTGAATCCCCCCCCCCCATGATCAATTCTCCCTGTTTCACGGCTGACTCCGATCCAAGGAGTTTCCAAAGAAAACATATTTGGTTAGAATTAGGGGCATAGATGTTCACTAAAGTAACCAGTTGGCTGTTTACTTTACAAACAAGTAAAATAAATTGAGCTTCAGGATCAGATTCCACATGTATGGGATCATATGTAATATTTTTGCTGAGAAAAATAGCTACACCTCTGGATTTAGATTTGAAAGAGGCTTCAATGACTATAGGGTATTTTTTAGAGGTGCATGGGATACCTAAGGTGGTGGTCCAGTGGGTCTATTGGATGAAGGCTTCATCTGTTTTGGTCTTCTGTAAGTGATTAAAGAGTAGGCTGCGTTTAGTGGGGGAATTGAGTCCTTGTGCATTTAGCGAAAGGAGGCGTAATCCTTCCATGTTAGGGAGAGAGAAAGGGGAAGCGAGGGGATACTAAATAAGGAGGGAGGAGAAAGAGAGAAAAGATAAAAAAAGGGGGGCTCCTCTTCCTGGGTCCTTAAAATGTCAAGGGGGTGAGATGTGGGCATTCAAGTAAGAAACTACTGATGTAATAAGGGATAGATTTAACTATGTCGTAAATGATGAGAGAGAATGTGAAATGATTAGCGGTCAGGAGCCGCTTTAATTAAAAGGAGGGTCAAGAACCATGTGGGGGGGGCGGAGATATAATGAACTAACCTGTAGAAGGTTAGATATTGTAAAATAGAGAAGAGCAGTCAGGTGATAAAGGGTGCTCAAAGCAGATTCTAAGTGTAATCTGTGGTGAGTGAGGGGGCGATAAGGGGTACCGGAGAGGGTGGTTTCCCTCCAGAAAGGCAATGGTGTTATATGAGGTTAAGGAAGTCTGGAGTGTAGAACCGATTTGGGAGTTATCTTTAACCCATGAACGGGTAAAGTAGACAAATGTGAGAGATCCGTAGATCAGTTAGAGCTAAAGCATATATGGGAGTAATTAAGTAGTTAAGACCATTACCTGGAACCTTTTCAAGTGTCTAAGTAGATATGTGAATCAAAGTTAGGTATCTATGTGGTGCGTTCGGTATTAAGTGGGCTATGTGTCAAGTGGGATTTAAAGGTAAAATGTGTCAATTTCCAAGACCCTAAACAGCTATGCTAACCAGTGTGAGTTGTCTGAGTATACAAGTAAACCTGTGGTGGCATAGAGATGTGGGTGGGAGCTCTACTAGGGGAGTGAGCATATGATCGTTAGAAGGTGTTAGGGCCCCCAATTTGTCTGAAAGTACAGTCTTTGGGGAGGGATGGAAGGTGCATATAAAAGTATCAATGTAATATAAGTATTATACATAACTCCAGCAGCCAACCTATAAATCTCGAGTAAAATTAACCTTCAGTATCATGAATAGGTGGGGGAGATGGGATGTGGGGAGTTATCCCAAACCAGCAGACCAAGGTGGGTGGAGTAAAAGTTATCCATTAGGAGGTGATGGTAGGGAATACATGTCATCAGGAATATAGTTAAAGCTAATTCTTACAGTGAAGGAAGAACGTGGGGAAGATTTAGTGCACACATCTTGGCTGCAAGTATAGCTAAGTGAAGGTCGAGTTAAGTAGGCGTTTGTAAACTATAATACAAGCCAATGATAAGGTATCTGCCCATGCTACTAGTTGTTGAGGGGATTGCATAAGGAGTAAAGGAACTTAGTCTCAAGCAAATCTGGTCTGCGGGTTTAGTATTAGGAGGTAAAAGGGTAACAATAAAACAATAACATATACATCTTAAACAACATCATGTTAACAGTGGAGTAATAAATGTTAACTATCATCTTGGTAAAACTAATGAGTCCAGTGGTGTTAGATGTAAGCCTCTTTATTATCTACCTCTATTGAAATAAGCCTTTAGGGGCTATTTCCATACATAAGCTAAAAATAGAATACATCTTAAAGAATATTAGATATTTTGTGTAGGGTTAGGGTTGCTGAGCCCCCAGGTTTATAGCATACTAAATGAAGACAATAAGAAATACATAAGAGCTATCGGGGGGGTAAGATATGTACCCATATGTGAGCTCCAAGTGTACCTGATAAGAGGTCTTCTCCATGCGAGGTGTATGCTGAGGAGTCCCTGGATGATGGAGCGGTCAAGGGGTAAGTTATGTACCCATACGTACGCTCATTTTTACAATGATTAGGGTACTAAGTCTAGTGAGGAGACGAAGACGTGAGGTCCTCCATGAAATTTTTCAGCTGGTTGAGGATCTACTTCGTAAGGAGTGGTTGCGAAAGTGATCAGGACCTGCAGAGCTATCCAAGGGTAAGCTATGTACCCGTATGTGAGCTCAGTCTACTCATGGTCTGAATAAGAGTCCTGTGGGAGGAGCAAACGTGTGAAGTTTTAGGTGCGGTCCTTCGGTTGTAGGCAGTCCTTTCTTTTGGCCTGTTGTGTAGTAGCCGGGTGTTGTAGTTGCTTTGGGGCCTTCTAGGAGCCTATGATTCAGATCTGAGGAGGAGGACAATCTGCGGGTATTAAGCAACTTCAAAGCCTTTTCTGGTGACAAGATCATATAGGAACAATCATCATGTTGCATGAAGATCTTCACAGGGAATCCCCATCTGTATTTCACATTATGTTGCCTTAGCACTTGCGTGAATTGTTGAAAAGTCCTTTTTTTGGCAAGGGTGTTGAGGTATAGGTCTGGAAAAATTTGTATTTTTTGGTATGACTCTTTGAAGAGTTTATTGGTAAAGGAGGCTCTCAAGATTTTCTCCTTAGTGGTGTACTAGTGTAGTTGTAGGATGATGTCCCTTGGAGTGTCAGAGGTCAAGTTGCAAGGGCAGTGGGCCCTGTGGGCTCTATCAATCAGGAGCTCTTGGGCTTGAGAGGATCCATGTAGTTATTTGAATAGTCTGTTTAGGTAATCTGAAAGCTCTGCTGTGTTAACATCTTACGAGATTCCTCTAATTCTCAGGTTGTTTCTGCGGGATCTATCTTCTAGATCTGCCAACTTAGTCTCCAAGTCGGAGATTTGCTCTGCAAGGTTCTGAGAATAGGAGAGTAGCTTGGTGTGATCTACTGTTAAATCTTAATGATTCCTCTCTAATGTTCCAGTGCGCTCACCTAGTGAGGAGATATCTCGCTTGAGTTCGCTGACGGATTGTTGGAGGTCCTGACAGAGGGAGGTATAGTGGGTGTCCATTTTATCAGGCAGAGCTTTAATGGAGTCTAAGAAGGTTGATTGTGATAGGGTGGAGCAGTCTTTACGTGTGTTACCTGACTTGGGATTTCTGCTGAAGAAGGCAGTGGAGTCCCTGAAGTCGTCATCTGAGACTTCTTTATCAGAGGTGTTTTTACTGTTAAAGTGATCTGTTAGAGTCCTTTTAGGGTTCTCCTGATGTTTTTGTTTTTTCTTCATAGCATGTGCCATGATTACCAATAGTGCACAATGTAGACCCAATGTCCTACTAGACAGCGTATGGCATATAGAAGAAAGCTGAGAGAATTAACTTCCTTATTAGGAATGGGAACTGGGGGGATCTGACCTTCACCCCCACTGTTAGGCCCCTAGCCTTGCATTGCTACTGTTATCTCACTATGGAGAAATTCTGAAATAATTTAGCGGCTCCAAGTAGGTAGACTATGTATCTAGTGAGTAATCAAAAGTAATATGGGGAGTTGTCAGAGCTCTCTGGTATGGAGATTTGAATGGGGCCCCTCTCCTGGGGAAGTGCCACCTATGAGCGAGATGGGAAAGGGAGAGTGGATATGACCTGCTTTAGGACCCTCTCCTCTCTTTCCCACAGCCCTACGGCTGTGGGAAAGGGAGGAGTGGGTCCGTGAAGAAGTGGAGATATGTTACCCAACAACAGGCTTAACGTGACTGTGAATACAGTTATAGTGCTTGGTATCCCTCTGGGAAGAGAAATGGAGCTCCTTTTGTTTTAAGTATAATATTCTTCCTGTCTAGAACCTTAGCGAAGTGAGTAAGGCACTGTGGTGTGGATATTTGAGGCTGAGGTATTTTAATGATAGGATAGAGATGGAGGTAGCTGAGTGTAGTATGGAGCTGTATGGCTATCAACACATCCTAGTGGAGAAGGGAGATAAGTATTGCACTACATGGTGATTCCCAGTTGTGAGAGAGGAACTAAGCCATCCAGGATCTTTTTAGAGGACTTAAGATATAGATTGTTCCTCTCCAGGATATAACCATTCAAATAGTTTCCTCAACAGGTAAAGGTATCAGGTCATATAAAGTTATCTTATTAACTGTGATATGTTATTATGCAATGGGGGGGCAGGTCGTAAGGTAATTAAGCCAAAAGCCTGTATTAGGAGAGCCTTCCGATCCCACTGAGATCCGAAAAGAGAGGATTTTTACTCTGTAATTCTCATGCATCGTGTGGGTGGCTGTAGATGATGCTCGATCACAGAATGTCCTGCTGCTATGTGGAGTGGCCTAGTAGAGGTGGGGGATCAAATATTGCAGCCCCTAGAAGATACATGATAATTGGTGGAGAAAGAGGCTATTGCTGCTATGCCGGGAGGTAACCCTGTGGGTCTAGCTAGGGGTGTGAGATAGGAGTGGCTTGAGGCACTGCTGTGTAGCTCTGTGTTCTGTGCCTTTTCAGCTTTGCTGTGCGATATGAAAAATGGCGGCTGTTCGTGCCAATTACCAGAGCCTTCCAGAACTAATGGATCTAGCCTTCTCTGCGATCCGGGGATCGATCTGTGTGGCAGTCAGGTCCTCCAGTGCAGTGGTGTTGTCGGTAGTGCGGTTCCGTGTCCATTTCTCCTGGGTAGGTGTGCGGTCCGCACCAGAGGTCCGTCGGCTAGGGCAGATGGGTCCAGGAGGCCGCCCACAGTGGTCTCCGCTTCTTTGGAGTTGCTGGTTCCTTGGGTCCAGGTAAGGAGAGATGTTACCGGGGCGGGTATGATCCGGTATGAGGGGAAGATTTTTCACCGGCCAAATGTGAAGTGCCAGGTCTTATGAGAGCCAGAGCTCCAGGGTTATGAAAAAAAAAAAAGAAACAGACCTATTTAGAGTAGATTCAGCCCCTTCGTAATGGTGACCGTGTTGCTGACCTTGAGGGGTCTGTGGTCTGATTTGGGAACTTCTTTATAGGAAAATAAAGTCTCATCTATCTGTACTATAAGCGGAGCTCCTATCTAGTGCAACCCGTCTGGATGGTGGTTAGCTTCGCACCCAACTTAAATCATTTTATTTCTGCATAATTTCAATATGAAATTTTCAATATTGTTTTTTCTTAATAAAAAAAGATCTTTGCAGCACAGCAAAATAAAAAAAGAAATAGTTTTCTTGCATATAAATGGGTACATAGCAAAATAATAAATAAAAAAAAGTGTCTCCAGCAGCAGAAAAAAAAAGTGAATTTTAATATTTTACAGTTTTTATATACAAATCTTACTGTACTGAGAAAAAAAAAAACTCTCTATGAAGCCCTTCTATGTGCCTCATCGCTGCTCCCATTTAAATGATGAGAACGGTGAGTTCTAGGCTAAAACATAATGCTGTCAGATTCAAACATAAATTATCCGCAATACTATTAGGGGCATTCACTGATCTCTCAAGACCCTCCATAATGAAACCTATATGCAACCCTTATCACTATTTTAGCTAGCATCCCAAACTTCATTATCACTGAAGACCCCAATACCAAATCCTCATTACCACTAACACTCCCTCCTAGCCCCATTGCTACTACCCTCCCCAATCCCACAATTTAACATTAGCATCTCAAGATCCATTGCCAATAGCATTCTCAGTCAGATTACCACTATTACCCTGTAAACACTCACAGAAAGAGAATCTGTGTACCTGTTGAAATCTGTGCTGCACAGAGATTGGTTCAACCTGCCATGCCTTGTGTGAGATCTCTTACTTGTCCTTCTTTGTGCATTTGTGGGAGATCGAGAATTACTTGCCATTAAATGAGCTTTAGAGGAATGATGGCAACTTCTAGAAGGGTCTCCTGTACCACCATATCAATGTGGTGATAAAGTCTGGTTATCAACCATTCATCTCCGACTTAATTGTCCTTCAAAGAAACTTGGCCCAATGTATATCAATCCTTTTTTTTATTACCAAGGTAATTAACCCTGTGACAGTAGTTCTTGTCTTACCTCCCTCATACAAACTCCATCCCACCTTCCATGTGTCATTAATAAAACCTTGGTCTCCACCAGTACCAACCTCCACAGATTTTTTTTGCATCTTTACCTATTTTGGTAAATGCTTCTCATTTCAGACTGAAGTATCTTGTGTCATGAAAGGGGTTTGGTCAAGAAGAAAGATCATGGGAGCCCGCTACAAACATACATGCTCCAACTCTCATTCAAAAATGTTACAGATTGCATCCATGAGCACTAGGAGGTGGAACGTTAGGGGGAGGCTATGTCATGGTATGACCCCAAACACTCGCAGAAAGAGAATCACTGTGCCTGTTGCAATCTTTGCTGCACAGAGATTGGTTTAACCTGACATGTCTTGCGTGAGATCTGTGTCTTTTCCATCTTTGTGCAGTCTTTAGGCTGAATAAAAAGGGAATGTAAGCTCCACTAAACTATGTGGCAAAAAGCAGGTATTGCAAGCCAGTAAAGATACAGGTGTTTTACTGTACATTTTAATCTCTCCCTGCTGAACCACTCCCAAAGGAAGAGTCAAAACCCAGCAACTCACTTTAATCAGTGTTTGGACATTGCTGCACTTGGTATCTGTGTTTCCTGACAATCTGTGTTTCCTTATACCCTATTTGGTTTCTGGATTCCTGACCCCTGGCTTGCTTTTTGGATAGCTCTATTGCCTTGCCCCTACCTGCTGTATTTGCTGATCAGGCTGATTAGATGTACTGACCCCTGGCTTGACTATTTGGACTGCTCAATTGGCTTGCCCTTACCTTCTGTGTTTGCTGATCAGACTGATTACTGATATTGACCCCTGGCTTGCTATTTGGACTGCTCTGACTGGCTACTTGTAAAACCATCTACTCTACCTCTGCACTTCGGGTTCCAGCATAACCAGAACAAGAGGTACGTTTACCTTTGACATACCCCCAGTCTTATTACTTCTACTATATACCAACCCATTACCAATCCTGCTTGCACCCCCAGTAGTGTACCTGGGATACTAGCAGTAGCTGAGCCAGCTGGGTTAGGGTTTATTGTCATAGTCAAAGTTACAATTAGGGTTACAAACATTTTCCACAAAACTCAATATTGTTTAGCTTAACTGAGATTCAAAATTAAAATGTAAAAACAGGTATTTTAATAGATTGTGGGGAATGGAGATAAGAAATAACTACAAACATCCCAGATAATTACTTAATCAAAAAAGTTAAAATTTAAAACTATAAATAAAATTTAATCACTTCACTTTATTCTCTGCTTCATACGCTGGAGACTTTTTACTTCATACTAACAATCCACTTCATCAGTGCAGCTTTTGATATAATCTCTTTGAAATATATCTTTCCACCCACATTACTTGTAATGCTTTATTAAAACCCTGTCTTTATTTAATGCACTATTGTGTTATGTAATATTCAATTAAGATTTGCTCTGAAAAAAGTGCATTAAATGTTAATATTGTTAAATTATTGCCAATATTTTATTGTTATTTGTTAAGCAGAAAAGCTTGCTGTTAAATATATTGGCTTAGATTACAAGTGGAGTGCTAAACTTTTAGAGCTGTTGAGTGCTAATGGTGCTCAATGTAAATAAATAATGCTTGTATGTTAGCACTGGTATTACAAGATAAAGTAAACATTTTGTGTGCATTTGAAAGACTCAGACGGGCTAACATCTGAAGGTCGTATATTGTGCATGCACTAAATACCTAGATACATATCCAAACTTTTATAGGGTGTGCTAAAAAAGCCTTCTCTCATTTTTGCTTGAGCGATAACGGGAAGGTGCACTAAAGTCAAAGGTGCGTTAAGAATACTTCAAATACCTATGTTCTTCCCTTAGACAGCTCGTGCCACCTCAACTGGCTGCATGGCCCAAGTATAATGTAACGCTCGTGGGAAACTCCTCTATCAGACCAAACTCTGCCAGTAGTCTTGTTATCCCGGCGTTGAGCCAGAATGGAGGGAATATCCCAGAGCAGAGAAAGATAAGGAAGGCGGCACTCACCACAGGCAAGACAGTCCCCATCGGCAACAGCAGAACAGTCCAAGGATGAACCACTATAATGGTCAGGCAGGCAGGGTTTGGCAACAGCAAAGCAGTCCAAGGATAAACCACTAGAATTTTCAGGCAGGCAGGATTTGGCAACAGTAAAGCAGTCCAAGGATAAACCACTAAAATGGTCAGGCAGGCAGAGTTTGGCAACAGTAAAGCAGTCCAGTAGATTGAGGGTTAGGGCATTTAGAGTAGTCAGACAGGCAGGTTCAGCAAAAGTAATTAATCCAGCAGTTAAGGGTTAAGGCAGGTAGAGTAGTCAGACAGGCAGGTTCAGCAACAGTAATCAATTGAGCAGTTTAAGGGTTAAGGCACGTAGAGTAGTCAGACAGGCAGGTTCAGCAACGGTATTTAGGCACTTAGAAAGAACAATCTGTCACACCCAGGAATATACAAAGTAACACCTATACTTGGGCAGTGACAGATCATTTGTGGCAAGTTTAAATAGGCACAGGATTTGCGCCACTGAGGTCTAACCGGTATCAGGAGCGTGCAGGGCTGACATAATCTGAGCCTGAAACTGCCCCTGGCAATGAGCAGGGAAGGAGACGCCGCACCCCTAGCAACGGCTAGAGTGGCACTGCGTGACATAGCCCCCCGCTCAAGGGTTCCCTCCTGGAACCAGAGTCGGCCTCAAAGGATGAGCAGCATGGAATCTGGAGACCAGAGATGGAGCATGCACATCACGGGCAGGAACCCAGGAATGATCTGCCACGGAGTAACACTTCCAATTAATTAGATAATGCAGTTGTATGTGCCTGTATCTGGAGTCTGGGATCTTAGCTACCTCATATTCGGGGTCACCATGGATCAGGAGCAGAGGAGGAGGAGCTCGGAGACGGGTATATCTATTCTTGATGTAAGGTTTAAGTAGTGAGATGTGGAAGACTGGATGTATGCATAGGGATTTTGGCAAGGCCGTTTTGTAGGCAACAGGAGTCTTTTCAGGACCTGGTGAGGGCCAATAAACCTAGGCCCCAATTTGTGACAGGGTTTACGTAGACAAATATGTCGAGTAGAGATCCAAACACATTCACCCACTGGAATGGCACGTAGAGAAGCCCTATGACGATCAGCAAACTTCTTATATCTAGAGACAGCTGAATGCAGCTGAGAGCGAATACGTTGCCAGTGAGTGGTGAGTTCAGTGACGTGTCAGTGTGTGGCAGGGACCCCAGTGGACTGAGCTGAAAGAGGGAAGACATGAGGTTGATACCCTGCTGCAGCTTGAAATGGAGAACATCGAAGAGAAGAGTGACAATGAGTCTTTCTTGCCAGCTCAGCTAGCGGTAGCAACTCAGACCAGTTGGTATGGCGAGCATTGACGAAGGCTCTAAGGTAGGCTTCAAGATCCTGGTTTGCTCTCTAAGGTAGTCCATTGGTCTGAGAATGGTAGCCAGACAACAAGGAAACAGTGGTTCCAATCAACTTACAAAAGGTTCTCCAGAAGGCAGAGATGAACTGTGGACCTCTGTCGGAAACAATATTCACAGAAATGCTGTGACGTTGTACCACATGCAAGAGAAAAAGGACTATAATTCTTGCACAGAAGGCAGTTTGGTTAGGGGTACAAAGTGAGCCAGTCTGGAAAAGCGGTCCACCACAACCCAGATAACTGTATGATGGTCGGAAGAAGGAAGGTCCACAATGAAGTCCATTGTTATGTGTGTCCATAGTTGTTTGGGAATGGACAATGGTTGAAGCAAGCCAGAAGGCAAAGATCAAGGAGTCTTGTTGGCAGCACAAATTGTGCAGACTTTCCCATAATCCTGAGCGTCAGACTTCATAGTAGGCCACCAAACATGTTGGAAAAGACGCTTGACAGTCCTAGTCAAACCAGGATGTCCTGAGAGTTTGCTATCCTGAGCCCAGGCAAGCACAGGGATACGCAGGTTCAGGGGTACAAAGAGGATATCGGAGGCCATAAGGGCACCAGGAGGTTTACTAGACTGAGCATGTTGCAATCTTTGCAGAAGGGTGGTATTGAGATGAGCAACCACACAGGAGGGGGGTATGATGTGTTCAATAGGAGCTTCTGAGGAATCACTTGAGTGAGGGAACTGATGGGAAAGGGCATCCCCCTTCTTGTTCTTGGTCCCAGGAAGATAGGAGACCACAAAGTTAAAATGGGAAAAGAACAAGGCCCACCTGGCCTGTCGAGGATTGAGTCAATGAGCAGGCTCTAGGTAAGTCAGATTCTTGTGGTCAGTGAGAATCTGAATAGGATTGGTGGTGCCCTCTAACCAATGGTGCCATTCAGTCAAGGCCATCTTAATGGCTAAGAGTTCACGATTACCCACATCATAGTTCCTCTCAGCAGGAGTAAAGAATTTAGATAAAAAGGCTACAGGGTGTGACTTGGAAGTGAAAGGGTCCCTTTTGGTAAGAACAGCTCCAGCCCCTATATCAGAGGCATCAAACTCTATAGTGAACTGTAGGTCAGGATCAGGATGGCAGAGCACAGTAGCTGAACAGAAAGCCTTTTTCAGAGAAGAGATAGCATTTATGGCCTCAGGAGGCCAATGTTTACAGTCTTTGTTCCGTTTTGTCAATTCAGTGAGAGGAGCGACTGTTTGAGAAAAGTTCTTCATAAACTTGCGGTAATAATTGGAGAATCCCAAGAACCTCTGAAATTCCTTTAAAGAGGTAGGTTAAGGCCATTCGATTACTGCGGTGAGTTTAGCAGGATCCATGGCAAAACCCTCCTTCGAGATGACACAACAAAGGAATTGGATCTGAACTTGATCAAACTCACACTTTTCTAGCTTGGCTACCAAAGAATTGTCTCTGAGATGAAAAACTACCTGTCTCACATGCCTATGATGCTCCTCTAAAATGGAAGAGAAAACAAGAATATCATCCAGATAAACGATGACAGTGTGGTTGAGGAGGTCATGGAAGACATTGTTGACAAATACCTGGAAGACTTCAGGGGCATTACACAGCCCACAGCCCGGCATTACAAGGTATTCGTAATGCCCAGATCTTGTGTTAAAGGCCGTCTTCCATTTGTGGCCTAGATAGATGTAAATCAGATTGTATGCCCCACGTAAGTCCAATTTGGTGAAAAAGCGAGCATCCTGGAGTGAGTCGTACAGTTCGGTGATAAACGGTATGGGATAGCGATTCTTGATGGTTATGTTGTTAAAGGCCCTGTAGTCAATGCAGGGTCTGAGCCCACCATCCTTCTTACTGACAAAAAAGAAGCCAGCCCCAGCAAGAGAGGAGGAAGGGTGAATTAAACCTTTAGCTAGGTTCTCTTGGATGTACTCCTCCATGTATTTGAAGGAAGTCCAAGGATGACAGGCTGTGCTGGGGAATGAATGACCTCAAACTGCAGCTGTTCAATGTGGAGGACTCCCACAGTCAGGGTCAGGAGTGCTGACTCAAAATAGATCATGCCCAAACCAAGGGGGGTGCCATCCAGGGTAGTTATTTTGAGACAATGTCTTTTCTGCAGAAGAGGCAAACCAGCTTGAATCATAAAACGGTGATCCAGGAAGTTTCCTGCTGCCCCTGAATCAATGAAGGCTTAAGTGTGGACAGTATTTTGAAGGAAGGTAAGGGTAACAGGTACCAGGATCCGAGAGGAGTTAGGGGATTTAGTTGAGATCATGCTTAGAGGTACTCCAGTGTTATCCCTTAAGCATTGTCTTTTCCCGGCCGAATGTCACAGTCCTTTAGTTCGTGGGTGCTAGATACATAATAAAAACATAGCCTCAGTCTCCTTCTTCTCTGCCTTTCAGACTCTGAAGGTTTGAAAGAGGAGATATCCATGGGTTCCTCTACTGAGGTAACTGGAGCTGCTGAAGGGGTAGCGGATGCTGCCGAAACTTGGCGAATAGGAGGACAAGAGGGAAGGACCCTCCTTGTTCTGTCTCTCTCGGCTTGTCATTCCTGAAAGCGAGGGTCCAGATTGATACAAAGCGCTATAAAGTCATCCAAAGAAGAAGGAATATCAGGATAAGTGAGTTAATCTTTGATGCGTTCATGGAGACCCCTCCTAAAGGCTGCCTTGAGCGCACTGCCATCCCAAGTGGTTTCAAGTGCCAAGGTGCGGAACTCGATGGCAAATTGTGCCACAGTTTTATTGCCCTGGCGGAGATCCAGGAGAGAATATTCCAAAGCAGAGGTACGGCCAGAAGTCCCAAACACAGAAGATAAAGCAGAAATTAACTCATCAGCATCATGCAAGAGTGTAGCGTTATGTTCCAAAAGGGGAGAGACCCAGGCTAGGGTCTTGTCCTTTAGCAAGGAAATGATAAAGGTGACCCTTGACTGGTGAGACTGAAAGGTGTGAAGATCATTGTGGAAGTGTAGGCTGCATTGGTTTAGAAAGCCCCTGCAATCAGTGGTACCTTCATACTTGTCAAGCAAGGGTATCCGGGGTATACTTCCAGAAGCAGAGGAAGAAGTCACAGTACTAGGAGTAGGGGCTGTTGGTTTAGTAACAGGAGTGGCATCCCTTGCTGCAACTAGTAAGGAGAGTCGAGAGCTAATAGCCTCATCTGGCTGCATGGCCCAAGTATAATGTAATGCTCGTGGGATACTCCTGTATCAGACCAAACTCGGCCAGTAGTCTTGTTATCCTGGCATCGAGCCAGAATGATAAGGAATATCCCATAGCAGAGAAAGTTAGTGAGATGAGGAAGGCGACACTCGCCACAGCCAGGACAGTCCCCAGCGGCAACAGCAGAGCAGTCCAAGAATGAACCACTAGAATGGTCAGGCAGGGTTTGGCAACAGAAAGCAGTCCAAGGATAAACCACTAGAATGGTCAGGCAGGCTGGGTTTGGCAAAAGTAAAGCAGTCCAAGGATAAACCACTAGAATGGTCAGGCAGGTAGGGTTTGGCAACAGTAAAGCAGTCCAGCAGATTGAGGGTTAAGGCAGGTAGAGTAGTCAGACAGGCAGGTTCAGAAAAAGTAATCAATCCAGCAGTTAAGGGTTAAGGCAGATAGAGTAGTCAGACAGGCAGGTTGAGCAACGGTATTTAGGCACTTAGAAAGAACGATCTGTCGCACTCAGGAGTACACAAAGTAACACCTATACTTGGGCAGTGACAGATCGTTTGTGGCATGTTTAAATAGGCGTATAATTCGTGCCACTGACGTTTGACCGGCATCAGGAGCGTGCAGCGATGACGTCAGCACTGCACGCATCTGAGCTGACACTGCCCCTGGCAACGAGCAGGGAAGGAGGTGTCGTGCCCCTAGCAACGGCTAGAGTGGCATGGTGTGACATGCATAAGCAGTTCTGGTGAACTGCTTGTGCAATGCCGCCCCCTGCAGATTCACAACCGCTAGCAGGGGGTGTCAATCAACCTGATTGTATCTGATTGGGTTGATTGCTGTCTGCTGCTCAGAGGTGGTGGACCAGTTAAGGAGCAGCGGTCTTAAGACTGATGCTTCTTAACTGCTGTTTCCAGCAAGCCTGAAGGCTCGTGCGGAAACAGATTTATTAGGCACCATACAGTGCTTAATAATTCGACCCCATAGTCTCCAAATGACAGAAGGCACCCACTGGATCTTAATCCAAAGAATAATTTCTTTAGTGTGAAGTTTCAGGGTCTCCCCTGTTCACAAACAAGCATAAAATACAAACAGATTTACTCACCCTTTATGAACACCTACAAAACTCCATTGCGACATTGCTGGCGGCGTCCCAGAAGTGGCCACGATCATGTGACTCACGTATCCTGCTTCCCGTTGCTGTGGCAACCGGACGCCTCACCAACAATTCCTAAGATTAAAAACAATAATACATATCGACATGTTTATTCAATATGGCAGTACATGATCTTTGGCAGATCGTTATTCTACCATACCTCTCTTATCCCTAATTGATGGGAACGTAACCATAGAATTGACATACTATGTAACCAATGTTTTGTAGCAAAATACTGGGAGTGAATACATATCATAAAGTTAACCTATGTATAAGATATTTATATTCAACGTTATGTGCATAAGTAGTGAAGTACTGGTAATATGTCAGCTATATGAGACCCACTGCTCCTCATTACAACATGTTCAGGGTATCTTGCTCATCTCTATAAGTATGGAGATATTCATGATTGGTACACTAGATACTTTAACTTTGTGTTAGCTAATGTATCTAAACATTTATACAATCCCTGGTATAGTATCTATAAGTACTTATTCGGATTTATATGAAACAGTGCCAATCCAGGTGTACAGTAAGTCCCTGTGGGGTCATAGTACCCAGGGTGTGGCTCCACCTTGATTCTCGTTGGAGTAGTAGTTTTGCTCTCCTCCTCTTCTTGGTAGGGGTGGCACATGGTCAAATATTATGTACTTTAAATCCTTGACACTGTGCTTGGCCTGGGCAAAGTGCCTTGCCACAGGTTGTTCTTGTCAGGCTTGTCAGGCTTGTCAGGAATTAGTGAATATATTAATAATATTCTTAATACCTTATATATATATAGGTCCCCACTCAGTCTCACACCAAACCTCGGGTATTTTTTTTTTTTTTTTTTAAACTTTATTTTTGAAATTTTTTAAAGAGGAGCTTGGACAGCTCCACACAACATTATGCAATTACAATCATCATAAAGCTTAGTGTAAGCAACAGTATACAGTTTCAACAATATAGGTGAGTTAGTTTTGAGTCCGATAAGTTTGCTTCTTGAGCTGTGTGGCGTAGCCAATCCTCATATATAACCATAAAACATAAACAAGTACAACATTAAAACAACAATTAGTGGTTAATGTCGACCAAAGGGCGGGGTTGAGGCCTGAAGGCATCATATCATAGATTACATAAAGGTACCTGCCAACATCTGGTTATAGATTGACTTACAACAGTACATGTTTCTCCTCCTTTGGTCGTGCTCAATGTCCTCACTCAAGAAGTGGAAACCGAAATAGTGATTAGTACAATAACAGTGGTAATTAAACCTAATGAATCGAGTGTCCCTTCCATAGGAAAATGCATATGTCGCATATGTCGGCGGATGGGTGCAGTCACAGTCAGGGAGTTGCCTCGCCCGGGCTATAGTCTATATAATGTCAGTGTAATCCATCATGTTACTAAGTCAAGTCCCTGCAGGCACCAGCGACCATGTAGGTTTTCATTTAGGATGAATGCAGAATGTTGAAAGGGCTGTATTAGTTTTGTTCTTAGACCATCTGGCAGGTAAAGTAAATATGCCTCCCATTTAGTTATAAATGCCTTTACTCTAGCTTCACGGTCCCCCTGGGTGTCTGCATGTTCTATCAATAGCTGTTTGTATAATGCATGGGTAAGCTTTTTAAAAGGAGGTTCTCTAGTTCTGACCCAGTATTGTAGAATTAATTTCCTGGCCATCAGCACAACTAAGTTTAGAAATCTTTGATGGTTATGTGTTATGGAGGTGTCCTGGAAGAAGAGTACCTGTGCTGCTGTCAATTTTATGTTAGTTTTAAGTATCTTGGACAGCCAGAATGTAACCTTGCCCCAAAATCTCTGCACCTTGGGGCAGCCCCAAACCAGGTGTATCATATCTGGGGTGGGTATTGAACATTTGGGGCATTCATCTACAGCGTCTTTCACCCATTTCGATCTGATTTTGGGAGTTATGTATGCTTGATGTAGTAATTTTATTTGAGATTCACGTAGGTAAGAGGATAGTGTGGCTGTCCTGACTGCCAATATGCTGTGCGTGATATGGTCTTGTGTGACCTCCGGAATCCCCTGTCCCTGCCACTTGAGTGTAATACTCTGCATTGTTTGCGTCTCATTATGTGTCATTATGAGTTTATAAATGGGCGTGATAGAGTGTGTTCCCTGAGAGGCCAAAGTACAGAGAGTAACAATTTTGGGGACAGCTAAGGATGCTAGGCCCTCTGTTAATAGACTTTGAACATAATGTCGGCTCTGAAAGTAGGCAAACCTGTGTGCGCCAGGGAGATTATATTGTGCTTGTAGGTCTGGGAAAGGAATTATTTGATGCGTTGCGGGGTTAATCAGTTGTGCCACCATTGTTAATCCCTGACGTTCCCAGTCTTTAAAGACAGCAGTCGTGTATCCCGGTATGAAATTGGGGTTACCTTGAAGAGGTAGGTATTTACTAAATGTAAATGTCATCCCCCATGTTTTACAAAGCCTGGCCCACGCCCTCAGTGGATCTCTAAATAGTATGTTTTGCTTGATTTGTGGGGGAAGGGATGGTAGCGGGGTGTGTGGCAAAAAAGCAGGATGTGTGGGAGCTAGTAATTCTTTTTCCACTGGGTGACAGAAATAATCTGAGTGTGCCAACCAGTCCACAATCACCTTCACCAAGGATGCCCAGTTGTACCATTTAAGATTTGGGAGACCAAGTCCACCCGAACCGATTGGCATTGCTAAGTGTAATCTGTTAATCCTTGGCTTCCCATGTCGCCACACAAACGTGCCAAACAAGGTTGCCAATTCACTTAAATCTTTCTTTGTTAGCATGATAGGAAGCATCTGGAGGGGGAATAGCAGTTTTGGTAGGATAATCATTTTTAAAAGTTGGATTCTACCTGTGAGTGACAGTGGTAGGTTTCTCCAACCTTTCACTTGGTTTTGGGTGAGGGCTATTGTTTTGCCTATGTTTAGGTGGTATAATTTGTTAGTGTCGACGTGTAGATGGATCCCTAGGTATGTGAAGTGGCCTGCAGTTATTTTCAGGTCAATGTCTTGTAGTGGGATTTTTTGGGTATTGAGTAGCCATGTGAGTTCCGATTTATCTATATTTATTTTGTAGCCTGATATGGCACCAAATTTAGTTAATTTATGTAACAGTTTGGGTATATTGTTGTGAGGGTTAGGAACATATAGAAGAAGGTCGTCAGCGTAGAGTGATAAGTGTATGATTTGTCTATGAATTTTCAGGCCTTCGCTACTTTGGCGAATGTGACATGCCAAGGGTTCTATCGCCAAGTCAAAGAGCAACGGGGATAGGGGACACCCCTGTCTAGTCCACCTTTCCAGTAGGAATGAAGGGGATGTTTGGCCATTGACAATTACCGAAGCAGAGGGCGAGGTATACAATTGTTGGATTACATTGAGGAAGTTCCCAGATATGCCGAATTTTTCTAAGGAGGTGTAGAGGTGATCCCATTCTATTCTATCAAACGCCTTCTCAGCGACAATGGCGAGAAGGCATGCGTCTGTATTGGGTCTTTGAAAGTCATGGTAGTATGAGTTATTGTAGTGGGATATGACAGCTAGCGTTTTCCTGATGTTAATTACTGAGGTGCGGCGTTTGATGAAGCCAGTCTGATCTGGGTGTATTATGTCTGGGAGCATTTCCGCCAGCCTGTCCGCCAATATCTTTGTAAACAGTTTGTAGTCACTGTTGAGCAAAGAGATCGGCCTGTATGAGGAGGGAAGCGTGTGGTCTCTGTTTGGTTTAGGGATTATGCATATATTAGCGTCCGTAAATCTTGCGTCTGGTATTGATGTACCTTGTAAATAGCTAGTGTAGGTGTCGGCTAACACTGATGCTATATCTGGACTTAGAATCTTATAGTACTCTATTGGGAGTGAATCTGGACCTGCAGATTTCCCTAATTTTGAACTACCAATGGCGCGTATCACTTCTTGTACATGTATGGGGGCATTAAGACTGTCTTTTTGAGCTTCAGAAAGTCGAGGTACTGTAACGCTGCGCCAAAATGTGTGTTTGTCTTCTTCGTTTATGATCTGTTTAGTGTATAGAGATTTGTAATAATCTGTAAATACCTCCATTATGTCCTTGGTATTTGTCTTAAGGTGTGCTCCAGACTTAATTGCAGCTATGATGGATTTAGGCGTATGAAGTCTTACCAGATTTGCTAAGAGCTTGCCAGTTTTGTTGCCGTGGCGGTAAAACCTACCCTGTCTGTGCAGATTGAACTTGTGGTCAAGAATGTGCAAGTGTGTGTCTCTCTCTTTGTTGGCGTCATAGTATTTCTGGCGATTCGCTGCTGTAGGGTTAGTTAGATAGATGTTGTAGGCATTAGTTAGCTCTGAAAGGAGCTGTGTAGTGATTTTTTTTTAGACTGAAAATGGTGTGCTGTGTATGCAGTGATTTTACCTCTTATAACTGCCTTAGAGGCATGCCAAAACAGGTCAAGATTGTCCCTATGCTGTCCATTGTCAAAAGTATATTCCAGCCAAAACGCCTTCAGGTGTTGTCTAAAATCTGCATTAGTGTACAAGTAGGATGGGAACCTCCATGTCTTTTTAGTAGATTCAGTTCTAAAAGGCTGAAGCTTTATTCTTATGGGGGCGTGATCTGATATTGTGATTGGGAGAATAGATGTGTTTATTATGTTTGGAGTGATTTGCGAGGAAGTGAGGAAAAAGTCTATACGGGAGAGGGTGTGGTGCGTCTTAGAGACACACGTATAATCCCTTTGATCAGGGTGTTGAGATCTCCACAGATCCTGTAACCCCAGTCCATCTCTAAACATAGATATTATTTGTGTTTCATGTTTGTGTTTGGAATGTATTCCCCTCCCTGTTGTATTGGGTTGGGATGGGTCAAGAAACCTATCTAGCGGGTATGCCTGTGCCATGTTGAAGTCCCCCCCCCCCACTATTACTGGAGATTCCGAGTGTTGGGCTATGAGGGATTGCAAGGATGACCAGAAAAGTCGGTCAGAATGGTTTGGGCCATAAACGTTACATAATTGAAAAGTATGTGTGTCTATGTGAAGCGAAGTGAAAATGTAGCGACCCTGCTTGTCAATCTTTGTGTTGGAAAATGTTATGGGTAATTGCCACCCCACGCTTCCTCCCCTCAGATGGTGAGTATAGGATTTGCCCAACCTATCTAATTTTTAGTTTTTCATGTTCCTCCGCAGTGAGATGTGTCTCTTGCAATAGCGCAATGTCTACGTGCAGCGATTTTAGGTGTTGGAGAATTTTGCTTCGTTTGGCTGGGGATGTTATACCCCCTACATTCTAAGATATCACATTAAGTGTCCCAGTCATTTGAGTAGTCACTAAGGAGGTGGGCACAGCAGATCTGTTTGTTAGTGTGTAGGAGGGGGGCCCCAACATGTGTAGAACTCAGTGTGGGGTGTAATACAGAGAAGGACTTACGGACACCACTGGTGAATGGCAACAAGTGCAGTGTATTGGTCACAGGTCTAATTGTCAGTCTCCGGTTCACCCATCCGCCGAACACAGCCCACAAACTTCCTGCTAAAAAAGAAGAGAGGTTAATGCATATATCAATTCCTATGTGTATGAGAAGAAGGTATCCCTTAATTAGAGCATGTAAACCACCTGCTTCAGGAGTGAGAAAAGAGGAGAACAAACTAAATATAAAAACATAGTAAACATCAACAGTAATTTTAAATAACATGTCCCTTAGCGAACCAAGGGGTTCAGAGTTGTGGATGGTCATCCACAGGAGGGTCCATTCCTGAGATAAGAACATGTCCTGCAATGTGGTGGCCTGGAAAGTAGCAGCGGCCACATCAGGGAAGGCACCTGTTTCTAAGGCCTCCCTGTACTTGCAACAGTTGTCCTGTCTAGGACCCATCACTCCAAGTAGGTCTTAGATTGTCCAGTGGTAGGAGTTGGGTTATGTGTCAGCATGCGGTTTCTCAGCATCTAGGTAGGATTTTAGTTCTTTGGGGGAACGGAAGAACTTATCCCCTCTGGGGGTTTGTAGCCGGAGCTTAGCAGGATACAGAAGCGCCACTTGTCTGCCCTCTTTATACAATTGAGAACAGTAGGGTGCAAACTCTTTGCGCAACTTGGATACATCTGCAGAGAAGTCCTGGAATAGTAGCAGCTTTTTCCCCTCATATAGAACATCTGCATTATGTGATCTGTATGCCCTCAGCAAGGTTAGTTTTTCTTGATAATTTAAGCACTTAAAGATGACCTGCCGTGGTCTGGTGGAGGCTGTGGTAGAGAGTCCATTATCAGGGCCGATGCGGTGTGCTCTTTCCACATCCAGTGGAAGACGATCCGGATCTACACCCAGGAGCCTAGGGAAGGTTAAAGCTGTGAACTCCAGTAGGTCTTTATTTTTTATATGCTCTGGGATTCCGACTATGCGGAGGTTATTGCGTCTGCTCTGATTCTCAAGGTCGTCTACCTTGTCTTGTAAAGCTTGGTTTTGCCGTAACAGTTGCCTGAGAGAGGTGGAGGTGTCATTTTGGCGGTCTTCCATGTCTGAGATTCTCTGTTCCGCCTGGTTCATTCGTGTAGAAAATTGGCGCACCTCACTGGTCAGGGTGTCCATACCAGCTTGGAGGGATTCCATTTTAGGAAGAAAAAAAGGCTTTAATTCTTGCAGCAGGTTTGATGAATCACTTAATGTTAGGCGAGAGGTGTTTGGAGACGGTGGATTTTCCATCTGAGTCTCTGTATTATGTCTTTGTCTCCTGTCTGTGTGCTTGGCTTTTGCAGTCATCTTACCCTCCAATGTGTTGGATAGAGGTTTAAAGTATTGATCAACCTTCATAAGAAGTGCAGTAAGTAAGAGAAATATAGCAACAAAAGTTCAGATGAATGTTCAAAATTAGAGTTTAAGGCCCCCAGATGGCGTTGCTGTATTGCAATTGGGGGGAGAGGGGTTTGAGATGTATGCGAGACAGAGCCTGCAATTGTATGGGAGACTGTAGCAAGCCTATTTGACTGTGGTGTGATGCAAATAAAATGTTCTGCAGCTATCTCAAAGCTGGCATGGTGTGCTTCTTAATGCTGGGATGTGAAGCTTTGTTATTGTATCAAGCCTCAGGGACCTCAAAGTTCCAGTCAAATTGAAGTGTGCTACACTTTTTATTGGTTTAATCCAGGCAGGTAAGTAAAGACCCCACTCTCCCCCATATTGTCTCTGTAGTTCCCAGTATATACAGTTTATAAGGACCACTGAAACGATTAAGCCCTTTATGCCTTACCGGATTCTTATAGTCAGTGTCCAGTGTGCAGTTTCTGTGTGCTCAGCTTCCAGCATTACACCGCATACACCGTCTCTCCTGTGATCTCTCTCTCTACCGGAGCAACTTCTGGGCCCTGCTTGAGCCAGCACGCTTGTTAATGCTGAGGAGGCCCTTCCAAGATGGCGCCCGCGTGTGTGACAAGTTGCACAGCGTGGCGCAGTATAAAGTGCTTCTCGGGGCTAGGGCGATCTTCTGCCCTGCACGACTTCTTTTTAGCCAGTTGGGGTGTTTGGGGTAATAGCCCAACAAGGCAGCGTCGTGGGAGAGGCGGGTAGCAGCAAATTTAGTAAGTTTTTTAGAACTGAGTTACGGAGCTCCTCTTCCCTGCTGCCATCCGCCAGCTCCGCCTACCGGAAGTCCCTCCCAAACCTCGGGTATTAATGATAATGTAACACCCTAATTGTGCTCATGGATCTGAGGATGACCATATGAGGCTCAAAAGTAAGATTAAGAGGTTAAAGTAGAAGAGCGAGTTTTGAGGAAAAAAGGTCTTAAAAGGAAACAACACTGTTTGGACACAGTGAATAGAGAGAAGTATGTACACCAGTATATAAGATAGAGGGTAGGCAATATAGTATAGTATGCCAGGTAATATATGTATGAGTGTTTATAATTGTGAACCGTATCAAGTGTGGGAGAGAATCTTAAATGGATATGGGTGTACTTGATATAGGAAATATGCGGTGTAGTTAGTTCTCAAGTATATGAGGGCAATGTCCGTTTTGTAGATAATAGTAAGCAAGTCCGTTTTTGCAGATAATGTATGAGCAAAGTCCTTTTGCAAGAATTAGTTAGCAAAGTCCGTTTTGTAGATAATAGTATGCAAGTCCGTTTTTGCAGATAATGAATGAGCAACTTTTTGACAAAGTAAGGTTCATATCAATACAGCAACCGTATTATTCTTATAGTGGAATCACACATTTAGCAATCATTAGCCATGTATATTGCCCTTTAAAGATAGTAATGAAGAACTTACTAGCACTGAGAGAAATGTATCTGAAAATATTGTTTTAGGCTCAGATGTTACATTTAATTTTGAGGAACTTTGTGACATAGTCTCATTATGTGATTTACAACAAGGTGATTCTGGGGCTAATAAAGTAGAACAACAACCATTACAGGGTAAAAAAAAATTAGTAACTTCTACACAGTGCAGACGCAGAATGATATCATAGAGATTTTTCATTCAATTATTGAACAAGATCTGGTGAATCTGTCAAATAAGGTAGCTAAGAAATATAAATTTGGGGGGTAATTTGACAAAGAGAGAGATTGATGCCCTTAATAAAATAAAGAAAAACTCAGACTTAGTGATCCTTGATTCAGATAAAGGGGGATCGATAGTTATTTTAAATAAACAACAATATTTAGACGAATCATATAGACAAATTGGAGATATGGATACATATAAAAAGTTAACATTTAATCCTACATGTAAATTCCTGGGTGAATTACAACATATATTGTATAATGCAGTGGAGCACTCAGTCCTAACGAACAAGATGAGTGAATATATTTTTGTAAAACATCCAAGAATTCCAGTATTTAAATTTTTACCTAAAGTGCACAAGTGTTTAACCAACCCTCCGGGGCGCCCAATAATTTCTGCTATTGGGTCCCTGGGAGAGAGGCTGGGTGAGTGGGTAGATGCACAATTACAACCGGTGGTTCAGTCACTCCCTGGTTTTTTAAGAGATACGAAAGAACAAGAGTGGGAGACTGAAACAATGTTTGTAACTATAGATGTTGTATCCCTATATTCATGCATACCTCATGAATTGGGGATTACAGCTATGAACAGAATGCTTCATAAATATTCACATTTTTCAGAGGGATTAATTGAATTTATTATTGAAGCAACCAATTTTTTGCTTAATCACAATTATTTTGTGTTTAATGGGGAATTTTATATATAGAAAAGAGGTACAGCGATGGGGGCAAAGTTTGCCCCTTCGTATGCGAACCTCTATCTGGCAGACTTTGAGGAAAGAGCTGTATTTGGTTTTGACAATACATATAGAAAGAATATAACATTCTATATGAGGTATATCGACGATATGCTGCTCTTTAGGAAAGGTTATATGGTCGGTCTTGAGGGCTTTGTACAACATCTTAATAATAATGAAAGAAACTTAAAATTTACATTTAGTTTCTTGAAGGATTCTATTCCATATTTGGATGTTGAATTGAGCCACAGGAATGACTAAGTTGTCACAGAGGTTTATAGGAAAGATATATCAGGAAACACGATTCTTAGGGCAGATTCGTCTCATCCTTTCCATCTGAAGAGAGGAATACCGAAAGGTCAATATATAAGGTTGAGACGAAACTGCACTACTATAGAGAAATATTGGGAACATGCAAATTCTCTAACTGACAGGCTCTGTGAAAGAGGATATAATTTAAACATTCTGAATGATCTATCCACGAAAGTATCTAGTATGGACAGAGAGTCCTTGTTGAAAGAGGGTAGAAATAAGGTGAAAAATAAAGAGATAGGGTTCAAGAAAAGAGGAGTCAACTTTGTCACCACCTTTAGTAGACAATTTGGGGAGATACGCAACATTATCCAAAAGAGATTGTCCATTCTAGAACGTGACATAGATCTTAGAAATATTTCAAAAAGTTGTAACTTCATTTCACGAAAGTCTAGAATGATAGGTGACATTGTAAGAAAAAATGTTGCAGACAAAAAAGTAAACAGGAAACATAAAGAAACGTGGCTTACAACAAAACAGGGTTTTCATAGATGTGGTCATAAGCCCTGTAAAAGTTGTAGCTATGTGAAGACTGGGGACACTTTTGCTTCCACTTGCACAAAAAAGGAGTATAAGATACACAACTATATAAATTGTAACTCTTCTTTTGTAGTGTATTTTATAACTTGTAATTTGTGCAAGATGCAGTAAGTAGGGTTAACTTCCAGACTCCTCAAGGATAGGATTAGGGAGCACCTTCTGTCCCTCGAGGCTGAAATATCAAGAACGCCTGTGGCAAAGCATTTTGCCAAACATTGCTCAGAACTAAACATGTTCAGCTTCCAGGGTATAGAATGTGTCTCCCTAGGCCTTAGAGGTGGAGATAAATTCACTGCCCTAAGTAAACGTGAGGTTTTCTGGATACATACCCTGAAGACGGGACAACCTTTTGGTATGAATAAAATTAGTGATTTAAAGTTATTCATAGACAATACCTAGGTGAAAAACTTTTGCACAACAATTATAATTATGTGATAAATTGATTATACATTGTTTTTATAACTCATGAATTTACACATAAATAATTGTAAATGCCATAGATATTAAAAAACCTATGAATTAAAGGATTGGCAGTTATTTAAAAAAAAAAAAAAGGAATTAAACTTAGGTATAGAATCATATTCTAAGCATGGATGGTGCGATTAACAATGTCTATTTTTTATAGGACATTAAAAAGAAGTCCTTAGCGGTACAATAATACACTTATAAGCATTAGCTTAACTTTTATATAAAGTGGTAGAATAATATATATATATATATATCATAAAAAAACTTTTTTCATTTATATTTTTATACTTTAAATATAATTAAGTTCTTCTAGCACTTTATATGAAATGTATATAAACATAAGAAAGGAACAATCAGTGATTATATTTGTACATAACATAGAATAAATGCAAAGGAAGAGATAATAAAACTCATCAAGATCAAGGGCGCGATCCGATATACGGCATAGTTTTCGGCGCAAGTGAGGGAACCCGCGTCGCCCGCAGTTTCAGCTCGCAACTCGAGCTATCCAATATACAGTGCCGTCAGATGCTAAACTGGCGTAAGTCGGATAAACCAGCGATGTCCAGAAATTATATATATTAACTATATTAACCCTAATTATATTAGGGTTAATACAGTTAATATCGTTATTATATTATATATATTAAGTATTATAACCCTATCCAACTCTAACATCCCTAACTAAACTCTTATTAAAATAAATCTAATATTAATATTATTAATTAAAATATTCCTATTTAAATCTAAATACTTACCTATAAAATAAACCCTAAGATAGCTACAATATAATTAATAATTACATTGTAGCTATTTTAGGGTTTATATTTATTTTACAGGTAACTTGGTATTTATTTTAACTAGGTACAATAGCTATTAAATAGTTAATAACTATTTAATAGCTATTATACCTAGTTAAAATAATTAACAATTTACCTGTAAAATAAATATAAACCCTAACATAGATACAATGTAATTATTAATTATATTGTAGCTATCTCACCGCTAGATTTGGAGTTTTGTCGGTAACGACCCGAAAAACTAACGCCGGCTTTTTTCTGGCCGCACCATAAAAATAACTCTGGTATTGAGAGTCCACATAAAGGCTGCGTTAGGCTCCAAAAAAGGAGCGTAGAGCATTTTTAACGCAGCTTCAACTCTCAATACCAGAGTTGCTTACGCAAGCGGCCAGCCTCAAAAACGTGCTCGTGCACGATTCCCCCATAGGAAACAAAGGGGCTGTTTGAGCTGAAAAAACCCTAACACCTGCAAAAAAGCAGCGTTCAGCTCTTAACGCAGCCCCATTGTTTGCTATGGGGAAACACTTCCTACGTCTGCACCTAACACCCTAACATGTACCCCGAGTCTAAACACCCCTAACCTTACACTTATTAACCCCTAATCTGCCGCCCCCGCTATCGCTGACACCTGCATTTTATTTTTAACCCCTAATCTGCCGCTCCGTAAACCGCCGCTACTTACATTATCCCTATGTACCCCTAATCTGCTGCCCCTAACACAGCCGACCCCTATATTATATTTATTAACCCCTAATCTGCCCCCCACAACGTCGCAGCCAGCTACCTACAATAATTAACCCCTAATCTGCCGACCGCAAAGCGCCACCACCTACGTTATCCTTATGTACCCCTAATCTGCTGCCCCTAACACCGCCCACCCCTGTATTATATTTATTAACCCCTAATCTGCCCCCCACAACGTCGCCTCCACCTGCCTACACTTATTAACCCCTAATCTACCGACCGGAGCTCACCGCTATTCTAATAAATGTATTAACCCCTAAAGCTAAGTCTAACCCTAACACTAACACCCCCCTAAGTTAAATATAATTTACATCTAACGAAATTAATTAACTCTTATTAAATAAATTATTCCGATTTAAAGATAAATACTTACCTGTAAAATAAATCCTAATATAGCTACAATATAAATTATAATTATATTGTAGCTATTTTAGGATTAATATTTATTTTACAGGCAACTTTGTAATTATTTTAAACAGGTACAATAGCTATTAAATAGTTAAGAACTATTTAATAGCTAAAATAGTTAAAATAATTAAAAAATTACCTGTAAAATAAATACTAACCTAAGTTACAATTAAACCTAACACTACACTATCAATAAATTAATTAAATAAACTACCTACAATTACCTACAATTAACCTAACACTACACTATCAATAAATTAATTAAATACAATTCCTACAAATAAATACAATTAAATAAACTAGCTAAAGTCCAAAAAATAAAAAAGAACTAAGTTACAAAAAATAAAAAAATATTTACAAACATAAGAAAAATATTACAACAATTTTAAACTAATTACACCTACTCTAAGCCCCCTAATAAAACAACAAAGCCCCCCAAAATAAAAAATTTCCTTACCCTATTCTAAATTACTAAAGTTAAAAGCTCTTTTACCTTACCAGCCCTGAACAGGGCCCTTTGCGGGGCTTGCCCCAAGAAGTTCAGCTCTTTTGCCTGTAAAAAAAAACATACAATACCCCCCCCAACATTACAACCCACCACCCACATACCCCTAATCTAACCCAAACCCCCCTTAAATAAACCTAACACTAAGCCCCTGAAGATCTTCCTACCTTGTCTTCACCTCACCGGGTATCACCGATCGGTCCTGGCTCCGATATCTTCATCCAACCCAAGCGGGGGCTAGACATCCACTGAAGAAGTCCAGAAGAGGGTCCAAAGTCTTCATCCTATCTGGGAAGAAGAGGCGATCCGGACCGGCAACCATCTTGATCCAAGCGGCATCTTCTATCTTCATCCGATGACGACCGGCTCCATTCTGAAGACCTCCACAGCGGACCCATGTTCTTCCGGCGACGTCCAACTGAAGAATGACGGTTCCTTTAAATGATGTCATCCAAGATGGCGTCCCTCGAATTCCGATTGGCTGATAGGATTCTATCAGCCAATCGGAATTAAGGTAGGAATATTCTGATTGGCTGATGGAATCAGCCAATCAGAATCAAGTTCAATCCGATTGGCTGATCCAATCAGCCAATCAGATTGAGCTCGCATTCTATTGGCTGTTCCGATCAGATCGGGACCCAAGCCATTAGGACTAGCATAATAATAAAAATTCACTCAATTACAACTGATTGGTTATAAGTCACCATAAAAGATACTACAATTAACATTAATCGGCTATTTAGGAAGAATATGGAAACTGAAATCCACTTTTTCTTTTCTCTTTTTTTGTTTTTCTTTTATGTTAAAGATTTCTTTGCACATGTTATATATGTTTTTATCTATGAATCATATGTATTTAGTTTTTCATATATGAGAGAAAGTGTTAGCCGCTGTTGCACAGAGGACATTCTGTGAATGAAAAGCATCGCAAAATGTAATTGGCTGTATGGGCCGATCTTCAGCGGCTGAGTAACCATGTTAGTTTTGTGAATGAAAAGCTTTGCTAAATGTGATTGGCTGTAAAAACCAGCCTCTAGAGGTTAAGTAGCCATGTGTGTTAAGTGACTAATGTGACAATCTCACTGTTATGTTAAGGAAGGACCTTATAATAGGTTAGTATTGTATACTTTTTAACTTCACCTAGCAAAAAGTGTAAAATTGATAGGCACCTCTGTAAAAAGCAAATACTTCAATGTGAGAAGATAAATGTTTATGCACAATGTTAACCACTTGTTAAGTTGAGCAACACTTAGATAAGTGGATCTTATGAGGCTAAAGTTAACAAGTATGAAGACAATAACAACGTCTGATTTTAAAGTCTCTCCTGTTGTAGCTGCTTAGTAAGCATATGTATTCCTTAGAGATCTTAAACAACTTTAACCTTCACTGTCTGAGTCCACTTAGCAGTTTTGAATTGAAAAATTTCAGTATTTTATAAAGCAACTACTTGGTATGTTATTATCACCATTGACACAGACTTGAAATGAAGTAGAATACTTGCGGTTTTTTGCCTATACAGGATTGGAGTGGAATGGCAACAAAGTAACAGTTGTTTGATAAACTGTTTCCGATTCTTTCAGTAAGTTACCGTACATCCGATAGAGGAATCAGATTAGGAGCTGTTGTCACCCGGCGTCTGTGAGGAGTTGAATCACGGTCTTAAGGTGCAAACCCGGATCATCGGTCAGAGTAGAGCTGAGAGATGTGTGTGGTCTGACATTCGTTAGAGGCTTGGTCTGTTTGCTGGAGAATGGAGATGAGCGAAGGCTGAGCGTCTCAGCGTGGTGTGACGTCACTCTGCAGATTTCTCGAGCAGTGATGCGGTTCACACTGTTACAAGCTGTTAGCTCTGACCATGGAGAATGATAGATTCAACTAAGAGGCTATAGATTGGAAATAAGAGTCCAATAGCTTTTAATATTTAGTGGGGGATTGCATAAAAGGAATATACTTTATGCAATAGATAAGGCTTAAAAACTATAGAGTTTTGAGAACAGTGAACAGGGGATTCCCTAACATTCTACAATAATCAAGCAATGAAGCTTGAGAAAGGGTTTGCCTATATAGAGGTGTATGGGGGGTGCAGTTCTGAGATTAAAGGCACAGATTCATGGCTATACATGACACTAATCAGCTCTGAGGAAATGCCATGTGGGCGTGAAACGCGTCAGCTGTAAGTAGTGCTGTCTGTGTTGTGCCCTAATGTTGGACTTTTAACTGTTTATACGAATAAAGGTTATATTTTACTTTTGAAGTCCTGGATTTCCTGAAACTTCATTTTCCAGACACCCTGAACGCTGTCACCTGAAGATAATGAATGAGCAAAGTCCTTTTGCATGTATGGATGAATGTAGTCCGTTTTGTAAGTATTTATTAGTAAAGTCCTTTTGCATGTATGGATGAATGTAGTCCGTTTTGTAAGTATTTATTAGTAAAGTCCGTTTGCATGTATGGATGAATGTAGTCCGTTTTGCAAGACACAATTAGTCAGAGAATTTTGAATAAGCAAGGTCCTACCGTGTTCAGAGTGGCAGAGGAATGGAGGTTGTTTTCCTTGGGGAATCAGCTTGCAAAGATCCGTTGCACTGGGCCCAGCTTGAAGCCTGCTTACAGGTTAGAGGAGGTGGATGACGTCACAAGTCACAACGTTTGAGCCAGTGCAGACGGAGGTCCGGTGAGTAATACAGTAGCAGCTGAATTATATAGGAGAATAGAACACAATTTGTTAGTGTGAAGGAATCCTGTGGTATGTTAGGGAATGATCCCAATAGCAAACAGTTAATTCTGAATATACAAAGCAACAGAGTCTGAGATCTAGAAACAACAGATCACATTAGAACACCCTGTCAGATCAAATTACCTAGCAAGATGTGTTGTGAGGGAGGCCCTTAAATAGGGTGGAGTTCCAGAAATGAGCAGATTTAAAGGTACAGTGTCCGAAATGAGAATAATACAAGAGGTACTCCTGACAGTTCCGAGGTTACTTTTATCGATTGCAGCCCTAATGTGTGATATACCTTTAAGTTATATCCCTCCCATCTACTTCCTCTCCTTATTTAAGCTGCCTTTATTCACCTGTTAAACTGCCTGATTATTGAAGTGATTCTTGAAAATTGCTCCCTGCGTTTTTAGGTTTTAACTAAGATTTATTGCAGGTCTCCTTTATGCCTAAATAGCACTTTGCTATTTCACTATTTACCTAATCCTCTATTCAAGTTCTCCTCACGGACTCAACTGTGCAACGTACGTTTTCCAACCTCTACAACAAGCCTCTGTTATGCATTCAGAGACGCAAGATCGGATCAGCTGATAGTCGGATCTCTACACCGAAACCTGAAGTCAGTCACGCTCACACCCCCGGCTCAGTTTCACTTACAGGCCGCTCAGGTAACGCTCATACCTCCGGACATGTCACGGAACTGCCATCTCACAGACTAAGGTATTCGTGTTCCATCCTTTTGACTATTGACACTTGTAGATCGCTACTTACCTGTGAAACCTGAGTTGTTACAAATGACTGTCATTCCTTATGTGTATGCTAAATATCCAATACAATAGCTACAATATAAGTTGCTAACTCTGTAAATACTTTTATTGTGTGAAGAGGTGTGAACAATAGAAATCAACTATGATGAATGGGAACCAATTTAACTCTTAGAGGATTAACAATTTAAGTATTTGCACAGTACTCTTATTTTCTCTGAATATCATTTCCCAGCTGTTCAACCTATAATTGCCACTGAAAATCAGAAAAGCACTGCTATATTTCAGTGGTCGGTCTCTGGGGAAATATATATATTCCTTGCAACTACCACTTACCTAATAAATCAGCTCACAGTATATGTACTCAGTCAGCGTTTCATTGCTACTGAGACAAAATACAAAGGAGCAACAAACATCCTAATCTGTAAACAACAGACACTTACTTAAACACACATAGGAACATCAGGTGTGTTACATAATGGCAGAGTGATGGTTCATTATTTTAGTTCTTAGGTCATCTTCAGTTTTACCGACGTAAAAGAGACCACACACACAGTGTAGGAGATATACGACAAACTTGGTTGTGCAGGTATCCCTGTGCTTAATGGGGAAATTTCTTGTTGTGTATGGATAATTAAATGTTTTTCCAGTCATCAATCCTCCACAAGTGGTACATCTTAAGCAACATAAACAGCCAGGTTTAGTCTGTAAACAAGTATCCTTTTGATAGCAGTGTCTCGGATCAGTCTTGATCAATTGATCTCGAAGTGAGCATGCCCTTCAGTAGCTCACTCTAGGTGGTTCAGTAAACCTTTGTGGTAGATCTTTGTCTGACTCCAGTATAGATAAGTTTTTTTGCATGGTGTCTATAACCTCCCTTTTTCCCAGGGTAAAGGTTGCTATAAATGTCAAAACACAAACAGAAATATCCCCTTGCAGCACTCAGTACTGCTAATAACAAGTGAAGCTGTATTATCAAAGTGTTCCTTTGCTGGCACTAAGCATAGCCAGAAATTATCACAGCAATTAGTGTAGACATAAACACACGAGTATAAACAGTAAATAAAGAGAGTATGACTCACACTAAAATGATCCTCTCCTCCTGTGACCATTCATTTAGTGTCCCTTGTCTCCTGGAACAAAAGCTGCAGTCTGTTTTAGAAACAGAGCACCTTACCCAAATAATCCCGGCACACACAGCTTACCAGCTACTCCTTCAACTCACTCCTGTCCCCTGCTAACCGCCAATAGAATCCCTGTATTCCAAATCAGTGCACCCAATCCAAACAGAAAAAAAGGTGAGGCAGCGGGACAGTTAAAAATATAAAACATCACAATTTATTGAAAAAAGTATCACATTACATGTATAAAAAGCCGGTGTAGCAGAGGTCTTACGCGTTTCAGCTTACGCCTTCCTCATAGACCGTGCTACACTGGTTACAAACGGCTGTTCAAATAGACTTAATTAATTACATGTAAACCAGCACCTGTGCCCTTCATCATCATCAGAGTATAAGATTCCCGGACTCCCTTAAAGACACAAAGACCCTTAATGAACCTAATGCACTTCCTTGAAAGTACTCGAACCATCAATTATTATTATTAGTAGTAGATCAAGGTACCTCTATAGGTAATAGCGCAATATCAAATAGTACATATTAAATGCATGTTATTCACTGAAACATTTATAAATACATATAGTACTTGAAGTCCGTTACATACACAGTGTATAGATAGTAACTAATTTACTACATTATTTGGGAAACCGCTCATTATTATTGTCAGAAATTAGTTATTTATCTAGGATACAACTACCAAAGACTAACATGAATATGGTAAACAAAGTAAATTAAATACTTCATGTTTACATACAGAATGCTAGATAAATGCTCATGGTAAACCATTATATACTGGTAATGCAAAAAAGAGAAAAATATATACACAAGGATATTAAGAAGAGGGTAAACATGAGACATTACTTCCAGCAATTAATGAGGTCAGTCTGGATATTAAGACCTTCTGGTGCCCTAGTCCTCAACTTAAATATCAAGAAAGCCTCCCTGGTATGAAAATACGGTGGGCCTTAAATTTACTGGTGTACTAAATAAAGACCGGATAGAGTTTTTGGATCTGGTACTGTCTGAGGAAAGAAATAAGAGATTGACCGCATTACATAGGAAGCCCAAAGCTGGAAATAGCATAATACATTATAAAAGTATGCACCCTAAACATACACATTTTGGGATGTTGAATGGCGAGTATATGAGGCTTAAAAGAAATTTCGTACACAGTCAGTTCTGTTCAGGGAACGCTTTCACAGTACTGAATGCTGCAAGGGGATATTTCTTTTTGTTTTTTGTGATTGGATCCTGTCAGGGTTTTTTCCCTGTTGTGTTTGCCATGTGCTGCTGGCAGCCATTTTACTCACCTCTTCCTGACTATGGTGCATTGTGGGGGATGCTGCTCAATTCCTGCACTTCGTTTTATGGCCAGACTGGTGTACATCATCCATGTGAGACAGGATGCAGTCTCAGAATTGTCATCACTTATTATTTAAAGGGCCTCTATTCAGTATGCTTTGCCTTTGCGTTGTCTCAGACCTGTTTGTGAGAGTTCCTGTGTATTACCTGGCTGCCTGACGTCCTTCCTGGTTCCTGATCCCTGGCTTGTTCCTGACTCTGCTGTTTTCCTTGTTCCTGATTCCGGCTCATCTGACTATTCGCTTTGGCTCCTGACTCGGCTCGTCTGACTACCAGCTCTGGTTTTGATTCCTGGCTTGTTATTTGACTTGTGGACGTTTTATTATTTTTTTGCTATTAATTAAGGTGTGATTATTTTTGCACTTCTCGTCTCAGTCTGATTCCTGGCACCGTGACAGATCCCCTGCTTTTCCCCAACTAGCGTGTGTGCTAATTTAAAGACACAGCTTGCATCTAATGATACTAGCCCCATATAATTATCTCCTCACTCACATTTAACATCATACAAGGGGTCTATGTATTGTTCTTTTGAAAGCAGAACAATGTAAAATATTGCTAACAGCACCAGTTACCTTTCATTAAAAGCAGTAACAGAGTATGAGGCACAAAGACTTAATATAGAAGAGCTTCTAACATCAACAGTTAAAAACCTCAACATGGGGGATGTGTTTCAGCAAATGGAGAAAAAAAACTTATAAAAGAATATAGAATGTGGTGGGACATCAAACTCTTGGAGAAATATTTAACCTTAAGTATGGTCCCTAGAGGATTGAGGATAAAGAAATCCCCCACTTTCCAAGTTGAAGACACATCTTTCATGGAGGACTGGAGTAATGTCAGATTGCTCTTATAGGTTAATGCGTCTCATAATTGCATACAAAGAGAAACAACATGCTCATCTGAGAGAAGAGATTATGGATCTGCAAAATAGATAAATCGGTTTATTGAACACAAGGATTATAGTACACTGGATAACCTACTGGATAATGCGGTTACACAAATGAAATTAGAGATTGATATAATCAAACAAGGGAAATTTGAAAGGTATAAAAAGTACTATAAAACTAATACTGTTTACATCTGGGGACAGGGAAAGAACAATCAACGGGGGTTTTTCTGAGCATTTAATTGATAGAGCTTCTAAAAAGGTGGATTGTATGGATAGACAAGAAATACTGTAAAAAGCAAAGGAGATAACAAAGGCCAAACAAGTGAAATGCCAATATTTGTTACTGATTACAGCAATCAATTTGATATAATCACAAAGATTATTAAAAAGTGTTTTCCAATCTTACAGGGGGACCATGATATTTACCCATGGGTACAGAAAGGTTGTAGATGTGTTTCCAGGAGAAACAAGACAGTGGTCCTTATCCTGACCCCCAGTGAAATCAAAACAAAAAAAGCAGCAGGGTAGCAGTTGGTATAGTGTAAGGGGCACTACAATTGTGGAACTGGCACTTGCAAGGCATGTATTTATACTCAGGTTGGAAAACAGTTCCAGTCAACAGTAAAACAGAGGGTTTTCTCTCACGATGCATGTACTAACTGTCATTCCACATATGTAGTTTACCTGGTTACATGCACCCAATGTAATATACAATATGTGGGGATCACTACTAGTGAGGCAAAAGAACGGATAAAAGAACATCTTATGGATGTGAAATCTGACTTCCCAGATTCCCAGGTGGCCTTACATTTTAAACGATTACATGACGGTAGTACAGAGTATTTAAAGTGGCAGGTAAATGAACAGGTTATGACCCCATGGAGAGCAGGGGATAGGGACAAATTATTGCATACCAGGGAGGCTTTCTGGATATTTAAGTTGAGGACTAGGGCATCAGAGTGCCTTAATATCCAGACTGACCTCATTAATTGCTGGAAGTAATTCTTAATATCCTTGTGTATATATTTTTCTCTTTTTTTCATAATATTACCAGTATATAATGGTTTACTATGAACATTTCTCTAGCATTTTGTATGTAAACATGACGTTTTTAATTAACTTTGTTAACCATATTCATGTTAGTCTGTGGTAGTTGTATCCTAGATAAATGGCTAATTGTTGACAATAATAATGAACGGTTTCCCAAATAATGTAGTATATAAATCGATTATAAGACATCTTGTTATAGGGATACAAATGTATATGATTTAAAATAGTTACTATATACACACTTACACTGTGTACGTAACAGACTTCAAGTACTATATATATTTATAAATGTTTTAGTGAATAACATGCATTTAATATGTACTATTTGATATTGCACTATTACCTATAGAGGTACCTTGATCTACTAATAATATAAAATAATTGATGGTTCGAATACTTTCAAGGAAGCACATTAGGTTAACTGAGGGACTTTGTGTCTTTAAGGGAGTCTGGGAATCTTATACTCTGACGATGATGAAGGGCACAGGTGCTGGTTTACATGTAATTAATTAATGGCTAGATTACTAGTTTTGCATTATGAGTGAAAAAGCTTCATAACGCTGCTTTTTCACTACCTCTGCTATTACGAGTCTTGCAGGTATAGCTGTACCGCACACTTTTTTGGCCGTAACGCAACATAACTACCGCAGCTTTCAAAAAGTCCTTTTTCAATGGGACTTTCATAGCGCTGGTATTACGAGTTTGCCTGTCTGGCCAAAAGTGAGCGGTACAGCCCATAACTACAAGATCTGTACCATAAACTGAAAGTCAGTAGTTATAGGTTTTGTTACAAAGCTGTACCATAAAACTCATAACTTAAGTGCTTAAAAGTACACTAACACCCATAAACTACCTATTAACTCCTAAACCGAGCCCCCCCCCCCCCGGATTGCAAATACTAAAATTAAATTATTAACCCCTAATCTGCCGCTCCGGACATCGCCGCCACTATAATAAACATATTAACCCCTAAACCGCCGTACTCCGGCATTGCAAACACTAGTTAAATATTATTAACCCCTAATCTGCTGCCCCCAAAATCGCCGCAACTATACAAAAGTTATTAACCCCTAAACCTAACCCTAAGTCTAACCCTAACGTAACCCTAACCCAAACACCCACTAACTTTAACATAATTTAAATTATTCCAAATAAAAATTACAATTAATACCTAAATTATTCCTATTTAAAACTAAATAAATACTTACATGTAAAATAAAACCTAAGCTAGCTACAATATAACTAATAGTTATATTGTATCTAGCTTATGTTTTATTTTTATTTCACAGGTAAGTTTGTATTTATTTTAACTAGGTAGGCTAGGTACTAAATATTAACTATTTACTAACTACCTAGTTAAAATAAATACAAATTTACCTGTAAAATAAAACCTAACCTGTCTTACACTAACACCTAACATTACAATACAATTAAATAAATTACATTAATTAAATACAATTAACTAAATAAAAAAACAAATAAACGATTGGGGGCGGAGCTTGGCCACGCTGGAAGATGGCCACTGTAGCTTAGAGCTCTAGCTAACTGCTTAGGCCCTTGATTGTTAATCAGATATAATAGGAACAACTGGACTGCTGAGATTACTGGGAGCATACCGGGGAAACACCACCTAACAACTTGGATGACACTGGGACCTGCTCAACAACACTGGCGACACTAACAAAGCAAACTCCCTAAGAGCGCAACATAGGCCTGCACTATACACCGGAACCCGGCAAAGAACTACGCACGCGAGTGCAGACAGCTAAACCCGAGGAGCACTTACCCACAGGCTACAATCAGCGCTAACATGCTGTAGACAACGGACCCCTGCCGACACTTAAGGGCTGTCACTCACCACATACGACCTGCGGCGCTACCACGCAGACGGACATAAACACAGGAGGTGAGCAGCTGAAGCTGAAACGGCTAGCACACGGAGGGAGTGCAGCAGGGGTAAAGACACATACTGCAACCCACTTGTAATTACATATAGCACACAGGAATAAGTGGATGTAACTTTAAGAACTTTTGGCCTAACAATCTTTACTGAATTGGGGGAAAATAATATATAAAAAGGAGAGGAGAGGAGGGTAGGGAAAGAGGAACAGAAAACCCAATAATTACAATTGCACATAAATACTCCTACGCACCGGAACTTTTTAAAGACACTGTGCAAAAGCTTAAGTTTCATATTACTGTCAATAAGAACCAGACAGACAACCTATATCGTGGCAAGACTTGTGGGGGAAAAATAATCCCAGGAATCAACACAGATTAGGCAGCTCAGGATATATACTGGACTTTGGCCACTAATTCAAAATAGATACCTCCAAAACTACACCCATTAAGAGATTATCTATAACTGTATTTACTTATAAAGGTGTGGGACACTGCTGGCCTGTGTGTGTAGACAACTGGAATGCCCCAAAGGAAAAGCACAGCAGGGGAAAATAACTCCAAAGCCCGCATCATGAATCACTATCTCAAACCCGCTGAACCCAACACCCCAGAAGCACAAACACCCCATTCTGCATCAAAACAAGGAGCCCCCATACAGACACATGAGGTGGCAGGCATACCTTCATCCTATGTTACCAAAGAAGATCTAAAAACACTATCCTCAAAAGAAGACATTAAGGCGGTTATGGCAGAGGTTAAGAGTCTCTTTGGCGAACTCCGAAAAGATGCCAATGATCTCACTCAGAGGGTCACCAGAGTAGGACAAAGCCAGGAAAACACTGCAGAGGAGCTCAAAGAAACATCATCTAGAGCTCAATACAACACAGATATGATACACAGCTTAATGGACAAAGTGGAGGATTTAGACAACCGCGGCAGGCGGAACAACCTGCGGGTTAGGGGAATACCCGAATCTATACACCCGACTGCTATAATGGGCTACCTACAAGACCTATTCAGGACAATTAAAGGCACCCCAATGTCACCAGCCATTGAAATAGAGAGAGCCCACAGAGCGCTACGCCCCAAACCGCCAGCAAAAGCACCCCCACGAGATGTCATTCTCAGAGTATTGAACTTTAAAGACAAGGAGGAGATTCTGAAGCATAGTAGGAACAAGCACCCGATCACGCACGCTGGAGTAGCTCTACAGATATTCTCTGATTTGAGTCCAACCACTCTACAAAAAAGGAGGGAGCTGAGATTCCTTACAAGCATCCTACAAGAAAATAAGATCACCTATCGTTGGGGCTTCCCTACGAGTATCATAGCTACAAGGGGAGACTGTACAGCCATTTACAGAACCATTGAGGACCTTGATCCCTTTTGCCACTCGTTGGGTGTAAAACCCCCAGCCATCCCAAAACCACCTCAAGAGGAGGGGGCAACAAATAATCCCACTGATCCTAGCTACAGAGATGCTGACAGGAGTCAGCGTTGAGAACTCCCCCACGGCCTTGCAAGGGAACTGATGACCAGAGTTATGTAAGACCACAATTGAACTGTTTTTCCTTGATCTACTTTTTTTTTTTTTTTTTTTTCTTCTTCTCTTTCCTTCCAAGTTAACAGGACATTGCCAGTTTTGTAAATGATATTCATGTTTATTGTTGCTTGCTAGTGATTGACACTTATACTTAGAAATGTCTGTAAGATATTGTTAAAAGGTAGGTATCCTGGTGATACCAATACAATTATATATGTAGATGCACAGAGCACACTGGCGATCTTATACTGATCACATGACGAAACTAGAAAGGGCACTTTCGGTTCCCAGTTACTCCTCATGTGTGTTTAAAAAATTACAGCTGTGGGGTCCCCGGTGTGCTCCACAAGATGTGGGGGTAGTGGCGATGATCTCGCTGATACTGCCTACAGACTACAGTTTCATTTACTTTGTTTATGGTTCAAGCAGTCTAGTTATAGTTCTTAACTTATATTATACTATGGGCCTAGCAGGGCACATCCCTCTAGACTTTATTTTTTCTGTTGACACATTTGTACACGGTTCGATTGTTGTTTATATTTTGTACTTTAATAATATTTTGTAAGAGACGCTGCTCGGGGTGGACCCCGACAACCTGAAAATCATAGGGTGGCCTACTCCTCCACCTGACTACTCAATCATAATAGTTTACCCAACACCTTGTATACCCAACCACAGGTCCCAGAGATGGCGGGGCCACATACCATTCACAAGACACACACAATCAAACTGTTGACAGTGAATGCTAAAGGCCTTAATAATCCGGGAAAAAGGTCCATAGTGACGAGAGACCTACAGAGAATGAGGGGGGACATTGTGTTTCTCCAAGAAACGCATTTTGTAAGATCTAAAGAACCTAAATGGCACAATCACATATACCCAACTGCCTACCTGTCCTCGGGGCCGCATAAACAAAATGGGGTGGGAATCCTTATTCATCATAAACTACCATTTAAACTAATACAACTGGAAAAAGACAGGGAGGGTAGATATATCATACTCATAGGGCAACTCCATGGTAAAATGATCACTCTGGTCAATATCTACTCCCCTAACACAAAGCAGGACAACTTTTTAAAAGTGGTTGTCCATAAGATCCAAGAGGTAGCTAAGGGAGTTCTATTCGTAGGCGGGGACCTTTACGCTCCCCTGATCCCATTGTCAGACACCTCTAATGGGGTGTCCAGTGTTCCCCATCATACACTGAAACAAGTTAATACACTACTTAAAAGTCTACTCCTACATGATATATGGAGGACCATGCACCCAACAGACAGAAACTTTACTTTCTATTCAAGCCCCCACAGGAAATACTCTCGGATAGACTACCTATTCTCCGACTCACAAGGTATCTCATACATCACACATAGTGAGATCTCATCTATAACCTGGTCGGATCATGCACCTGTTTCTTGTAACATAGCATGGCCAAACTCATTTGATACCCCCTTTCTATGGAAACTAGAAGACACTCTTTTGGATAACCCTGAAATCAAAATAGACGTAGAAACTGCGATGACTGAATACTTTCTCATTAATTCACAAGACAATCTGCCACTTACCTCAGTCTGGGAGGCGCATACATGTCGTCCGAGGTATTCTGATCAAACACAAATCTAAAATAGTTAGACAACGCAGAGAAAAGTATAACTCTATGCTAAGTACCATTCATACACTAGAAGAGAAACATAAAAATGAAGCAACAAATTCAGCACTAGCTAGTGAACTTGACCAGGTTAGGCTTGACCTTAGGACACACTTACAGGAGGAACACCAGCGTTCCGCATTAAAGCTCAAGCAAAAATACTATGAGGGTGGGGACAGGGCAGGCAAATTACTGTCGAGAGCCCTCACGCGCCAAAGATTAAAATCATACATATACAACATGAAGGATGAACAGGGCAGGACGAGGCAGGATAGTAGGAGGATAGCAAAAATTTTCCGCAGCTACTATGACAAGCTATATAATATTGAGGGGGAGGGGAGCACCATACCCATTCAAAAAATACAGGACTACCTGACCCATACTACACTCCCACAACTGACAGTGGAGGAGGCCGAGAGCCTAGAGAACCAGCTGACTCAAACAGAAATAGCGGAAGCAATAAAAGAACTCCCGACTGGGAAGAGCCCTGGCCCTGACGGACTGAGCAATAAATATTACAAAACCTTTTTACCAATACTCTTGCCCTTCCTACAGGACTTATTTAATAAATTAACTGACACTGGGGCACTTCCCCAATCTATGTTATCAGCGTACATCACAATTTTACCGAAGCCCGGGAAGGCCCCAGATAAGCCCGAAAGTTATAGACCCATCTCCCTTTTGAACAGCGACATTAAGATACTAGCAAAAGCCCTAGCTACGCGAATTAATACATATCTCCCAAAATTAATTTCCACGGATCAAGTGGGATTCATACGGGTAGGGAGGCCAGGGATAATACCCTGAAAATCGAAGTCGATCCCCCTTGCACTGCTGTCTACGGACGCAGAAAAGGCTTTCGACAGGGTGAGCTGGGCCTTCCTGAGGAACACTATGATGAAAATGGGGTTCAGGGACAAATTTTTAAAAACGGTCTTTGCCCTGTACTCACACCCGAACGCACAAATTAAGGTTAATGGTATCCTCTCTGACACCTTCTATATAACTAATAGGACAAGGCAGGGATGTCCCCTCTCCCCCGCGCTATTTGCTATTGTGATAGAAGCCCTAGCCAGCAATATTAGGCATAATAATCATGAGATAAGAGGAATACAGACGGGAACAACAGACAATAAACTGGCTATGTACGCTGATGATTTGTTGCTAACGATCACAGACATAGAATCATCTGTTCCGGCAGTGTTGACAGAACTCACAAAATATGGGACAGTATCCAACTTCTTACTCAACCTTACAAAGTCAGAACTATTAGGCATATCCGTAGCCTCAGAGACTCAGGCTTGGCTCAAGGACCACTCCCCGTTTGTACAAAAGACTAAAACGTTGAAATATTTAGGAATAAATATATCAGAATCTCACACAGAGGTCTTTGAAACTAATTACATACAATTAAAAAAAGAGATAACCAAAGATTTTTCCGAGTGGAAGAATAAAACCATATCCTGGCTTGGCAGGATCAGTGTCGTTAAGATGAACGTCCTGCCAAGAATACTATACCTGCTTCAAACTGCACCCATTGCTCTCCCACACTCCTTTATACCCTCACTGCAATCTTTGATTGAGGAGTATATTTGGAATGGCATCAAACCAAGGATTGGGAGGCAAACCCTATATCTCTCACGGGAACAGGGAGGCTTGGGGCTACCTCACATTCAGTCTTACAGACGGGCAATTCCGCTTCACAGAGTAGTAGAGTGATGCTGGACTCATGAGGACAAAGCGTGGAAACAGGTATGCACACACACTATTAACAGACCCAACCTGGCCGCCATGTTCTGGACAGACAAAAAACACAGGTCTACTGACATATCTAAGCTACCATTACTAGAAGAGTTACTCACTGAATGGGATAAAGTAATTTATACAAGCTCACATATATCCACTAAATACGCCCCCCTCACACCTATCTACGACAACCACGAACTACCATTGCACGTGTTAGTGCCGACAGACTCATCCACTCTCCCACTAAACTGTGTAGGCAATTTAATTGCATTAGGGAGACTCAAGACTCCGCAGGAACTACGGGAAGACCACCCGACATTGGCAAACTCATGGTTCGCTTACACGCAAATACAGCAGTATATCAGCTCCCACAAACACAAACATCTCTTTAATAGGAACTTGACAAAATTTGAACAACTCTTAATGTCCCCACACATGCCTAAACATATGATCTCGATCATATATAAAATTATTCAAGACCTACCCGACCATAACTTAGCACAATACATCTCACAATGGCACAGATAATTGGGCTATACCTTCTCAAGTGAAGAGTGGAAGCAAATGTTCCAATTGGGGAGGAAGGTCTCAGTATCAGCTCGCACACAAGAATCCCATTACAAATTGCTAAGCAGGTGGTATCTCACACCAAGCAGGCTTAAAAAAATCTACCCAACCACAATGGGCAAGTGCTGGAGGGGGTGTGGGATGGAGGGTACCCTGATACATGTCTGGTGGGACTGTCCACTACTAGACCATTTCTGGGGAGAGATTTGGAAGGAAATTAATCAGATCACAGATCTGGCTGTACCTAGAACCCCAGATACGCTGCTGTTCCATTTCCCATTTAAATTCCAAACACAGGCCCAAAAATCACTGCTTATGTTACTGCTGTCCTGCGCTAAGATGTTAATTCCTACACTGGAAGTCCGCCTATATACCCACCTTGGCTGAATGGAGAGATAAGGTGAACACAACTCTACATTTGGAAAGATATCATTACTTCCTGACGGGAAAACTGGACATACATGAGACAATGCTTACAGCATGGTCGACAAAACAACCCATTGCCACACAATAGAAACCACTTAGGAACAGAATTCTAAAGGGGGGAGGGGGTTTTACACTTACTGCATATGTATAGGGAAAGGAGGGGGTAACTGGTCGGGGTCTGCCTCGGAGCGATTGGATATCTGAACTTTAACTTATCATTGAACGTTGTATCCTGAATTGTGTACTGCCTTGTAGAGTAGAGTATTTAATAGTTATATCAGAAACGTGTTAATGAAGATAATGCATTATTGTTGACAACTGTTATATGTAACTCACGGTTACAATGCAAATGAACACCATTTGTGAAGAAAATAAAACTAAAATGAGCAATAATCAATTTTCATGGGACTACGACATGGATACCGGGGAATGATCACCCTGGGGTTCACGGACTTAGCCACTTTACCATTCAAGATTGACCCATGTTATAGCAATTTTCAATGCAACTGTGTACTTTTCCAACAATCTGTTGTGTATAACTTTATGATGCTCAATAAAAAATTTATTTAAAAAAAAAACAAAAAAACAAATAAACACTAAATTACACAAAATAAAAAAGAAATGATCAAATATTTTAACTAATTACACCTAATCTAATAGCCCTATCAAAATAAAAAAGCCCCCCAAAATAAAAAATCCCTAGCCTAAACTAAACTGCTAATGGCCCTTAAAAGGTCCTTTTGCGGGGCATTGCCCCAAAGAAATCAGCTCTTTTACCTGTAAAAAAAATACAAACAACCCCCCAACAGTAAAACCCACCACCTACACAACCAAACCCCCCCAAATAAAATCCTATCTAAAAAAAAAACCTAAGTTCCCCATTGCCCTGAAAAGGGCATTTGGATAGGCATTGCCCTTAAAAGGGCATTTAGCTCTTTTTTGGTGCCCAAACCCCTAATCTAAAAATGTAACCCACCCAATAAACTTTCAAAAAAACCTAACACTAACCCCAGAAGATCCACTTACAGTTTTTGAAGACAAGACATCCATCCTCATCAAGCCGGGAGAAGTCTTCATCCAAGCGGCAAGAAGTGGTCCTCCAGGTAGGGGCATCCAGACGGCATCTTCTATCTTCATCCTTCCGACGCAGAGCGGCTCCATCTTTCAGACATCCGGCGCGGAGCATCCTCTTCTGTCGACGGCTACTGAAGAATAAAGGTTCCATTAAGGGATGTCATCCAAGATTGCGTCCCTTGAATTCTGATTGGCTGATAAAATTCTATCAGCCAATCGGAATTAAAGTTGAAAAAATCCTATTGGCTGACGCAATCAGCCAATAGGATTGAGCTTCAATCCTATTGGCTGATCCAATCAGCCAATAGAATTTTTTCAACTTTTATTCCGATTGCAACAGATAAAGTTGGAGCGCCACAAAAGTATGAAAATATACAAACAGTGCTGTGAGGAACCAAAATGTAACAATATACAGCTAATAATTGCTTAATGTATATGAAAAAACAGTCTTACCATATAAGCCCTTTACAGACAAATAGCAACAAATAGGGCACTGGTTGTTACTTTATGGTAAAGATTTTGTGTCCATCAAAGAGTTATTCAAAAAAATAGTATGGTGTCCTGCTGCTCATTTTTATCCACTAGTGTGAACTCCATGGTTCGAAATATATAAGAGAGTTTCTGAAAAGACAGAACAAATGGAGCGCAACACTGTGCACCAAAAGCGATCTAAGTGTAGTAAGATAATAAAAATTTAATAAAATAAAGCACAAATAAAAAATGTACACTCATAGTGTATGCCCTCAAACATATGAGGTATTTTCCAGTGTGTGTATATAAAAGGTAGACGATCCACCAGCTTGTATGTCCCCTCTCCACAACAACAAGCATCCACTTAAACAGTTGTGTAGCAAAGCACCCAAATAGTCATCCGACTAGTCTGCAAAGTTGTTAGTTAGGGTAAATAGGTGCATGCAGGGATGGGAGAATCTTCACAACCAAGGACTAGGTATCAACAACAGGCAAGCGGAAACTCTGTAATGACCCGGTTCCAACGTAAACGCTCCCGTGAGATCACCTGTGTCCTCTGTAATGCCTATCTTTTTGTTACAGAGGACACAGGTGATCTCACGGGAGCATTCACTACACGACTTTAAGTGGATGCTTGTTGTTGTGGAGAGGGGACTTACAAGCTGGTGGATCGTCTACCTTTTATATACACAAGCTGGAACATACCTCATATGTTTGAGGGCATACACTGTGAGTGTGCATTTTTTATTTGTGCTTTATTATATTAAAGTTTAATTATCTTACTACACTTAGATTGCTTGTGTACTTTTTGGTGCACGGTGTTGCGCTCCATTTGTTCTGTCTTTTCAGAAACTCTCTTTAATTCTGATTGGCTGATATAATTTTATCAGCCAATTGGAATTCAAGGGATGCCATCTTGGATGACGTCCCTTAAAGGAACCTTCATTCTTCAGTAGCCGTCGACAGAAGAGGATGCTCCGCACCGGATGTTTTGAAGATGGAGCCACTCTGCATCGGAAGGATGAAGATAGAAGATGTCGTCTGGATGAAGACTTCTGCCCGCCTGGAGGACCACTTCTTGCTGCTTGGATGAAGACTTCTCCCGGCTTCGTTAAGGACTTCTGCGTGCTTTGATGAGGACTTCTCCCGTCTTGATGAGGATGGATGTCCGGTCTTCAAAAACTGTAAGTGGATCTTCGGGGGTTAGTGTTAGGTTTTAGTAAGGGTTTATTGGGTGGGTTTTATTTTTAGATTAGGGGTTTGGGCACCAAAAAAGAGTTAAATGCCCTTTTAAGGGCAATGCCCATCCAAATACCCTTGTATGGGCAATGGGGAGCTTAGGTTTTTTAGATAGGATTTTATTTGTGGGGTTTGGTTGTGTGGGTGGTGGGTTTTACTGTTGGGGGGTTGTTTGTATTTTTTTTTTTTGGGACAATGCCCCACAAAAGGCCCTTTTAAGGGCTACTGGCACTTTAGTTTAGGCTAGGGTTTTTTTATTTGGGGGGGGGGCTTTTTTATTTTGATAGGGCTATTAGATTAGATGTAATTAGTTATTACTTATTATTTTTTTTGTAATTTAGTTAATTGTATTTAATTAATGTAATTGATTTAATTGTAGTGTAATATTAGGTGTTAGTGTAAGACAGGTTAGGTTTTATTTTACAGGAAAATTTGTATTTATTTCAACTAGGTAGTTAGTAAATAGTTAATAACTATTTACTAACTAATATACCTAGTTAAAATAAATACAAACTTACCTGTGAAATAAAAATAAAACCTAAGCTAGCTACAATGTAACTATTAGTTATATTGTAGCAAGCTTAGGGTTTATTTTATAGGTAAGTATTTAGTTTTAAATAGGAATTATTTAGTTAATGATAGTAATTTTTATTTAGATTTATTTTAATTATATTAAAGTTAGGGGTGTTAGGGTTAGACTTAGGGTTAGTTTTAGGGGTTAATAACTTTAGTATAGTGGCGGTGACGTTAGGGGCAGCAGATTAGTGGTTAATAAGTGTAGGTAGGTGTCGGCAACATTGGGGGCGGCAGATTAGGGGTAATAAGTGAAATGTAGGTAGCAGCGATGTCGGGGGTGGCAGATTAGGGGTTAATAAGTGTAATGTAGGTAGTGGTGATGTTAGGGGCTGCAGATTAGGGGTGTTTAGACTCAGGGATTATGTTAGGGTGTTAGGTGTAAACATAACTTTTCTTTCCCCATAGGAATCAATGAGGCTGCGTTACGGAGCTTTACGCTCCTTTATTGCCGGTGTTAGGCTTTTTTTTAGCCGGCTCTCCCCATTGATGGGGAAATCGTGCACGAGCACATAAAACCAGCTCAAAGCAGCACTGGTATTTGAGTGTGGTATGGAGCTCAACGCTGCCATATTGCCTGCTACCGCCGGGTTTTTGCAAACCTGTAATAGCAACGCTATAGGGAGGTAAGCGATGGAAATAACTTGCAAGTTAGTAGCGAGCCGCTCATAACGCAAAACTCATAATCTGGCCGTAAGTCTATTTGAATGGCCGTTTGTAACCATTGTAGCATGGTCTTTGAGGAAGGCATAAGCTGAAACGCGTAAGACCTCTGCTAAACCGGCTTTTTATACATGTAATGTGATACTTTGCTAGTATCTTTTTTTACCTCCTTTTTTTCATTAAATTGTGATGTTTTATATTTTTACCTGTTCCACTGCCTCCCCTTTTTTTCTGTTTGGATTGGGTGCATTTTTAGAATGCCATTATGTTGGCCTGATCCATGATCTTGTTGGGGTTTAGTGATTCTTTTTGAGACAGATGCAATGTCTTTTCTTTAAAGTTTTGTAGCAACCTTTTCTGGTATCCCCGTCTGGCAAATTTTCTCTCCATTTCATGCACTTGTTTGATTTTTTAATCAACATCTGTGTTGTTTCTTACAGTTCTTTTAAACTGAGAAATGGGTAAAGATTTTTTTAATCTGGGGGGTGACAACTCTCTGCATGGATTAACTAGTTCTTGTCCATTATTTTGGTTAACAGGGTAGTGAACAATATGTTCTGTCTCTTAAATATCCTCACAGGCATTGTTGGTGAGGCATCAGGTTGCCACGACCACGGAGAGCAGGACACGGGAGTTACATGATCACGGCCAATTCCAGTACGCCACCAACAACGCCGCAATGGGCTTTCATGGGTGTTCATAAAAGTTGAGTAAATCTGTTTGTATTTTATGCTGGTTTGAGAATGGGAGATACCTGAAACGTCACAATGAAGAAATTATTCTTTGGATTAAGACCCAGTGAGTGCCTTCTATCGTTTGGAGATTGTATTGTGCATTTGAGGTGCACCCTGGCCACGATAGGCTGCATCAGCCTCTTAACTTATTTACGAGGAGTGCTTTTCCTTCTCTGAAATTATATATATATATATATATATATATATATACACAATTCAAAAACTGGATTCCGCACTCCAATTTGCCCAATGTCCATTCAACTGCCAGGGTGCACTTAAACAGTATTAATCATCAATTAAAATAGTTTTCAGCCAGGCAATCTCAGCCTTAAAAAATAGAAAAAACACAACATACTCCTTACCCCCATAAATACCCCACCAACAGTGACATGACGTCTGTCGGCGTTCCAGGATTGAAACTGCACATGCTTTCCGGTCTCCTACAGAGTAATCTAACGGACATATTAAAAATGCAAAGCAAACAGAGAAGCACAGTATTGTGTATCATTAAACATCATTATAAGTCATCAGAATCATAATATAGCTCTAAATTACATTTAACACTAACCATATCACATCCCTAGTGCATCTTGTATTTATTATAAATCACAGATATTCACTATTCTTATACCAAATCACTATGCTACAACAATAATGTGATTACATGCAATATCCTTATAACTATCTTTATACAATAATTGGCTCAAGTTTTAAAACAGGTACACAAGAAGAATTGGATGACTGGTTCATGCAGCTGAAGAGTATGATTGTAAGGTAACAAATACTTAATTTAGTAATCAAGTAATATCTCTAATTGGATCCCAACTGCAGAGTTAACCTCAGAGAGAAAAAGAAGGAAAATGTTTGGATGTCTCCTGATTAGTTGGTTACAGGAGAGGAAATAGTTAACTGTTGACTTGTAATTAAAGCACAAAGGAGCAGTTCATTCAAGTTTAGTAAGTGCTGAGAAGGATGAGTTAAAGCTGATAGTATAGCTTTAAATGACTGTTTTATCTTGAGTTATTTATGATGTTATGCTTAGATAAGCGTTTCTTTGTGTTGCAGAGTTTGTCTGTGAAGCAGAGTGCATCGGAGAGCTTGTGACATCACCCTGGGGGTGTGTGGTGTCAAACCAATGAGATGCGTGGAAATGCTGACAGGCTCTGTGAAGGGAGAGTGTACAATGCTCTCTAGCACGCAGTAGAAACAAACAATCCAATTAGCGTGATAAAGATAATATAAAGTCAACTTTAGAGAGGATAAGTTGTATGAGAACTGTGTATCTAAATTGTTTGGAAATACCTTGTCCACAATCTCTGTAGTCCTTGATAAATGGAAATATAACACAGATGAGAAAGTTTGTTGGTTTTGAATGTTGAAATAAATGGCTGAAAACAGTTCCAATGTTAATGTCTTTAAATCCAACGATAGTGTGGAAAGATTTGCAGGCTTTAGACAGCTGAAGAGCTGTTGAATGTTCTTGGGGGATATACCGGTTCAGTGCAGAGAACCCTTTTGCTACACCACTTAGAACTATTGGCAATAAGCCATAGGAATCCTGGGAATTTATTGACTTCCCTTAAAGAGACATGATCCCACAACCAAGACACATGACAGGTCCCCCCTTCAAAGGGGCTGCACCGCAGCCAATGGAGCAGGCTTATCTGGATGAGATTGGTGGAAACGGGAAACCAAACGGGAAGCATTAAGATGAGAATAAGGTTCCCAAGTATCGTCCTCAGAGGAGAAACCTTTCCAGTGCACCAAATACTGTAAAGAACCGTTTTGCCAATGAGAATCCAAGATAGGCTTGACTTCATAAATGTCTTCATCATTCAAGATTTGGCTGGGTATATCAACAGATGTCTGCTGTCTCGTTGGATAGAATGGTTTAAGGAGCAAGACATGAAATGTCGAATGAATACGATAGCTTGATGGCAGATCCAATTTAACAGCATTCTCGTTTACGATAGCAGTTATTGTAAAAGGTCCAAAGAACAACTGAGAAAACTTTTTGGAAGTTGTTTTCAATTTTAAATGCTTGGTTGATAACCACACTTTGTCAGCTACTTTGTACTTAGGAGGACATCTTCTTTTGCTATCATAATAATATTTTTGTCTATCCTGTGCTGCTTTAATGTTTTCCTGTAGTTGTAAGAAGGTATCAGCAAGTGAATTAACGGTATCATCAACATGAGGCGAAGAGGTTGGTGAATGAGTATATAACTGGAAAACTGGATGGAATCCATAGTTAGCGAAGAACGGGGAACATTTAGTGGAAGCATTCTGTAAATTGTTATATGCAAACTCTGCAGTATATAAATTATCTGACCAATGGTCCTTTTGGAAAGAACAGTAACAGCGTATATACTGTTCCAACCACTGGTTTACCCTCTCCATCTGCCCATTTGTCTGTGGGTGGTAGGCAGTGCTGCAACGGTGTTTAATTTTAAGTATGGAACAAAGTTCTTTCCAGAACTTTGAGGTGAACTGAGTACCCCGATCCGTAACAATGATATTAGGTATACCATGTAATCTAACCACTCCTTTCATGAATAAATGAGCAGTTTGTGATGCAGTAGGAAGTTTTTTGTACGGAATGAAATGTGCCATCTTCGTGAGTAAGTCCACGACTACTAAAATTGTATTGTAATTAGATGAGGGTGGCAAATCAACAATAAAATCCATTCCAACCGTGTTCCATGGACATGAAGGTATGGGTAAAGGTTTTAGAAAGCCATATGGATGGAATTTCTGCGGTTTAAGGGTGGCACAAATCTGACATGAATTAATGAAATCCTTCACATAAGAGGTCATGTTAGGCCACCAATAATTCCTTCTGATCAATTCGATAGTTCTTGCCATACCAGGGTGTCCTGCTAGAGGAGAATCATGGTGAGTTTCAGTCAAAGTAGACATGAGGTTAGGTGGAATGTAAATCTTGTCTTCATAATAGTACAACCCATCATTGCCCATATGTAGAATCTTGTTTGGTAAAGAATTATCTTGTTGTTGAGAGGAATGAATAGCATCATTAGAAAGATGAGTAAGACCAAGGAAATGTTTTGGAGAAAGAATTGTTTGTGGTGGAATATCATCTGTAGGAGGTTTTGGTGATCTTGAAAGAGCATCAGCTTTGCCAATCTTTGAACCTGGACGATAGGTTATATGGAAATTGAATCTGGTGAAATACAAACTCCATCTGAGTTGTCTTGCAGAAAGAGTCTTACTTGATTGTAGGTATTCAAGGTTACGGTGGTCGGTATAGATGGTTATGGGAATAGTAGTACCTTCTAATAGATGATGCCAGTGTTCTAATGACTTCCTAATGACTAAGAGTTCTTTCTCTCCTATGGAGTAATTCCTCTCGGGAGCTGACATTAATTTTGAAAAGAATGCCACTGGATGAATAGGATCAGAGGGTGAATCCTGTTGGGATAGTATGGCGCCAATTGCGTAGTTGGAAGCATCAACTTCAAGGATATAAGGTAAATCTGGGTTAGGAAAATGAAGTATGGGAGCTGAGGAAAATGATTTCTTGAGTAACGAAAAAGCTGCTTGTGCCTCTTCATTCCAAACAAAACTTGACTGATTACTGGTGAGAATAGTGAGGGGTTTAACAATCTGGGAGAAACCTTTGATAAATTTCCGGTAGAAATTAGAAAACCCAATGAAACGTTGAACTTCTTTTTTAGAAGTGGGAATAGGCCAATTTATGATAGCATCAACTTTGTTATCTTCCATTCTTAGTCCTTTTGGTGTGATTTGATACCCTAAGAAGGAGAGTTCTGTAACATGGAACAGACATTTTTCAGGTTTTACGAAGAGATGATGAGTGCAAAGTTTATCCAAAACTCAACGAACATGCTTCTGATGTTCTTGTAAATCTCTTGAATATATGAGGATGTCATCTAAATATACCACCAAGCACACGTCCAACAGGTCTCTGAAGATGTCGTTGATGAAACGTTGGAACGTAGCTGGGGCGTTACATAGGCCAAAAGGCATCACAAGATATTCAAAAAGGCCATAGCGTGTACGGAAAGCGGTCAACCACTCATCACCCTTACGAATGCATACAAGATTATAGGCACCTCTTAAATCAAGCTTTGTATATATCTTCGCTTCGCTAAGCCTCTCAACCATCTCTGGAATCAATGGTAGAGGATACCTATTCTTAATGGTCCTTTTGTTAAGTTGACGATAGTCTATAATTGGTCGAAGAGAATTATCTTTGTTTTTGACAAAAAATATGCCAGCACCCGCAGGAGTAGTTGACGGTCTGATAAAACCTTTCTTTAGGTTTTAGTCCAAATAAATCTTCAGATGTTCAAGTTCGGGTTGTGAGAGTGGGTATATGTGCCCGAAGGGAATTGAGAACCCAGGTAGTAATTCTATGGGGCAATCATAGATGCGGTGAGGTGGTAAAGTGTCAGCTTCTTTCTTATCAAACACATCAATATAATCCTTGTAAACATCTGGTATGTTGAGGTTAAGTACTACTTCAGCTTGACTAGAGGTTTGATAAGGAATACAATTTTCTTTACAGTACATGGATATGAACTCAACACGTAATTCCTTCCAGAAGATATTGGGTTGATGTTTCTGTAGCCATCCTAAACCTAGTACTAGCGGAAAAAGAGGAGATGGAATAACATCGAAAGTAATCAACTCAGAATAACCTGTGGAAGTAATAATCATTAATGGAACAGTTTCATGAGTAATGAGAGTAACAACGAAACCATCAATAACACGGATGGAGATTGGAGTATTTTTCTTTTGCAGTGGTATTTTATTATTTTTAATCAAGTTAACATCAATGAAATTGGACTGAGCTCTGGAGTCAATGATGGCGTTAGTTAATACTGCCTGGCAAGCCCACTGCAAAGAAATAGATAAAGAACAATAAGCTGAATCAATGTTATGATTTGAAAAACAATTTGTAACAGGAGATAACTTAGTAGGTTTTTGTCGTTGCAGAACTGTGCATTCTCTGACAGAGTGGGCTGGAGAAGCGCAATACATACATAAATTCATCCTCCTCCTGCGTAACCTTTCTTCAGGCAACAAAGGTCCCTTGATGAAACCAATCTCCATCAGAACAGGTGACTCCTTTGTGTTTGAGGCAGGGGAGTGAGAGGTAGCAATGCGATGTGGAGCATCTGACTGTTGTCTTTCAGCTCGCCTTTCCCTAAGGCGCCTATCAATCTTGATGGTGAGCTCAATCAAACCTTGTAAAGATCTAGGAGTCTCTGCATGAGCTAATTCATCCTTCAGTGCGTCACTAAGACCAATACGGTACTGATTGCGACGTGCCACATCACTCCATTCGGAATCCTTTGAATAAAGTTTAAATTCAGTGAGGTATTCTTCTACTGGTCTGCGACCTTGTTTTAAAGAACGCATTAAATTTTCTGCAGTAATTTGCTTTTGTGTGTCATCATAGAGGGTACTCATTTGAGAAAAAAAATCAGATAAAGATCCAAGTACTGGATCATCGTTTTCAAAAAACATATCTGCCCAACTGCGGGGCTCACCTCTCAAAAATGAAATGACCGTCATCACTTTAATTCTCTCATTAAAGTAAGTCTTTGGTCTCATTTGAAAAAGTAAATAACAAGAATTCCTAAATTGTCTAAACAAAGAACGATCTACAGAGAATTTTTCAGGCATTGAAACTTGGGGCTCAGGGGTATTATCTTTGATCTTATTGCGTAGAGTTTCATTTTGAAACAACCAAGACACATGACAATGATGAATAACTTAAAGTTTAAGATACAGTCTTCTAATAACTTTATTGACTTCCTGGACCTCAGGGTATAAAAAGAATCTGGTAAAATATTAACAACGCTATTTGAAAAGGAAACTGACAGTTGAAAAGGGCTTTACCTAAGTGTCAATAAAAAAGAGTGATCAGAAATAATTCAACTATACCCAAGATAAATGAACAGATGTAAATAATACTAAATTGATGTAAGAATAGATGAAAGGATGAGACAAAATGAAATAAAATAACTAAGGAACTACATTAGATGACAAAGGAAGAGGCTCTGGAGAAGAAACCAACTGGACAACAAGATGAGAAATTATTAACCTGTTAACTCCAGATAAATTGGCTAAATCTGATATATTAAAGAATAATTGGCCAATACTTAGCAATGGTTATTGTCTACAGCTGGGGGAGTATTTGCATCCAAGAATTTTGTATAAGAGGGGAAATTTCTGATGAGACCAGACTTCAAGCCAAGTTAAATTCCAACAAATTGGTTGGGCAGTCAGAAACTGGATTGCTACAAGTGCCGTGGATGTACCACATGTAATGGATTGTCTCAAGGACAAATCCGTGGAGGAACCAGAAGTATAACATTAGATATAGATTAACGTGTACAGCTAAATGAATCATATACATGCTACACTGCAGCGGGGAAGGTATTACATTAGAAAAAGCAATGAAGATTAGAGGGCATGAATGGCAATTCACCATTGTGCAATCAGATCGGCTATAGATTCTGGAAATGCTGAACAACCTGTGGCTAAGCATTTTAGATACATGGTTATTGTTCATGTGTCCCCCCTTTGGACCGTGGGAGTAACAGAGCTAAACTTCTGCTGCAGAGGGAGTCAAAATGAATCCATATACTAGAGACTCTAGTCCCTAAGGGGTTAAACACCTATGTAGATTTACAATGCTTTCTTTAGTAGCTAGGTGGCTTTAGGGCATAAGATACATTTTATTAATGCCTATATAGGTTTATGGAGAGTAGGGATTATGATCCAAGGATTGTCTAACAGATTGATGCCAGTGTAGATTTAAGATTTATATTTGGATCGAGATACACATTCAGAATTAGATCTAATTCAGAGATAGTTAACTAACTCAGATTACTAGATATACCAGCTTGTGAGAAATAGCGTTGGCTATTGGTTATGTATTATTGCAGTGTAGATGAGGATATCAGGTCTGCTATTACACTACCGCTAAGTTAATATGTAAGTCTGAAAATATGTTTGGTTGCATATTTAAATATACCTTGATAGATACATAGTAAGAAACTATGAGTGTGAGCTGGTAATAGATATAATTGGAGTTGAGTAAGGCTCCTAACGTTTCACAATCTAAATATATAACTTAGAATGAAGGTTTGAGTGTGGATGTGATGAGTAATGAGGTTATATGGTTAATCACATCGACAATACTCAATAGAGATTGAGAATCCTGCTTGGTAGAGTTCAGATTATATACAGATTAGTGTCATCGGATGCTTTATCTATGGAATATAAATTTTACTACTTGAGGCAATGATTGTATAATAATAAGTTAAAGATATTGCATTTGATCACATTATTGTTGGTACATAGTAATTAGGTATAAGAATAGTGAATATCTGTGAATTCTAATAAATACAAGATGCACTGGGGATGCTATATGGTTTGAGTTATATGTAATTTAGAGATTCGTTATGCTGATGATGACTTATAATTATGTTTCATGATACATGATACTGTGCTTCTCTGTTTGCTTTGCATTTTTAAAATGTCTGTTGGAGTGTGTATGTGTGTATATATATATATTGAGGATAGTGAGATCCGCACTGTCACCACTGAGCATATCTCAGTATATTGTCAAAGAAAGTCTGGTGCAGCACCTAGGAGCCCACCCTCTAGGCCTCAGGATACATAGAAACAGAATACAAGGGGGGAACATGGTATAAAGGCTATACCTTTTATTAGAGCAACATTTCGGGGCACCTGCCCCTTTCTCAAGCTAATCACAAATACAAATTACACACAATTTATAAGCACAACAATGAAACAGGTGTCCAATTAGCATGCATGGGCGGGATTAAGAAAAAATGACATCATCACAGATCATTTCATCAAACATTGAAACACTGAACATTAACCCTTGATTCATTATGGGTGTATCAGACTACCTGATTAAAAACAAATGTAGCAAAACACCCAACACAATTAGTTGACATATTTTTTAAAAAATTACAACAGAGATGCAATTTCAAGCATTATAGACACACAGGATAATACAGCAAGCTTTGACATAGGACAGTTTGACCAACCTTAAAAGTTCTTTTAACCCCTCTGGGGATAATGCAGCGGTTGAAACATACATCAAAGTAGTGGATTCCCAATATAAGGAACTGGTACATGAAAATCACAAACGTAAAGATTAACATAACTTGACACAAGAACAACACAAGGTACTAAAAGAACTTGAAATGGACATGTCCATCACCATTAAGCCCACAGATAATGGCAGAGCCGTGGTGGTAATGGACACTATAAAATGCAGATAGGAAATCATGTGACAGCTATGTGATACAGATGTGTATGTGGGGGTGGACTGTGTAAGAGAGGCTTTGTTGAAAAGCAATCTGTATAATGAGGCACAGCTTGAATGGCTAGTTCAGCTACTCCTTTTGGTTTTGACTAATAACTTTTTTGTATTCGAAAATCAATTTTTCATGCAAAAAACAGGCACAGTAATGCGGTCTAATGTGGCCCCATCCTATGGCTGTTTAGTAATGGATGCCATTGAAGAGAGGCATGTGTACACAAATCCACTTTTCAGTCAATACTGTGAGGGGTGGTTCCGCTACATTGATGACTTGTTCATCGTTTGAGAAACTAGCAGAGTTTAAATCAGATAATGAAAACGCTGTTTCTTTTTTGAAATTCAGTAGTAAGTATGATCAAAATAAAGTGGATTTTTTAGACACTATGGTCCTCAAACAGGATGACAGGTTGATAACTGATATGTTTGTTAAATCTACAGACAGGAACACCATGTTACATAGAAGTAGTTTTCACCTGCCCTGAGTTTTTCAGAGCATGCCTAAGTCACAGCTGCTTAGAGTTGACAGGATAATGTCAGACCCAAACACTAAGGAAGTTAGATCCAGGGACATGATGGAAAAATTTGTCAGCAGAGGTTATAGTACACAGGAGCTAGAGAAAGCAGAGGATTCATTAAAAAAAACCCAGTCAGAAGTAGGATAATAAACCCAACCAGATAAAATTTTGTGAGTTCATATAATACCATGAGCAAAAAAAGTGTTTAATATAATTAAAAGATATTTGTTTCTGTTAAAGGAAGCCTGTCCAGAGATTAAGGAGTTTCAGGAGTGTCCTAGAGCCTCGTATTGCAAGGGCAATACAATAGGTAAGAAGTTGGTCCGTGCCATGTCCACTGCTAAAACATGTCATGTACAAAGTACATTTTTTGGAACCCCTAAGCATGGTACTTTTCCATGCTTGGGGTGTGCCCAACGTAACATCATTAAGGGTGGTGTCATTTCCCATCCACACACTGGGAAACAATATAACATTAAGTGTTTTTATACTTGCAGTTCAGCTTATGTTGTTTATGCGTTAAAGTGTCCGTGTGGACTTCTGTACATGGGCAAAACGACCCAAAAGATAAGAGATCACATTTGCCAACATAAGTCAACTATATGTAATGATAAAATGTCACTCACCTCCCTGTACCAGCACATTTTGCAGAAATGGAGCATCAGGCAAACCAGTTAAGATATATGATCATTGATAGTACCCTTAAAAAACCAAGAGGGGGCGACAGAGATAGGGACCTCATTGAAAGAGAAGCCAAATGGATTTGGCCTCTCAACATTATGTTCCCCAAGGGGCTTAATAGAGAGTTTGACCTCCTTCCTTTAATTTAAATTTGCATTGGTATATGTTCTCAGTTAGTATCCACATGTACAAGTTGATATTTAACTTCTATTGGATATATATGTCAACTTATTGTGGTGGATGTTTTGCTGCATTTGTTTTTAATCAGGTAGTCTGATACACCCATAATGAATCAAGGGTTAATGTTTAGTGTTTCAATGTTTGATGAAATGATCTGTGATGATGTCATTTTCTTAATCCCGCCCATGCATGCTAATTGGACACCTGTTTCATTGTTGTGCTTATAAATTGTGTGTAGTGTGTATTTGTGATTAGCTTGAGAAAGGGGCAGGTGCCCCAAAACGTTGCTCTAATAAAGGGTATAGCCTTTATACTGTGCCACCTTGTGTTCTGTTTGTGTATATAAATATATATATATATATATATATATATATATATATATATATATATATATATTGAAACATTAATGTGTATTAATGAGTTGACTATGTAGCAGAATTATATGTATACACTTTTCAGTCTATGGGGTAGATTTATCATAGTGCGAGCGGACATGATACGATGTAGTGTATCATGTCCGCTGCACATCGATAAATGCAGACAGCATACACTGTCTGCATTTATCATTGCACCAGCAATTCTTGTAAACTGCTGGTGCAATGCTGCCCCCTGCAGATTTGTGGCCAATCGGCCGCTAGCAGGGGTTTCAATCAACCCGATCGTATAGGATCAGGTTAATTTCTGTCTGCGGCCTCAGAGCAGGCGGACAAGTTATGGAGCAGCGGTCTTTTTTCCTAACTTCTGTTTCTGGCGATCCTGAAGGCTCACACGGAGCTTGATAAATTGGTCCCATGTATAAATTAATACTTTAACGTGTATATATACCTTTAAGAGGCTTGTTATGTGATTTAGCCTATCCGGTTGCAGCAGCCCTCTGCTACAGCTGAATTTTAAAGTATATTTGCAACAGTCTTTAAAGAATATTCACAGACCCACTTCAGCTGTCACAGCCCTCTGCTACAGCTGAATTTTAAAGTATATTTGCAACAGTCTTTAAAGAACATTCACAGACCCACTTCAGCTGACACAGCCCTCTGCTACAGCTGAATTTTAAAGTATATTTGCAACAGTCTTTAAAGAACATTGACAGACCCACTTCAGCTGACACAGCCCTCTGCTACAGGTAGCCTCTGGAAGATAGTTATCTCATTATATTTCTTCCCTGTTATTACAAATGTGTGTGTTTTAATATGTATTGGCTATTCTTTTTATTCTTTATTTTAAATGCATATTGGAGCACATTGATGGACCATATATCTTGCTTGTTTAATGGTTTTATTTTCCTCAATGGATACCTCTCTTATCTCTGTAATTTGTGAACTTTCCCTGTGTTTTTTGCCTGTATGACCCCTAGCTCAAATGTCCATAGATACCCCTCCCTTAACTTTTTTTGCAGGCCAATCTAACACTAATATATGTCTCTCCCTCAGCTGAATTTTAAAATATATTTGCAACAGTCTTTAATGAACATTCACAGACCCACTTCAGATGACACAGCCCTCAGCCTCTGGAAGATAGTCCAAATTCATATTCCTTATTTTACTTGCCCTTGCAAATGATGTAGAGTCTAACCCTGGTCCCCCAGCAAATTCCATTCCTAGCCTTCCAGCTAAAAAAGGCCTCTCCTTTGTGCACTGTAATATCCGCAGCTTACTACCAAAAATCGATGCACTGCAAGCTTGGTGTTTATAATACAAGCCAAAAATCATTGTGATCTCTGAATCATGGCTAACTGCAAAAATACCTGACTCTGCCATTGCAATACATTGGTATTCATGCCATAGAATTGACAGAGCAAAAATAGGAGGCGGCATTGTAATTTATGTTGACTATTCCACAAAGTTCACCCCATACAAAAATCTAGCTCTCCTGCCACCTTTGATTTCCTTTCTGGTAAAATTGAGATCCCATGCAGTAAATCAATCATTGTTGCAGGGATCTACCCCACCTATCTCCCCTGTGCATTCCTTTTTGGGCATAGCACTGCTCCTTAGTGAATCCATAGCTCAAAACCCAAAAAGTGAAATTTTGGTTTTTGGAGATTTTAACATTGATTGGCTGAATCAAAAAAATAACAGTTGTCGCTCGCTGTTTATATCTTTGCAGCTAACAAAATTAATCTCCTCCCCAACTCGCATAAACATCAAAAGCCATAATCATACCCTGCTCGACTGGATTCTCTCCACTTCTCCCGACCGAATCCAGGAGGCAGGTGTTCTCCCTAACAATTTCAGTGACCACTGCTTAGTGTACTGCGTGCGCAAAATAAAGGCTACTAAATCCTCTCCCAAGGTTAAAATTGTCAGGTCCTTCAAAAACCTCCCCTGGCACAGATTAAACCTAATCCCAGATCTAGACTTTGCAGTTGAATTCTTTCAGTCTGAACTCCTACCAGTTTGGAATTTACATGCCCCTGCTGCGTAAGGTGAGAGTAAAAGGAGCACACTTGAATTGGATCACAGCTGACCTCATTCAAATGTACCAATTTCGGGGATTCATTGTGGTCAAAGTTCAAGCATACTGGCTCTATGAATGATCACTGTGTATATAGACAATGGCGAAATATATGCACTAAACAAACAAAATTGGCCAAGGCCCAATATTTCTGTGAAAATCTGAACAATAACATATCTAACCCTAGAAAGTTTTGGAAAC